>NW_027325359.1:34710445-35162952 GCF_036924035.1 Leuresthes tenuis | reverse complement strand
CTGTTCAGGCTCCAAAGTTTCAGTAAAAACAGTTCATTAATCCAGCTGAAGTCCCCGTAAAGCTGCTCTGTTCAGGCTCCAAAGTTTCAGTAAAAACAGTTCATTAATCCAGCTGAAGTCCCCGTAAAGCTGCTCTGTTCAGGCTCCAAAGTTTCAGTAAAAACAGTTTATTAATCCAGCTGAAGTCCCCGTAAAGCTGCTCTGTTCAGGCTCCAAAGTTTCAGTAAAAACAGTTCATTAATCCAGCTGAAGCTGCTCTCAGTCACATGTTTTTCTGTTTCTTTTGTCAGAAACTGGGACTAAAATCAGCCCATTAAGACTACTTATTAAAGCGTTTCCTGACTGTCGCTCTGCTCTAATAAAATCCTGATTTTATAACCACAGAATCACCGTTAAAGTAGCTTAAAGTCCAGCTGAACTCAGCTGGACTCAGCTGAACTCAGCTGGACTCAGCTGGACTCAGATGGACTCAGCTGGACTCAGCTGGACTCAGCTGGACTCAGGTGGACTCAGGTGGACTCAGCTGGACTCAGATGGACTCAGCTGGACTCAGATGGACTCAGCTGGACTCAGCTGGACTCAGGTGGACTCAGGTGGACTCAGCTGGACTCAGATGGACTCAGCTGGACTCAGATGGACTCAGCTGGACTCAGGTGGACTCAGCTGAGCTCAGATGGACCGGGGCCTCCCACAGAGGAGGTCAGACCCAGTCAGAACCCGGGTTCTGCTGCTCTGTGATAGAAACGTGGGATAAACCTGTTGGGAGGAGCTTCAGAGGAGATGCTGCTGCTGAGGCTCCTGAACAAAGGCCTGATTGTGCTCTGTGTGCACAGGTGTGTGCGCTGCGCCTCTCATACCTGCACATGCTGTATCCGCTGGGGATCTTATTGTGGCAGCCGTCTGAATGGCTCATCAGATCCTCCCCTCCTCTTTCTCTTCTTCTTTATGTTCTCGGCCGCTTTGTTCAGCCCGCTCTCAGCTCATTTCCTTCTCGGGTTGTAATCGGCGGCGGTGACATGTGACACGTTCCCTCAAATGACAGCAATTAATGCTGGTGATTATCAGCTGGTCCGCCCAGCTCAGGGGAGCGAGCGCTTAAAACACTCAAAGGAACAATGTGGAAGGTTCCAGGCTTCAGGCTGAACAGTTCTTATATTTAAGTTAAATTTAACGCCCCAAAGGTGCCCGACTTCAGAGTAAATACCAACGAAGAAGTGATTATTAGTTACTAAGCAGCAGAGAGTGGGTGGGCTCCTTCCTTCTCCCTTTTTGAATCAGTGATGGTGATGTTGTGATCAATACTTTCACAGATAAAGACAAACAGGAAGTTCTTGCTCCGGGGATCCAGATCCTCGTTTCCAGCTGATCAGTTTAATCATTAAAGCCTCTCTGTTCCCAGCAGAGCTCGGGGTTGACTCTGCTGTGTAAAGATGCGGATTGCTGGATGAGCCGCCTCCCGCTGACCTCTGACCTCTCAGCTGCTAACTGCACCATCTACAGCCGAGGTGAGTTTCCCGGATGCTTTGGGCCTCTGGGTCTCAGCGTTGTTTCAGGACTGAAGTGAGTTAACTGTGATGCTCTTCAGGTGAGGAGCTGTTCTGCAAGGTGACCCGAGAAATCCCAGCCGGTGACAAGCTTCTGGCTTCCCTCACACCCCCCCCACACTCCCTGCTGGCCCGGCTCTCTCCTCCACTCAGCCTCGTCACTCAGAAACAACTCGTGGTGAAGGAGGAGCCTCTCTACCCGGCGGCGCTGCACTCGGACATCCAGCTCCTGCCGCAGCAGGCCGGCATGGCGGCCATCTTGGCCACAGCTGTTGTTAACAGTGAGTTTTTTGTTAGAAAAGCAGCTGCTCCTGTTAGAAACTATATTTGGATGTATTTAAATCTGAATGACTGGTGTTACGATGTGTTGCAGCCAGTCCCTCTGAGCCTTTTTCACTGGAGTCAAACCAGTTCTGGTGAAACTGTAATGCTCTGCCTCGCCACAAGGGGGCAGCGTGGCCCCGTCACACAGTCTCTGTGACCACTGGAGGATCACACAGCAGCAAATTATTGGATGTAGTCAGAAACCATAAGACATATGATAATTACTGTCGCCATAGCAATCATATCTTGTCGTCTTGGATACTCGCAGCGGTGAAGTGTGTGCGTTTGTTTAATTTTTGTGTCTCTGTGAGCTGCAGCATCCTCTCCGATGTGTGTGGGTGGAAACATATTTTTAATAAATGTTCTGGCTTTCAGAGGACATTTTCCCATGTAAGGACTGTGGGATCTGGTACCGCAGTGAGAGGAACCTGCAGGCCCACCTGATGTACTACTGCGCCAGCCGTCAGAAGCAGCCGGCCGCGGCGTCCTCCCCCCCACAGGACAAGCCCAAGGAGTCCTACCCCAACGAACGCATCTGCCCCTTTCCACAGTGCAACAAGAGCTGCCCCAGCGCCAGCTCTCTGGAGATTCACATGCGCACACACAGCGGTGAGAGCAGCACTTATGCAGTTAGCTGGGAGGTTTTACACATCGTAGAAAGTCTTCTGGTCCTTCATATGAGGAAAATACGAAAAAGCCAAGAGCTCAGTTAGCATGCTAAAGGTTAAAGGTCACCCCAAGGTGAAAAAGCCCAGAGCTACATCTCAGACTCTACAGTTCTCAGTTAGCATGTTAAAGGTTAAAGGTCACCCCAAGGTGAAGAAGCCAAGAGCTACATCTCAGATTCTACAGGCCTCAGTTAGCATGTTAAAGGTTAAAGGTCATGCATCTCAGACTCTACAGGCCTCAGTTAGCATGTTAAAGGTTAAAGGTCATCCCAAGGTGAAGAAGCCCAGAGCTACATCTCAGACTCTACGGGCCTCAGTTAGCATGTTAAAGGTTAAAGGTCACCCCAAGGTGAAGAAGCCCAGAGCTACATTTCAGACTCTACAGGCCTCAGTTAGCATGTTAAAGGTTAAAGGTCATCCCAAGGTGAAGAAGCCAAGAGCTACATCTCAGACTCTACAGGCCTCAGTTAGCATGTTAAAGGTTAAAGGTCATGCATCTCAGACTCTACAGGCCTCAGTTAGCATGTTAAAGGTTAAAGGTCATCCCAAGGTGAAGAAGCCAAGAGCTACATCTCAGATTCTACAGGCCTCAGTTAGCATGTTAAAGGTTAAAGGTCACCCCAAGGTGAAGAAGCCCAGAGCTACATCTCAGACTCTACAGGCCTCAGTTAGCATGTTAAAGGTTAAAGGTCACCCCAAGGTGAAGAAGCCCAGAGCTACATTTCAGACTCTACGGGCCTCAGTTAGCATGTTAAAGGTTAAAGGTCACCCCAAGGTGAAGAAGCCCAGAGCTACATTTCAGACTCTACAGGCCTCAGTTAGCATGTTAAAGGTTAAAGGTCATCCCAAGGTGAAGAAGCCAAGAGCTACATCTCAGACTCTACAGGCCTCAGTTAGCATGTTAAAGGTTAAAGGTCACCCCAAGGTGAAAAAGCCCAGAGCTACATCTCAGACTCTACAGGCCTCAGTTAGCATGCTAAAGGTTAAAGTTCACCCCAACACCGTCCTCCGACAGACGTTAACCTGTTTAACCTCTTTTCACCGTTCTTCCTTCTGCAGGTGAGCGTCCGTTCGTCTGTCTCATCTGCCTGTCCGCCTTCACCACTAAAGCAAACTGCGAGCGCCACCTGAAGGTCCACACGGACACCCTGAACGGGGTGTGTCACGGCTGTGGCTTCATCTCCACCACCAGGGACATCCTGTACAGCCACCTGGTAACCAGCCACATGGTGTGCCAGCCCGGATCCCGCAGCGAGGTCTACTCTCCGGGCCCGGGCCTTCCCAAGCTGCCGCTGTCCACGGGTACGTCGCGCGCTCGCCACTTTTTAACGTCAGTGGGTGTTAGCTGTCCCTAACGCTTCCTGTCCTCATCAGGTCTCAGCCCAGGAGACTCCGGTGTGGTGCTGAAGTGTCAGGTTTGTGGCCACAACTCGGACTCGCCTGCCCAGCTGCAGCAGCACGTCCGAACCCACCTGGAGGTCAGAGTCCCGGCTGAGCGCAGCCCGACGCCTCGCCAGAGCACGCCGTCATCAGCTGAAAGCTCCCAGCTGTCTCCGCAGGAGAGGGAGCCCCTCGCCTGCGTTCCTAAACCGGACTCATCCAGCCCGGGGGCCAACGGGGGCTCAGCCACACCCCGAGACTACGTTTCCCCGGAGACCCAGAGCTTGGACCTGAAGATCAAAGAGGAGCCTCAGTCAGAGTCGGAGTCAGAGGAGCAGATGGAGGTCAGGGAGGATGGCGAGGAGGAGGAGGAGCATCAAGAGGCAGGAAGGAAGACTCAGGAGGGACCCGCTGCCACCTGCCAGACATCCAACTCTCGCACCAGTCCGGCCTCCGCAGCTGTGAAGGCAGAACCCACCAGTCCCACTCCGGGTTCTAGCCCCGCCCACGTTGGCGGGACCGGCTCCGTCGGTCCAGGAGGAGCCATGTTCTTACCTCAGTACATGTTTAACCCTGAGGCGGCCATCTTGCCACAGGCGTCAGAGATTCTGGCTAAAATGTCAGAGATGGTCCACAGCCGCCTGAAACAGGGCCAGAGCGTCACTCAGAACAGCGCCGCCGCCTTCTTCCCCTCCGGACCGACGGCCGCCGCCGCCACGCCGCCTCACAAAGGAGCCACCTGCTTCGAGTGTGACATCACCTTCAACAACATCAACAACTTCTATGCACATAAGCGGCTGTACTGCTCCAGCAGGCACCAGGGAGACGGCGCCAGCTCGGCTTCGGGTGCTGGATCGACGACGCCGGCCCCGGCGCCTTCCAGCGGGTCGCACGCCGCGTCTCCTCTGGTCGGGACGTCAAGCAGAGCCGCCTCCGCCTCCCCCGCCGACGCTGACCCTCCGGCAGGAAGCGGGGCAACAGATTCCAAGAGGCTGGTGGAGGTGAAGACGGAAACCCCGGCAGGGAGGGAGGGGGTGTCGTCCTCCTCTGAAGGGGAGGGCGGCGGCGGCGGCGGCGGCGGAGGAAGAGCGAGCGAAGGCAGCCAGAGTCCTGCCAGCGGTTCTGCTGAGGACCAGGAAGACGACCCCAACAAAACCTTCTGCGAGGCGTGCAACATCCGCTTCAGTCGCCACGAAAACTACACCGTGCACAAACGGTTCTACTGCGCGTCACGCCACGACCCGTCCAACCAGCGGGCCGTGCACATGGCCAAGGCCACCAACGCCGCCTTCCTCCCACAGCCCATCCGCACACGAAAGAGGAAGAAGATGTACGAGATCCACATGGCCAGGACTGAAGCATTGGCCAACGCCGCTGCTGCTGCCGCCGCCGCCGCCACCGCCGCCGCAGCCTCTGCGCCGTCTCCGTCTGTTCTGGGGTTGGCTGTGAAGCAGGAAGTGTCTCCAGGCGCTGCCGGCGGCTCCAGCCCTGAAGGAGACGGCCCCATCGACCTCAGCAAGAGGCCCCGCCTCAGGGAGGCGCCACGGCAAAGCGGCGGCGGCGGCGGCGGCGTTCTCCCGGCTCTGCCTCTGACCGACTACCACAAATGCACCGCCTGCAGCATCAGCTTCAACAGCATAGAGAACTATCTGGCCCACAAGACCTACTACTGCCCCGCCACCACCCTGCAGCCCCACACCCTGGAGCAGCTGCAGCGGCTGAAGCGCTCCGCCTCCACCTCCCCCAAAAGCCGGCCTCAGGCGGAGCGGCCGGACCTCCTCCACCCCGTGGAGGCCAAGGCGCTGCCCGCTGAGTGGGTGGCGGCGGCGGCGTCCAGCCCGCACCCCTCTGCCTTTCCCGCCTCAGGTGCTGCGTCGCCGTCGCAGACCAGCAGCGCGCTGGCAGCCACGCCCGGAGCCGGCGCCAAAGGCGTGGGCGCCGCCGCCTCCCTGGTGGCGTGCCCTTACTGCCCCAACAGGCCCATCACCTGTGACCTGGTGGAGCATTTCAAGACCACCCACGGCCTGGTGTTGACCATCCAGCCGCCGCAGGAGGCTCCGCCCCCGCCGGGCAGCGCCGCCAGCCGCAGCCCCGCCAGCCGCAGCCCCAGCCTCAGCCCCAGAGGTGGCGCTGCTGCGCTCCTCTCCCCCACCGCCCAGGCCCGGCCCGCGCCCCGGGTCCACAGAGACAGCATCAACGGGCAGGCCGCCAGCGGCACGGCGTCCCCGGCGTCTCCGCTGGTCAACGGCAGCCCCTCGCCTTCGGCCGGCTCGCCTCTGCCTGTCTCCCCCCCACGGGCCTCCTCCCTGACTGTGTCACCCGTGCACCTTCCCGACAAGGCTGCCCCGCCCTCTCACCCCGCCGCCTCCCCCCAGCCGGCCGCCGGCACCAAAACGCCGGTGGTCTCCCCCGTGCAGAACGGAAACTCGCGCTTCTGCCGCCTCTGCAACATCAAGTTCAGCAGCCTGTCCACCTTCATCGCCCACAAGAAGTACTACTGCTCCTCCCACAGCGCCGAGCACGTGAAGTGAGCCGTGCGCTCGGATGGTCCTTCTCCGCCGCCAGCCGCCCCTCCTGGAGCTAAAGTGGCGCCCGGCTGGCAGCACCACGAATGACAGTGAATGACTGTTACTCAGCTGGTTACGAACTCACAGGTTTTCCTCCTATGGGTCAAATTAGGTGGAACACTAAGAGCCGAGGCGGCTGCTCCTGATGTGTCCCGCTCTGTTTCGGCGCCGCTCGCCGGTTTGGGGACGCCGCCCACGTCTCTCTGAGCTGATGGAGAGGAAGCGCCACCCGGGGGAGTCGTTTCTCCCGTGTGGGACAGAGACTGGATGGTTGTTGATGTTTTATTATCTGTAGAAGAAGAATTCTGATGCTTTGGGTTCAACACTGGCTCTTTTCAGCAGGCGTTTGGTGTCACTATGTTACTAATTACCGAAGGATGATGTTTCAGAACGCTTCTTCTTTCTTTCATACGCAGAAAATTTTATTTTCTCTTTAAAAACAACAACAACAAGGGAGAAATAATGTGAAATATTTATCTTCGCTGATTTCATGTCAACAGAAAACTACCTACCTGGCGTCTGAGAGCGTTTGTATTTTTATTTGTATATTTTTCATACTGTTGGAAGGAAGCGTTTGGATCCGGGTGCGTTGAAGGGACTTTTCTCCGTGTAGATGTGGAAGATCTCCTCGCCGCCGTCACACTGGACCGCGGCGCCGCTGTGATGATGCAACCCTCCAGATCTGAGGTTACAGTTTCCACTCAGCCACCTCATTCTTCTTCTGTGTTTTTTTTAATTGATTATGATTGTGTTTGTTTCTCGGTCCGGTAATGAAGGCACGTGCACGTGCACGTGCACGCTCTCACACAGCTGCAGTACAGCTGGGACCCGTGATGCTCCTGATGCAGAGAGGGTGGGCGGGGCCTGATGCTTGGACACGCCCACAGCTCGGTTTGAGGCTCGTCTTGTTTTATTCCACGCTGACGACATTTCAGACTCGTGGTTTTCCTCTGAAGTCTCTTTGGGAGCTTCTGCGACACATTTTGAATCTTGAAAAGATTCTGAAACTCCTCTCTGGAGGCTTCACGCTCCCTTTTTTTGGAGCCGACCCTCCAGAACCAACATGTGGGCGAGCCCCGCCCGAAACCAGTCCACCCACAGAGAGACCCGTGAGTTTTATCAGGCAACACCACCAGCTTAAGGTTGGGTGTGTTTGCCGTCTGGTTTGTCCCTTCTGGGTTACCGTAGCAACGCGGTGAGGAGGGCGACCCGAAGTTTCAGGAGAGGCTGCAGATCTGAATGCTGCACAGCTGATGAGCTTCAGACAAATCTACAGAAAGTGTCTCGGTCTTTGGGTTGGACCGTGAGATCCCATCAGGCCCGGTTACTGTAGAACTGAGCCGGTTCTGTAGAACTGAGCCGGTTACTGTAGAACTGAGCCGGTTCTGTAGAACTGAGCTGGTTCTGTAGAACTGAGCTGTTTCTGTAGAACTGAGCTGGTTCTGTAGAACTGAGCTGGTTCTGTAGAACTGAGCCGGTTACTGTAGAACTGAGCCGGTTCTGTAGAACTGAGCTGTTTCTGTAGAACTGAGCTGGTTCTGTAGAACTGAGCCGGTTACTGTAGAACTGAGCTGGTTCTGTAGAACTGAGCTGGTTCTGTAGAACTGAGCCGGTTCTGTAGAACTGAGCCGAGCCCTGGAGACTTTGATTCAGCATGAAGGTCTCAGACATCCCAGCAGACACGTCAGTCTGCGTTTGGGCTTTGTCTTCTGGCCCGATACTGACCAGAACCCTGGTTCCTTCAGACAGACAGCCCGGCTCAGCCCAAAGTTCAGCCCTGTTTTTAACGCAGAACCATTCCAGAGCTGCCAGAACCTCTGATCTCTAACCCGATCCAGCCCAGACGTGACCGCGGAGACGGTCCTGATTGGACCCGATAGTTTAACCACGGTTAACATGTCCCGCTGTGACCCAACAGAGGACGCCTCTAAAGGCGGCTGAACGCATCATTCCTGCCCAGCTTCCTGACCTCTAACCCCAGAAACAGCCGGCCTGACTGAGTCCTTTGACCTCTGACCCCAGAATCACCGGGTTCCGTGGCCTGACTGAGTCCTTTGACCTCTGACCCCAGAATCACCGGGTTCCGTGGCCTGACTGAGTCCTTTGACCTCTAACCCCAGAAACACCGGGTTCTGTGGCCTGACTGACCTCTAACCCCAGAAACAGCCGGCCTGATTGAGTTTTTTTACCTCTAACTTTGACCTTTGACCTCTGAAGGAGAAAAACGAGGCAGAATTCTGCTATTTTTCTTTGGTTTGGCGTAAAACGGGCGGCGCCCCACTCAGCTGTGGTTCCTGCTGGTCCGAAGCATCACACTCACATCTCAGCTGTTTACAGATGTGCTGGTCGCCGCTCTCTGTGCCCCCCCCCCCGGTGGAGTCCTGTGAAGCACCCGTTTGGTTGCACTGTGTTGTATAAACTGTGCTGAATGTTTAGTTTTAGCTCCTTTTGTAATGTATTTATGTTAAGCAGCACTTTTTCCCGCCATCGCTCTCCTCGAAGGACTTTCACACCAGACTTTTTCATTTCTTAATGATTCCTTTGATGTCTGTATTGGAGAAAATCACAACGAATGTCAACACTTTTATTTCCTTTGAAACATTTTTTCAGCTCCACTACACTCTTGTCCAAACTATGCATGGGAAATAAAATAAGTTCTGAGCAACACTGATGCAGAGTCCTTGACTTCAGCCCGATTCACTGCCTGCGCCGACGCCTCCTTTCAGACGTAAGTGTGCAGAGCGCCGCTTCCTGAAGAAAGACGGAGTGACTCATCGGGGGAAAGAAGCTCGGAGCTCCAAGGCCGCTTCAATCGGAGACAAAGTGCAGCAGCAGAAGCTTTCAGCTCGAATGTGGTGAAACAGAACGAGGAATTCTTCCACCTGAGCCTGATTAACCTTCAGTTATTGTAACTGTTATGAGTCACGACACATAAGCAGCTCAGAGATGTTAAAAGTCACTTTAACAGCTTTAACGCCTGTTAATACGGCTGCAAAACCTCTCATTTCTGGCTTATTTGGACTGAAGAAAGTTTAATTTAAAGGTGATTACGCAGAATTACTATTATTTAACCGCAGATACGACAGAACAAACGTACTTCATTTGATTTGTTAATAAACATCAATTTTTACATTTAAAAAGGGATCTTTGCATTAAAGCAGAAGTCCAACATGATCTGGGTGGAGTTGACTCTTAAAGCGACCTCAGACACATCCTCGCCTTCGGTGTCGTCACGCGAAGATTTCCGTGAAGACGTTTGTGTCTCATTAAGAACATGAGGACCAAACGCGATCATTCTCAGCTCTTTTTAAAGTCTGGTCTGAGGAGGCTGCTCTCCGCTGTGCGGATAATTGCTCTGCACTCCGCTGAATGATTGATTCGGCTCTGAGTGGAGCAACGAGCAGCCTCCAGAGCTTCGGTGAAGTGAAAAATTGAAGCGTTGCAACATGAAGCACCTGCAGCCTCCGGAGTAAGAAAAGCTGTTAACAATCGTCTGGTTTTTGGTGCTGAAGTGGTTGAAAAACCCCAGAAGTCATCGAGTTTAGCTGTGAGGTGAACTCTTTGGCTTTCTTTGTGTGAAGCCGTGAATAGGTTGGAATAAACTGGACCCAACACACAAGGATCTGAAGTCTGAGCACAGTGAGATTAAACAAAAATTACAGGTTTAATAATAAGGTTTAATAAGCAACTGTTTCAGAGCCAAATGAATGAGATAATAAGCAACAGTTTCTACTGTTTCAGAGCCAAATGAATGAGATAATAAGCAACAGTTTTTACTGTTTCGGAGCCAAATGAATGAGATAATAAGCAACAGTTTTTACTGTTTCAGAGCCAAATGAATGAGATAATAAGCAACAGTTTTTACTGTTTCAGAGCCAAATGAATGAGATAATAAGCAACAGTTTTTACTGTTTCAGAGCCAAATGAATGAGATAATAAGCAACAGTTTTTACTGTTTCAGAGCCAAATGAATGAGATAATAAGCAACAGTTTTTACTGTTTCAGAGCCAAAGGAATGAGATAATAAGCAACAGTTTTTACTGTTTCAGAGCCAAAGGAATGAGATAATAAGCAATAGTTTTACTGTTTCACAGCCAAAGGAATGAGATAATAAGCAACAGTTTTTACTGTTTCGGAGCCAAATGAATGAGATAATAAGCAACAGTTTTTACTGTTTCAGAGCCAAATGAATGAGATAATAAGCAACAGTTTTTACTGTTTCAGAGCCAAATGAATGAGATAATAAGCAACAGTTTTTACTGTTTCAGAGCCAAATGAATGAGATAATAAGCAACAGTTTTTACTGTTTCAGAGCCAAATGAATGAGATAATAAGCAACAGTTTTTACTGTTTCAGAGCCAAATGAATGAGATAATAAGCAACAGTTTTTACTGTTTCAGAGCCAAATGAATGAGATAATAAGCAACAGTTTTTACTGTTTCAGAGCCAAATGAATGAGATAATAAGCAACAGTTTTTACTGTTTCAGAGCCAAATGAATGAGATAATAAGCAACAGTTTTTACTGTTTCAGAGCCAAATGAATGAGATAATAAGCAACAGTTTTTACTGTTTCAGAGCCAAATGAATGAGATAATAAGCAACAGTTTTTACTGTTTCAGAGCCAAATAAACGAGATAATAAGCAACAGTTTCTACTGTTTCAGAGCCAAATGAACGAGATGATAAGTAAGTTTTTACTGTTTCAGAGCCAAATGAATGAGATAATAAGCAACAGTTTCTACTGTTTCAGAGCCAAATGAATGAGATAATAAGCAACAGTTTTTACTGTTTCAGAGCCAAATGAATGAGATAATAAGCAACAGTTTCTACTGTTTCAGAGCCAAATGAATGAGATAATAAGCAACAGTTTTTACTGTTTCAGAGCCAAATGAATGAGATAATAAGCAACAGTTTCTACTGTTTCAGAGCCAAATGAATGAGATAATAAGCAACAGTTTTTACTGTTTCAGAGCCAAATGAATGAGATAATAAGCAACAGTTTTTACTGTTTAAGAGCCAAATGAATGAGATAATAAGCAACAGTTTTTACTGTTTCAGAGCCAAATGAATGATAAGCAACAGTTTTTACTGTTTAAGAGCCAAATGAATGAGATAATAAGCAACCGTTTTTACTGTTTCAGAGCCAAATGAATGAGATAATAAGCAACAGTTTTTACTGTTTCAGAGCCAAATAAACGAGATAATAAGCAACAGTTTCTACTGTTTCAGAGCCAAATGAACGAGATGATAAGTAAGTTTTTACTGTTTCAGAGCCAAATGAATGAGATAATAAGCAACAGTTTCTACTGTTTCAGAGCCAAATGAATGAGATAATAAGCAACAGTTTTTACTGTTTCAGAGCCAAATGAATGAGATAATAAGCAACAGTTTCTACTGTTTCAGAGCCAAATGAATGAGATAATAAGCAACAGTTTTTACTGTTTCAGAGCCAAATGAATGAGATAATAAGCAACAGTTTTTACTGTTTCAGAGCCAAATGAATGAGATAATAAGCAACAGTTTTTACTGTTTCAGAGCCAAATGAATGAGATAATAAGCAACAGTTTTTACTGTTTCAGAGCCAAATGAATGAGATAATAAGCAACAGTTTTTACTGTTTAAGAGCCAAATGAATGAGATAATAAGCAACAGTTTTTACTGTTTCAGAGCCAAATGAATGATAAGCAACAGTTTTTACTGTTTAAGAGCCAAATGAATGAGATAATAAGCAACAGTTTTTACTGTTTCAGAGCCAAATGAATGAGATAATAAGCAACAGTTTTTACTGTTTCAGAGCCAAATAAACGAGATAATAAGCAACAGTTTCTACTGTTTCAGAGCCAAATGAACGAGATGATAAGTAAGTTTTTACTGTTTCAGAGCCAAATGAATGAGATAATAAGCAACAGTTTCTACTGTTTCAGAGCCAAATGAATGAGATAATAAGCAACAGTTTTTACTGTTTCAGAGCCAAATGAATGAGATAATAAGCAACAGTTTCTACTGTTTCAGAGCCAAATGAATGAGATAATAAGCAACAGTTTTTACTGTTTCAGAGCCAAATGAATGAGATAATAAGCAACAGTTTCTACTGTTTCAGAGCCAAATGAATGAGATAATAAGCAACAGTTTCTACTGTTTCAGAGCCAAATGAATGAGATAATAAGCAACAGTTTCTACTGTTTCAGAGCCAAATGAATGAGATAATAAGCAACAGTTTTTACTGTTTCAGAGCCAAATGAATGATAAGCAACAGTTTTTACTGTTTAAGAGCCAAATGAATGAGATAATAAGCAACAGTTTTTACTGTTTCAGAGCCAAATGAATGAGATAATAAGCAACAGTTTTTACTGTTTCAGAGCCAAATGAATGAGATAATAAGCAACAGTTTTTACTGTTTCAGAGCCAAATGAATGAGATAATAAGCAACAGTTTTTACTGTTTCAGAGCCAAATGAATGAGATAATAAGCAACAGTTTTTACTGTTTAAGAGCCAAATGAATGAGATAATAAGCAACAGTTTTTACTGTTTCAGAGCCAAATGAATGATAAGCAACAGTTTTTACTGTTTAAGAGCCAAATGAATGAGATAATAAGCAACAGTTTTTACTGTTTCAGAGCCAAATGAATGAGATAATAAGCAACAGTTTTTACTGTTTCAGAGCCAAATAAACGAGATAATAAGCAACAGTTTCTACTGTTTCAGAGCCAAATGAACGAGATGATAAGTAAGTTTTTACTGTTTCAGAGCCAAATGAATGAGATAATAAGCAACAGTTTCTACTGTTTCAGAGCCAAATGAATGAGATAATAAGCAACAGTTTTTACTGTTTCAGAGCCAAATGAATGAGATAATAAGCAACAGTTTCTACTGTTTCAGAGCCAAATGAATGAGATAATAAGCAACAGTTTTTACTGTTTCAGAGCCAAATGAATGAGATAATAAGCAACAGTTTCTACTGTTTCAGAGCCAAATGAATGAGATAATAAGCAACAGTTTCTACTGTTTCAGAGCCAAATGAATGAGATAATAAGCAACAGTTTTTACTGTTTCAGAGCCAAATGAATGAGATAATAAGCAACAGTTTCTACTGTTTCAGAGCCAAATGAATGAGATAATAAGCAACAGTTTTTACTGTTTCAGAGCCAAATGAATGAGATAATAAGCAACAGTTTCTACTGTTTCAGAGCCAAATGAATGAGATAATAAGCAACAGTTTTTACTGTTTCAGAGCCAAATGAATGAGATAATAAGCAACAGTTTCTACTGTTTCAGAGCCAAATGAATGAGATAATAAGCAACAGTTTTTACTGTTTCAGAGCCAAATTAATGAGATAATAAGCAACAGTTTCTACTGTTTCAGAGCCAAATGAATGAGATAATAAGCAACAGTTTTTACTGTTTCAGAGCCAAATGAATGAGATAATAAGCAACAGTTTCTACTGTTTCAGAGCCAAATGAATGAGATAATAAGCAACAGTTTCTACTGTTTCAGAGCCAAATGAACGAGATAATAAGCAACAGTTTTTACTGTTTCGGAGCCAAATGAATGAGATAATAAGCAACAGTTTTTACTGTTTCAGAGCCAAATGAATGAGATAATAAGCAACAGTTTTTACTGTTTCAGAGCCAAATGAATGAGATAATAAGCAACAGTTTTTACTGTTTCAGAGCCAAATGAATGAGATAATAAGTAATAGTTATACTGTTTCAGAGCCAAACGAATGAGATAATAAGCAACAGTTTTTACTGTTTCGGAGCCAAATGAATGAGATAATAAGCAACAGTTTTTACTGTTTCGGAGCCAAATGAATGAGATAATAAGCAACAGTTTTTACTGTTTCAGAGCCAAATGAAGGAGACAATAAGCAACAGTTTTTACTGTTTCAGAGCCAAATTAATGAGATAATAAGCAACAGTTTTTACTGTTTCAGAGCCAAATGAATGAGATAATAAGCAACAGTTTTTACTGTTTCAGAGCCAAATGAATGAGATAATAAGCAACAGTTTTTACTGTTTCAGAGCCAAATGAATGAGATAATAAGCAACAGTTTTTACTGTTTCAGAGCCAAATGAATGAGATAATAAGCAACAGTTTTTACTGTTTCAGAGCCAAATGAATGAGATAATAAGCAACAGTTTTTACTGTTTCAGAGCCAAATGAATGAGATAATAAGCAACAGTTTTTACTGTTTCAGAGCCAAATGAATGAGATAATAAGCAACAGTTTTTACTGTTTCAGAGCCAAATGGATGAGATAATAAGCAACAGTTTTTACTGTTTCAGAGCCAAATGAATGAGATAATAAGCAACAGTTTTTACTGTTTCAGAGCCAAATGAATGAGATAATAAGCAACAGTTTCTACTGTTTCAGAGCCAGATGAATGAGATAATAAGCAACAGTTTCTACTGTTTCAGAGCCAAATGAATGAGATAATAAGCAACAGTTTCTACTGTTTCAGAGCCAAATGAATGAGAAAATAAGCAACAGTTATTACTGTTTCAGAGCCAAATTAATGAGATAATAAGCAACAGTTTTTACTGTTTCTGAGCCAAATGAATGAGATAATAAGCAACAGTTTTTACTGTTTCAGAGCCAAATGAATGAGATAATAAGCAACAGTTTTTACTGTTTCAGAGCCAAATGAATGAGATAATAAGCAACAGTTTTTACTGTTTCAGAGCCAAATGAATGTGATAATAAGCAACAGTTTTTACTGTTTCAGAGCCAAATGAATGAGATAATAAGCAAGTTTTTACTGTTTCAGAGCCAAATGAATGAGATAATAAGCAACAGTTTTTACTCTGTTTCAGAGCCAAATGAATGAGATATTAAGCAACAGTTTTTACTGTTTCAGAGCCAAATGAATGAGATAATAAGCAACAGTTTTTACTCTGTTTCAGAGCCAAATGAATGAGATAATAAGCAACAGTTTTTACTGTTTCAGAGCCAAATAAATGAGATAATAAGCAACAGTTTTTACTGTTTCAGAGCCAAATAAATTAGATAATAAGCAACAGTTTTTACTGTTTCAGAGCCAAATGAACGAGATAATAAGCAACAGTTTTTACTGTTTCAGAGCCAAATGAATAATAAGCAACAGTTTTTACTGTTTCAGAGCCAAATGAACGAGATAATAAGCAACAGTTTTTACTGTTTCAGAGCCAAATGAATGAGATAATAAGCAACAGTTTTTACTCTGTTTCAAAGCCAAATAAATGAGATAATAAGCAACAGTTTTTACTGTTTCAGAGCCAAATGAATGACAGAAAAGCGTAGATCCGCTCTGTGTCCTCACGCTTTCTGTCAGCTGAACAAAGGGCGAGGAACGTGAGCAGAGGAGCGCCCAGCATCATCACTTCATCCGACTGATGAAGACATTGGTGTGAAAAAGGCTCGTCAGCAGCTGGTCGCTCGTGTCTCCGCATGGTGTCAAAGTGTTGCTGTTTTTGGAGATGACAGATGAGGAGAGGTTGTGTGTGACGTGTGAAGTTAGCCGTCAGCTTTCTGCTGTCACCGCCGCCACCTCCCCTCATGAAATCTGACACTGGCATCATCAGTTCTGCACCGGCTGAAAAAAGATGCCGACAGATTCCAACAATGGTGACGTGCGCACATCCGAAAATACCTCAGAGACAGACGTTCACTGACACTCGAGAGGTGCCCGACAGCCAGCTTATTGGACCTTTGTGTGCCTCCAGCACACCTCCGAGCCCTGACACCCATTGCTCTGAGAGACTCGTCCTCTCCTGCATCAGGACCAACATCCCTGCAGGGAACAGATTTTGTTGTGGTAAAAAAGCTCAGCAACTTGGGCTCATGGTTTCTGGACTTCTGGGGTACCTCAGGGTCGTGTTCTCAGCCCGGCCCTTTTCCCTCCGTTCACACAGGACTGCACCCCTGTAACACTGTGGTGGGGCTCATATCAGGGAACCGAGCCCTGGCCAGATGGTGCTCAGACAAAAGAGATCTTCATAGACTCCAGCAAAGACTCCTCCACATAAATTAGAGGAGTTTGAGAGGGTCAATAACACCACATTTCTGGGCCTCCACACCTCAAACGAGCCTCAGTACCACTCGCCTCGTGAAGAAAGCTCAGCAGAAGCTTTTCTTCCAGAGGAAACTTTTACAGGAGCATCCTCTGCCACAGTGTGGTCCAGCAGCTGCACAGAACCGCAGGGACTGGCCCGGGTGGGGAAGACGGCACAGAGGATGTAGAAATATTCACATAAAGCTTCACTTTTCACCGCAGCCACGTGCAGTACGAAAGCAGCTGTTGATAAATGATTAAAGCATATTATTTGGGGAACATTGTAGCTGCTGACATCACATTTAGTTCCCTGCACAGTCAACACTGTTTGCTTTATCAGATTTACTTGTAAAATAAATATTTAAAGGTGGTGAAATCGTGTTTCCCTCAGACAGATTTATTAAATATTTCTCAAAGCCGTCCTTGTTCGAAGAGCTGAGGCCACATCTTCTCGTTTCATTCCTGGTTTTGTGCATTCGAGGGAAGAGAAAACGAGGCTTCACATCAGTTTTAATGATGTGGTCAGTCTCAGCCAATCACAGCACTCGAGGCGAGCAGACAGCAGACTGTTTACAGCTGCGCTCCGACTGCTCCTCTTTAGTGGCGTGGAAACCTGTTGCTGCTGTCAGAGAGATGAATCCGTGACATGCGTTTCCCATCCAGCAGCTGACAGCTGGAGTCCTGCAGCGGCTCGGGGGGGTGATGAAAGCAGCCGTCTCAGGAGGCTACATCTCATGTTTCTTTTTTAATAATCCAGAGAGTAGAAATGATTCCACTGAGAGACCAGAAGTGTCTCTAATCTTCAGAAAGCTTTACAAATCCAGGCTTGTTCTCTGTGTTTGTCTTCAAAGCGTCACAAAGACAGACTGCAGGTCTTCCAGGGTCTTCGTGCACTTTCAATCTGTGTCCAGCCTTCAGTGCCTTCAGGTTCACAGCAGAGTGTCGTTGAGAGGATTAAAAAGGTGTCAGGGGGAGGAAAAATGAGGTCAGGAGGAGCTACAGCTGCAGGTTTCTGCAGCAAAACAGTGACAGAACAAACACAGCGTTTGTTGATGGTGAAAGTGGTCGAGTGTGACGGAGAGGAGGCAGAGAAAGTAGCAGCTGTCTGCAGAGCAGTGAGGTGTGACTGGGCTGAGACCGATTTTTCTGTGTGTGCACGTGTCAGATACCATCGAGCACGAGTTTCCTGAAGGCCAGCTTGACCTCAGATATCCCTGCAGAGTTTTTAGAGACGCCATCTTCTCCAGGACAGCAAAGGAGACAGGCAGCCAGAGCAGCCGCAGGATGGAGGACGAACTTTAAGTTCTTCTCCACTCAGGCTCCCTCAGTCTGAAGAAACTGAACAAAAAACATCCCTTTTCCCGCGGTTATTCAGTCTGAATTACAAGGTTTCAGACTCCAGCAGCTGCAGAAATACTAAAAGTAGCTAAACAATAAGAGTTTAGTGCTCATGACTTTGCTTCTAATCACCTTTCTGTCGATCCATCTCTGGTTGATGGTAGATGGAAGATGAAATGATGTCCTGCTGGCTCACAGCAACATGCAGCTCTCCAGTCAGTACAGACATCTTTCAAACTATTTGCATGTTTGAAAATAGAATTTTCTGTGTTGATTTTGCCCTAAAAATCTCAGAAATACAGCTGACACAGTTGTGATGATGATTGACTTCCTGTTTCCTTCCAATTTTCTGACTCCTGTCACACTTCTGCAGAGGAAACAGTGAAATAAGGCTGAAGTGGCGGCTTGTGACAGAGAATTAAAGCAGTAATAATCCGTCGTGGTCTGACAGTATCAGAGACCTGCCTTCCTGCTATTCGTTCTCACAGAACTTAATGAAAAGGGCTTTTTATCCTGGTATCTCTTCTCTCTCCTCTCCTGCAGAGCTCTCAACTGGCCTGATTAGGAATTAAGTGTGGAGATGGGTTCAGGATGTGCTCGGCCTTCTGTTCAGGGAGAAAGTGACAGATAGTGGACAGTTGTCATGATTGCTTCCTGATTAATCCTTCTTCAGTGGAAGCATGCAGGCAGGAAGAAAGAAAAATGAAGGATATGGCTTATAAATGGGAAATGCATTTTAATAAGTCTCTCTCACACAAACGCTGTGCAGACTGAGGCACTTCCATACTTGATTAGAGAGCCCACAGTTGATGGAAAGTCCTGTTTCCTGAACGCTTCACTTGTGGAAATGTAAAGAAGGCAAACAAGGAAGCTTCTGGTAACTCAGCAGAGAGGCAGCGAGGAGCTTAGTTCAGATTTCAGAAGTTAGACAGCAGTTAGAGTCATGTGGGAAAGAAAGAACACCTTCTTAAAATATGTAAAAGGTTTTAAATCAAGATGTAATTTTAAAAAAAAATCTCCTGTTCCTCAGCAGGTTAAAACTCAGTAAATCCAACCTCAGATCAAACTGTGTCATTAGTTATGGAACAAAAACTGAGACAAAAAACAGAAGTTTTGTCTACAGAAGAACTCTACAGGCCTCAGTTAGCATGTTAAAGGTCAAAGGTCACCCCAAGGTGAAGAAGCCCAGAGCTACATCTCAGACTCTACAGGCCTCAGTTAGCATGTTAAAGGTTAAAGGTCACCCCAAGGTGAAAAAGCCCAGAGCTACATCTCAGACTCTACAGGCCTCAGTTAGCATGCTAAAGGTTAAAGGTCACCCCAAGGTGAAAAAGCCCAGAGCTACATCTCAGACTCTACAGGCCTCAGTTAGCATGTTAAAGGTTAAAGGTCACCCCAAGGTGAAGAAGCCCAGAGCTACATCTCAGACTCTACAGGCCTCAGTTAGCATGTTAAAGGTTAAAGGTCATACATCTCAGACTCTACAGGCCTCAGTTAGCATGTTAAAGGTTAAAGGTCACCCCAAGGTGAAAAAGCCCAGAGCTACATCTCAGACTCTACAGGCCTCAGTTAGCATGTTAAAGGTTAAAGGTCATGACAGCACAGTTAGAAAAAGACTGAACAAGGATGGCTTGTTTGGAAGGGCTGCAGGAGAAAGCCTCTTCTCTCTAAAAAGAACATGGCAGCACAGCTTAGGTTTGCAAAGCTGCATCTGAACAAAGCTCAAGACTTCTGGAACAATGTCCTTTGGACAGACCAGAGCAAAGTGGAGATGTTTGGTCCTAATGCACAGCAGCACGTTTGGAGGAAACCAAACACAGCATATCAGCACAAACACCTCATACCAGCTGTCAAGCACGGTGGTGGAGGGCTGATGATCTGGGCTGGTTCTGCAGCCACAGGACCTGGGCACCTTGCAGGCATTGAGTCCACCATGAACTCCTCTGGATACCAAAGTATTCTAGAGTCAAATGTGAGGCCATCTGTCCCACAGCTAAAGCTGGGCTGAAACTGGCTCATCAACAGGACAAAGATCCCAAACACAGCAGCAGATCTACAGCAGAATGTGGGAAAAAGAGAAGAATCAAGGTGTTGCAACGGTCCAGTCAGAGTCCAGAAGGTGCTAAACCTGAATTTAAAATAATGAGCTGAAAGAAAAGAAAAGTTCGTGGCGTTGCTGAGACTCGCGGAAAAGTGGAAATAGATCATTAACATAACCTTTTATTCGTATTTCTTCACATTATTCTCTGCTTTAGTGGCTGTTACAGCTGACAGAAACACGAGAGAAAAGATCCGTACGTGTTGTGCATGTGCGCGCATGCCCAGTAACTCTGATCCATATTTAAATCCATATTTAACCTCTGAATACGACTAAAAACGGACTTTATTTGAACTCCTGTCAGTGGGTTTTCAGATATGCTGCAGGAACTAAGCATGATGGAAACAACACGCAGAATAATCCACGATGCGTGCACTTCCAGCGCCGGGAAAAGCGCGATTCACGCGCACAGCTTTGCTTCAGTTCCTCAAAAAGCAGCAAAACACTCTGCAAGGAAAAGGAAATTCGACTCTCAGGCCGGCAGTTTTACTGCAACAAGTTCGCTGATCACATTCCTGCTGCTCGGTGTTTAAAAGGTGGCTCAAATGGTGACGAGCACGCGCACAGTGTTACTGTTAAAGTGACTGAGAAGCGCAGACACACGTTGCACTGAAAGATGAGTCTGCAAACCAGTCACGATGACAGAGAATTCTTTCTAAATGCCATTTTGAGGGTTTATCCGCTCTGACGTTTTTTAATCTCAACACTTTATTTAATTTAAACCTCGTTCCGTAACAAATTCATACATTTAATAACTTTCTGTCATTCCCAGATGTGACAGGAGTCCTGAAACGACTGTTTTCGTGTCCAGATATGCTGGAAATAAGTACGCATCCCTGTGAGAGACGCAGCTTCTGCACATTCTGCCTGGATTAGTCACTCGTTTTATCTGCGGAACACTTTCTTTGAAGGTCTGACTTCATCCATTTGAGGTAGCGGAGAACAAAAGGATAAATGCCCACAGTGTCTGGGCTGGCTGCTGAAGCGGAGACGCACTTTGGTGAAGGCTTTTTATTTTCGCTGCTCTCATTTATTCTCTCACATTTACAACCCGGAGGCCTCACTTTAGAGCTTTTTACTCGCTGAACAACACAAATGGATTCCAGTGTCCATCATGCTGGGTGAACAAAGGCATGAATATAAATAGAAAGCCTGTAAACCCGAACACTTCCAACTCAAAAACACTGTGAAAACAGCTAAATCCGCTGTCAAGTCAACCCAACTTTAAGTTTCTAAGTGCTGCGAACGAGGAATGTAATTATAATTTGTGAGTTTTATTCTAAACCTTTGAATACACGGGGGCGTGCAGCGCGTGGACGTCAGTGCGGCGACATTTCTGAGTTTATTCGAGTTTACAGCGAATAAAAGAGAGGAAAATAAGAAAAAAAAGCTGTTTCTGAAACTTTTATGTTGCAGTTTCACAATCTTCTCCCCCTGGTGCCTGTTATTTGCTCTCTTTCCAGTTTAGATGGATCGTATCAGACCTCATCCTGGCCATCTTCTCCGTGTTTTCCTGCCCACACGTGGTGATCAGATACATGCACGCTGCGTTCTCGTTGCTGTCTGAGTGCATCTCGTATCTTTGTCCATTTCTCTGTGGAATAAACTCATCAGCTGCGCAGAATTGGACCAGATTAGGAGCCGTGAAGCAGTTAAAACCTCACAGTCTGACAGTCTCACCTGAACCCAGAAAAAACATCAGTTTTAGAGCGGCTGAGAGAAGTTTAAGGGAACAAAACTGAAGATTTTTAGTCATGAAAGCAAAAAAACAAGCATAAAGCACAGAAAAATGAAGGTATATTTCCATTTTTCCAGCTTTTTTCTCATCTTGATTATTGCAGCAGCTTCTTCTTTTGTCTCAACCAGGAAACCTTTTTAAGAGCCAAGAAAAGACTCACTTTTAGTAAATGATCAACCCTGTAGTCTGAGATCCTTTGGCAGCGAACTTTTACCTGTTCTAGAGATCCGGTTTAAGGCCGGAAGTGACAGAAGATTTGCCGTTAAAGCCCTGAACTCTGGAACGATCCGGTCAGCTGAGCCTTCTTTCAAGTCTTTTCTTACTTTATCTTTTCCTGGTTCTGTTTTTCTGGGTTGATTCTTTGGAAAAGTGAAGCACGAGATCATTTACTGACAAATAATTTGAAAAGATTTCGATCCAAATATAGTCCAGTGGGTGGTGTTAATGTATTCTATTGTTCAAACTAAAAGATCCAGGTTGGATCTTTTCTGCGTTTCTTCATTTTTCAGCATAAAAATCCACAATAATGTCACATGGACATAAAATCATTTGAGAAATTAAACGGGGGGAAAAGAGAGCAAAGTGAGGAAAGGTGTGACAGATGAGGCCCCCCAGCAGGCTGGGCCTATAGCAGCTTAACTATGGGATGTTTCAGGCTCACCTGAGCCATCCCTAACTATAAGCTTTATCAGAAAGGAAAGTTTCAGCCTGATCTTAAAGGTAGAGAGGGTGTCTGCTTCCTGAAGCCAAACTGGCAGCTGGTTCCACAGAGAGGGGCCTGATAACTGAAGGCTCTGCCTCCCATTCTGCTTTTAGGGGCCTGATAACTGAAGGCTCTGCCTCCCATTCTGCTTTTAGGGGCCTGATAACTGAAGGCTCTGCCTCCCATTCTGCTTTTAGGGGCCTGATAACTGAAGGCTCTGCCTCCCATTCTGCTTTTAGGGGCCTGATAACTGAAGGCTCTGCCTCCCATTCTGCTTTTAGGGGCCTGATAACTGAAGGCTCTGCCTCCCATTCTGCTTTTAGGGGCCTGATAGCTGAAGGCTCTGCCTCCCATTCTGCTTTTAGGGGCCTGATAACTGAAGGCTCTGCCTCCCATTCTGCTTTTAGGGGCCTGATAACTGAAGGCTCTGCCTCCCATTCTGCTTTTAGGGGCCTGATAGCTGAAGGCTCTGCCTCCCATTCTGCTTTTAGGGGCCTGATAGCTGAAGGCTCTGCCTCCCATTCTGCTTTAAGGGGCCTGATAACTGAAGGCTCTGCCTCCCATTCTGCTTTTAGGGGCCTGATAACTGAAGGCTCTGCCTCCCATTCTGCTTTTAGGGGCCTGATAACTGAAGGCTCTGCCTCCCATTCTGCTTTTAGGGGCCTGATAACTGAAGGCTCTGCCTCCCATTCTGCTTTTAGGGGCCTGATAACTGAAGGCTCTGCCTCCCATTCTGCTTTTAGGGGCCTGATAACTGAAGGCTCTGCCTCCCATTCTGCTTTTAGGGGCCTGATAACTGAAGGCTCTGCCTCCCATTCTGCTTTTAGGGGCCTGATAACTGAAGGCTCTGCCTCCCATTCTGCTTTTAGGGGCCTGATAACTGAAGGCTCTGCCTCCCATTCTGCTTTTAGGGGCCTGATAACTGAAGGCTCTGCCTCCCATTCTGCTTTTAGGGGCCTGATAACTGAAGGCTCTGCCTCCCATTCTGCTTTTAGGGGCCTGATAACTGAAGGCTCTGCCTCCCATTCTGCTTTTAGGGGCCTGATAACTGAAGGCTCTGCCTCCCATTCTGCTTTTAGGGGCCTGATAACTGAAGGCTCTGCCTCCCATTCTGCTTTTAGGGGCCTGATAACTGAAGGCTCTGCCTCCCATTCTGCTTTTAGGGGCCTGATAACTGAAGGCTCTGCCTCCCATTCTGCTTTTAGGGGCCTGATAACTGAAGGCTCTGCCTCCCATTCTGCTTTTAGGGGCCTGATAACTGAAGGCTCTGCCTCCCATTCTGCTTTTAGAAACTCTGGGAACCACAAGGAAACCTGCTCCACAACTAAATACACATGAGGATCCAAAGGAAGCAGGAGGAAACATTTAGGGTGATCAGGGCAGAAACGAGAGGAATGGTTAATACTTCAAAATAAAACAGGAAGTGACAAGACAAGGTGCAAAAAACTAACATCCACCACTTATTTGATCTCATTCTTTGGTTGAAAAGCCTCCTGCACACAGAATCTGACCCAAGGATCCGAGTTCATATGGGTCTGGTTTTCCTAGCAGCTATAATGTATTTGATGGATCAAATAGATTTTAAGCCTTCCAGTCTTGGAGTTGTATGTTAGAGGAGCTTTCTGTTGTTCCTAAATGTTTCTGTAGACTGTAAAAAGAAGAGTAATCTCTGCATGATGCTGATGGATGCTTATTTTACACGTATCTTGATGCAGTTTAGACACATCTTCAGTGTTTTGGGCCCTGAGCAGCTTGTGCAGCCCGTGGATCGCTCTGCTTCATCTACAGCCATCTTGATGCTTTCTCTGCAGCATCAGACATGTTCCTGCTGTGCAGCCGTCTCACTCCCAGCCTCTTCTGCAGAGTGACTGGCCTGTGAAACCTCTTGCTAACCTCTTGCTTACTTGCTAGCTCCCTGTATTTGGCCCTCATCCCCTCCTCCATCCTCCCAGTCAACCCCAGCATCATCACTTGTTTTTCATCGTGAGACACGCTCCAACATGTTTCCCTGGATCCACCTTCAGCTGCCAATCCCGGGCTGTAGCCAAAAGGCCTCCTGCCTGAGCGCTAGTCTGCTCTGTCCCCAGTTGTTTCCTGCTGGTTGCTGTTAATGATCCCTGAGCTGATTGGCTCTGCAGTGACCTTCAGCACCTGGTGCCAAAGGTAGCGGCCTCCTCTCAGGGCTTCAGGACAGCAGCTTAAGTTCCAGGGGTGCTTTTCTCTGGCAGAGAGAGGATGCTGGGGTCTCTGCCAAGCCCCAGCAGTGGAGGCTGGATGGGCTGAACTTTATCCCGATCCAATCAAAAACATGATCCTTTTTGTATTGATTCTTTCCAGATGCAAATTCAAGCTAAAAATACCCATTTTAATCAGAAAATGCAGACATTGACCAGGACTTAACAAGATAATCACAGTTGAATGTCAATGAGTTTAAAGCCTCTACGCAGACACTCTCGGCTCATCAGATTGTACCCTCATTTGGTTGCCATGGAGAACATTAACATGTCCCTGTTAAAGCCTGATTCGTTGATGTCTTGGAGCCAACGTGTATAATTAGTTGCAGCTTCATCCTCCACTGGCGGTGACTTAGTGTCGCTGTGGCCATGCCAGCAGAAACTCACCGATGATCCAAATGTCAAACCCGTCACCCACACCGCATGACAGGTGAAAGGATGAACTGCACACCAACACCAAGCAATAAAGAGTACCTGAACGCCTCTTTTTACTCCCCTCGTTTTACACAGACATATTTTGAACAACAATACACATGTTTTCTGTATTTCTGTCCAGGCCTCTGAAGGTGACTGGAGTCAGAAGACAAGATTCTAATCAAAGAAACGGGCCGTGGTGGACAGTAGGTCTGCCACAAATTATTATTTTAATAGTCGACTAATAACTGATTATTTTATGTTGAATGTAAAACATGCAGCTTATCGCACCAGGATGCAGCTGCTCTTATATAACCATCATTAGCTTTCAGCTCAGAGTGTTTAAGGTAGATGCTAACTAAAAAAAAGACAATTAATATCATAGTTCATTAACCCTTTGATTAAATATGCAGCTTGTTGCAACAAACAATTATTTAACTGTGAAGGAAACAAACAAAAACAAATACTTTTGGGTTGTTTTTAGGTTTTTCTTTCCTTCATTTTTCTCTGGCATCAAACACATCTGCATTTAAACCCAGAAAAGACCCTGAAGGAGCTAAAATGGTTCTAGTTCCTGAGGGCTGCAGTCCCTAGTTCCTGAGGGCCACGGTCCCTAGTTCCTGAGGGCCGGTCTCTAGTTCCTGAGGGCCACGGTCCCTAGTTCCTGAGGGCAGCGGTCCCTAGTTCCTGAGGGCAGCGGTCCCTAGTTCCTGAGGGCCACGGTCCCTAGTTCCTGAGGGCCGTGGTCCCTAGTTTCTGAGGGCCGCGGTCCCTAGTTCCTGAGGGCAGCGGTCCCTAGTTCCTGAGGGCCGGTCTCTAGTTCCTGAGGGCCGTGGTCCCTAGTTTCTGAGGGCCGCGGTCCCTAGTTCCTGAGGGCAGCGGTCCCTAGTTCCTGAGGGCCGGTCTCTAGTTCCTGAGGGCCGTGGTCCCTAGTTCCTGAGGGTCGTGGTCCCTAGTTCCTGAGGGCAGTGGTCCCTTGTTCCTGAGGGCCGCTGTCCCTAGTTCCTGAGAGCCGTGGTCCCTAGTTCCTGAGAGCCCTGGTCCCTTGTTCCTGAGGGCAGCGGTCCCTTGTTCCTGAGGGCCGTGGTCCCTAGTTTCTAAGGGCCGTGGTCCTCAGTTCCCGAGGGCCGCGGTCCCTAGTTCCTGAGGGCAGCGGTCCCTAGTTCCAGTATGTCCGAATGCACGAAAAAATAGTCCTATTCCTGAAAAGGTTCTAGGAACTGCAGAAGGTTCCTACAGTGGGAACGAGCCTAACTTCTCCACAGTGTCGAAGAGCAACTGATTGAATATTACGTCTGAATTGAGCTCAGTTTCTGAGGAAGTGGAGTCAACTTAAGGAGCGGTGTTCATTTTAAAATAAAATTGTATTGGCTCGTTAAATAAGGAACTTTCTAAGAATTTTACACTATTTTTCTATAATAATTCACCTTTAACTCTGGATTTAATAATTCCTCTAAAATCCATTTCATGTCGTAGCTCATCAACTTTAGATGAAGACATTTTATTACTCTCTTACTTTGTTACAGGCTTTATGTGGCGTTTCTGCACTGATTATCATTCTGCTCAAAGGATCAAAACAGCGAGCAGAAAACCACTTTTATCTACATGTGAAACAACAAACAACTTCATACTTTCTATGTGAGGTGGATCAGCAAATCCTCCGTGTGCTGTACGTTGTGCAGTTAAGTCTCTGGAGGCCCTGAGCATCAGCCAGAAAGAACATTAGCAAATGTGCCTGTTCATTATTACTATTAGAATAATTAGTGGGAGGCAATCATGCAATCATGTTGAGAGTTAATTTAATAGGATATTATACACTATGTTCCTCTAATTATGTGTCATGCAGGTATACTTTAACCCAGGGATGTCAAACTCTGGCCCTCGAGGGTCGCTGTCCTGCAGGTTTTAGATGCTCCAACACACCTGATTCAGATTAATGCCTCATTAGCTGGTTTGTGCAGAATGTAACGATCTCTTGAAGAGATCCATTTAATCTGAATCAGGTGCATTGAAGCAGGTAAACATCTAAAACCCGCAGGACAGCGGCCCTCAAGGACCGGAGCTTGACATCCCTGCTTTAAGCCCTTCCCTTGAGTCACCTTTCACAACTGAATCTAATAGAATAAATAGAAGCATATCCTGTTCCATCTGGTCAGCTGCTCGTTTCCTTTTCAGGGAGCAGGAGGGATCAAAGTTTTCTGCTCTCAATTAACCTCAGGCAGCTTTAGCATGCCAGTCATTTCAAAGTGAGACTCATCCCCAACACAGTCGGTCATGTTGCTGCTGGGTGTAATGGTTCAACACTTCCCTCCAGCAGCTGGAATTAGAACAATCAGACTACTGTGTACACAGGATGCTGATAAAAGGAAATAAACAGTGAGATTCTACATGATTCTTTCCTAAAATTATTATAATCAATATCATTTATAAGTTTTCATCACTGTTTTGTAGTCAAACTTAGAAGATGTGAATAAAAAAAGGTGAACGGAAACAGTAAAAAATTAAATAAAACTTCAAGCTTGATATACATCAGGGGAAAAATCACATCTAACCTGCAAAGATTAAACTACTGTAACAACTTCTTCTTCTACTGAATTACAAACACCATCATGTATCCTGTAACTAAGCCAACCTGCACACATGTAGTTCCAAAATTAAGTCACTTTGCATTCATATCACCTTCACTTGTGAGGTTTTTAGTCTTTATTTCCTCTATCAAACCATTGAGATAAAAAATGGAGTATAAAACTGGGTTTCCATTAGTGCGGGACTGTTATTTAATTGATCAGCTCTTTACCAATAGGTGTGTGTAGTTTCTGTGGTTCCTGGTGGGTTTGCTCCTTTTCTTATGGCCATCTATGAAGTGATGAAGGACTGTGAGGGAGGAGCATATCTTTGAAAAGGGAGCTCAGAGCTCAGAGGTGACCTCACCTCTGGGGTTCCCCAAGGCTCTATCCTGAGCCCCATTCTTTTCTTCCTGTAAATGCTACCATTAGGGTCAATTTTCAAGAATAACAATCTTTCTTTTCATTGTTATGCCGATGATGTTCAAATCTATTTGCCTTTAACACCAAAAGACGTTGGTCGACTGTCTAATTTGGATCCCTCTGTGCTGTCTAACTAACTTCAGGCATACCTCTAAACTGCCATTTTTGTCCAAAATGTTAGAGAAAGTGGATTTTAATCACTCAGAGGTGACCTCACCTCTGGGGTTCCCCAAGGCTCTATCCTCAGCCCTATTCTTTTCTTCCTGTAAATGCTACCATTAGGGTCAATTTTCAAGAATAACAGTCTTTCTTTTCATTGTTATGCCGATGATGTTCAAATCGATTTGCCTTTAACACCAAAAGACGTTGGTCGACTGTCTAATTTGGATCCCTCTGTGCTGTCTAACTAACTTCAGGCATACCTCTAAACTGCCATTTTTGTCCAAAATGTTAGAGAAAGTGGTTTTTAATCACTCAGAGATGACCTCACCTCTGGGGTTCCCCAAGGCTCTATCCTCAGCCCCATTCGTTTCTTCCTGTAAATGCTACCATTAGGGTCAATTTTCAAGAATAACAATCTTTCTTTTCATTGTTATGCCGATGATGTTCAAATCTATTTGCCTTTAACACCAAAAGACGTTGGTCGACTGTCTAATTTGGATCCCTCTGTGCTGTCTAACTAACTTCAGGCATACCTCTAAACTGCCATTTTTGTCCAAAATGTTAGAGAAAGTGGTTTTTAATCACTCAGAGGTGACCTCACCTCTGGGGTTCCCCAAGGCTCTATCCTCAGCCCCAGTCTTTTCTTCCTGTAAATGCTACCATTAGGGTCAATTTTCAAGAATAACAGTCTTTCTTTTCATTGTTATGCCGATGATGTTCAAATCTATTTGCCTTTAACACCAAAAGACGTTGGTCGACTGTCTAATTTGGATCCCTCTGTGCTGTCTAACTAACTTCAGGCATACCTCTAAACTGCCATTTTTGTCCAAAATGTTAGAGAAAGTGGTTTTTAATCACTCAGAGATGACCTCACCTCTGGGGTTCCCCAAGGCTCTATCCTCAGCCCCATTTGTTTCTTCCTGTAAATGCTACCATTAGGGTCAATTTTCAAGAATAACAATCTTTCTTTTCATTGTTATGCCGATGATGTTCAAATCTATCTGCCTTTAACACCGAAAGACATTGGTCGACTGTCTAATTTGGATCCCTCTGTGCTGTCTAACTAACTTCAGGCATATCTCTAAACTGCCATTTTTGTCCAAAATGTTAGAGAAAGTGGTTTTTAATCACTCAGAGGTGACCTCACCTCTGGGGTTCCCCAAGGCTCTATCCTCAGCCCCATTCTTTTCTTCCTGTAAATGCCACCATTAGGGTCAATTTTCAAGAATAACAATCTTTCTTTTCATTGTTATGCCGATGATGTTCAAATCTATTTGCCTTTAACACCAAAAGACTTTGGTCGACTGTCTAATTTGGATCCCTCTGTGCTGTCTAACTAACTTCAGGCATACCTCTAAACTGCCATTTTTGTCCAAAATGTTAGAGAAAGTGGCTTTTAATCACTCAGAGGTGACCTCACCTCTGGGGTTCCCCAAGGCTCTATCCTCAGCCCCAGTCTTTTCTTCCCGTAAATGCTACCATTAGGGTCAATTTTCAAGAATAACAATCTTTCTTTTCATTGTTATGCCGATGATGTTCAAATCTATTTGCCTTTAACACCAAAAGACGTTGGTCGACTGTCTAATTTGGATCCCTCTGTGCTGTCTAACTAACTTCAGGCATACCTCTAAACTGCCATTTTTGTCCAAAATGTTAGAGAAAGTGGTTTTTAATCACTCAGAGATGACCTCACCTCTGGGGTTCCCCAAGGCTCTATCCTCAGCCCCATTCGTTTCTTCCTGTAAATGCTACCATTAGGGTCAATTTTCAAGAATAACAATCTTTCTTTTCATTGTTATGCCGATGATGTTCAAATCTATTTGCCTTTAACACCAAAAGACATCTAAACGAGATTAAATCCTGGATGATCTCAAACTGTCTGAATCTACATGAAAATAAGACTGAAATCATAATGTTTGGATGTGGTCCTGCAGACTTTCCCAACCACTTTCTGGGCCCCTTACACCAAATATTCAGTCTTCTGTAAAAGATCTTGGAGCAATACTTCATTACAGGCTGAAATCTGATAGTTTGGTCGTGGAAAACAGTTTTTACCACTTGAGGATTTTATGAAAAGTAAAAGGATTCCTGCCACGTAGAGATCTGGAGACTGTAATCCCTGCTTTTATCAACACGACACTGATTACTGTAACTGCCGTCTCCTCACCACATATCTTCTGTTCTAGCTTCGCTACTCTGGCTGCCGGTTGCTTTTAGACTAGACTTTAAAGTTTTATTGTTTGTTTTTAAAGCTCTGAATGGCCCAGCCCCCCGGTATTTGACCGAGCTCCTTCATGTCCACGCCCCTGCCACAATACTGAGGTTCTCCAATCAGCTGCTCCTGGCTGCTCCTAAAACAGCACCAAAGGCCAAAGGTCATCGAGCCTTTGTGGCAGGAACAACCTGCCCTGGCATGTTCGATCTGCAGCATCATTTAAGGCTTTAAATCCTCCCTAAAAACACACTTTTCTTCCTGGTAAATTCAATTTTAATTTATTTTATTCTATTTTATTTAATTGTGTTTATGTATTCTAGCATTTATCTTATTTTCTTGTAATTTGTGGGTCACTTATTATATCATCCTTGCTGCTTTTAGTCTGTGCAGCTCTTTGAATGTGCTCTATAAATAAAGTTGAGTTGAGTACATCAGTCGTATGGTTGAAGAAAGTGTACGTGCATCTTGTGCCAGAGGATATGCTGTGCGTGCACCACAATAATGATGCAGAACCAGTCAGCTTGTATCCTCTGGCTCAGAATGACTCTCAGATTCTACCTGAAAGTAAGAAAAATTAAATAAGAATGGCTGTGATTAAACTATGTGTTAAAATAACACAGAAAATGGAAGCAACTGAAAACTATAGAGATTAATTATCGTCATTTAAAAGTTAAAGGGACACTAAAAAAGTTTGTGAACCTTAAAATGACGTGCTTCGGCCTGCTTTTTATGCATGTTCCTGAGCTTGAAACTGCCCTAAAGCTCCAGTCGTATCCCTGAGATGCCACAGTTTCCAGCTCCACATTCCACAGATTTGCTTTACGGTCACTTAGGGATGGTTTTTATGGGCTTTTGATGGCATCTTTATGGGTTTCTGCATCGTGACAAACATCATGTTACATCCTACAACTGTAGGGGGAGCCAAACAGCGAAAAATCTGTAGGCTCTGGCCTCACGTTCACTTCCTGTCTTTAAACATCGACTAACGCCTCGTGTTTTGCTCCCTTTTGTGAAAACACTGCAGGAAGAGCAGCAGAATAACTGAGGAAAACAGGATTATTGGGCCTTGATCGGGACAGAACTGCTTGCTTTAACGACAGCCCCCATTCAGCTTTAACTGCCGTATTCAATTACTTTAGTGGCTGGCTTGACCCTGTCAGGCCATTGTTTAAAACAGATTTTAAGCTTCATGACTAAAGTACCGGAGACATTCTGAACCAGGGCTATAGGAGTTTTACAACCCATTAGTCAGGTTAGACATCAGTGTGCCTGCACTTTCAGCAGTTGGGCTCTTCTAGAGTTTCTTCAGGGTAAAATGTGCTCTGCCTGAACCCTGTAATAGTGGGATGCATTGTAAGTGTTCACTGATGCAATTAATTAAATCTCCAACCTGAGATTCTCCGACCTCGACTCATTTTCTGGTCCTGAATGCATGAAATATGAGAACAGAACGCAAGGATTTGGAAGTAATTTAAACTCAATTTAACCGAAAGTATTAAAAAGACAAATATGCTCAGTCTTTCTTACATTTGTTGTCTCTGACATGATTAAGAAACGTTTTGCACTTTGTTGCATCAGCCTTTCTTTTGACAAACACTCATTTCAGCAGCTTTTTCATATTCTACCTCCCATATTGCTGCAGTTTCTTTCAGATCTGAGCTACAAACACAACCCAGGCACCAAGAAAAGATGTTACCGCTTCATACCGTGAGAAAAAAACTTTGGATTTACGCTGAACAACAGCTTCATCTACAAACAAAGAGGGTTTATGGGTTATATAGCACAGAAGGAAGCCATTCATCTGCCAGAACTGCAGTGGGACCAGGACATACAAACTACACCTGTGCATAACATTCTTGTGTTGAGCTGCTGTAGGGCAGCAGCAAACTGTTATTTAGGTATGTACTTAGGTATGTTTATGTACTTATTTATGCTGAAAGGTTTCCCTGCACTCACTGCAGTCATTTCATCCTGTTATTGATAACAGGACTATAGAACAGCAGCTATTAGCTTTCTAGCTAACATCCGTCTGTATTAGCATCTGTTAGCTTCTCTCCTGCTGCCTCTGCTTTCATAAACTGTATTTTAACGCACCTGAAATACTATTAAAGCCTCTTATTTCCCGTTTTATTGTCTGTTATCAGACAACTCAGTGACTAAAATTAGCTGTTTTTTTTTCTGGTTGGCACATTTATTTGAGACAAAAATGAAAAGCTGGCTAAACTGCGCAGTATACCCGAGTTATTTGAGTTACTTGAGGAATTGTTGGGCATTTGTGGCTCAAACTCAATGAATTCAAAATAAAACCAGACAAGAGAAGCAAGCTGTTATTTAGGTATGTACTTAGGTATGTTTATGTACTTATTTATGCTGAAAGGTTTCCCTGCACTCACTGCAGTCATTTCATCCTTTTATTGATAACAGGGCTATAGAACAGCAACTATTAGCTTTCTAGCTAACATCCGTCTGTATTAGCATCTGTTAGCTTCTCTCCTGCTGTCTCTGCTTTCATAAACTGTATTTTAATGCAGCTGAAATACTATTAAAGCCTCTTATTTCATTTTTTATTGTCTGTTATCAGACAACTCAGTGACTCAGAATAACAGCAGTTAACACGACACCTTAACCAGCAGCTTCTGATGCTACAGATACAACACGGTCTGATAAAATTAGCTGTTTTTATTCTGGTTGGTACATTTAAAGCTGGCTAAACTGCGCAGTATACCCGAGTTATTCGAGTTACTTGAGGAATTGTTTCAGCCGTACTGTAATCTGTAAGTTAAACATCAAAGTTGGCTTAATTACAGCCAATTTACACATATTCTCACACAGATTTCAGAACATTTTTAACAATCTGTGTTTTCTTACTCATGCCAAAAATGCTAATTGGTGACCATAAAAGAAATTGTTGGGCATGTGTGGCTCAAACTCAATGAATTTAAAATAAAACGAGACAAGAGAAGCAAGCTGTTATTTAGGTATGTACTTAGGTATGTTTATGTAATTATTTATGCTGAAAGGTTTCCCTGCATTTCATCATTTCATCCTGTTATTGATAACAGGGCTATAGAACAGCAGCTATTAGCTTTCTAGCTAACATCCGTCTGTATTAGCATCTGTTAGCTTCTCTCCTGCTGCCTCTGCTTTCATAAACTGTATTTTAATGCAGCTGAAATACTATTAAAGCCTCTTATTTCCTGTTTTATTGTCTGTTATCAGACAACTCAGTGACTAAAATTAGCTAGCTTAGTGATAAAATTAGCTGTTTTTGTTCTGGTTGGCACATTTAATTGAGACAAAAATGAAAAGTTGGCTAAACTGCGCAGTATACCCAAGTTATTCGAGTTCCTTGAGGAATTGTTTCAGCCGTACTGTAATCTGTAAGTTATGGGACACCAGAGGAGGACAGAACACAATGCAATGTTTCCTGAAAGTCAGGTTGTTATAAGTTCGGTTTATAGTTGGCTTAATTACAGCCAATTTACACATATTCTCACACAGATTTCAGAACATTTTTAACAATCTGTGTTTTCTTACTCATGTCAAAAATGCTAATTGGTGACCATAAAAGAAATTGTTGGGCATTTGTGGCTCAAACTCAATGAAATCAAAATAAAACAAGACGAGAGAAGCAGGAAGTCTACTGCAGACTGCTCATTAAATGCAGTGAGACTGGCTGAATAACAGGAATCATCTTTGCACAACAATAGCAGTTCTAACATGTTAATTCTTATTAACTTTGAGAAGAAAATGTCTTCTGACCTTTAGAGCGATGTTGCATTAATTAATCCACAGTTTTCGTTCCTCAGCAACCAGCCCAGATGCTCCGACGTTATCGATTATCTGGCTGCTCTTCACTTTTTCCAGTGTCAGCTCAAAACAAGGTAAAGCCTGCAAGCGGTAATGATGTCTTGCCTTAACAAGACCCGGACAAACAGGCATCCAGGCATTGTTTTATAGCCCCCTTTTAATCACTGGTTGTGTGACTGTTGTGAGCGCAAACCTGTGCACGTACACACTGGGAGCCTCCTTCCCAGTGGCTGTAAGAGTGACTATAATGAGTCTCTCGATGGTTGTTTTCCTCTGTGGTCAAAGAAAATCACTCTTCACACATCTGCTCTGTAGAAACAGTGTAATTCCTATTCAAGACGAGTCATTCGGATCTGTGGCCCCTTACTTACGCAGCCTTTACCTCAGTAAAACAACCTTTAAATGTGACAGGCCTTAAAAGCTCTCTGAGGCGGCATGCAGGCAACATTTGTACCACTTACTGCATTAGTCCGAGCAGTAAGGCTGAAAATGCATTTCCTGTTGCACCTCACACTCATGTGAGCAACGTCCTGGCCTGAGCGCTACATGTGTCACGCATCGGGGGGGCGCCTGGTCACTCAGACTGGAAGCTGCTGATGGAAACAGAAGGACTCTGATTAACGGTAATCATGGAGTGAATTGAAGAGGTTAGCATTATGTGATCTTAAGAAAAAGCAGCAGCAGCCCGATGTGAGGCCCCTAAACCAAGCACAGCACTACAAGCCCTGCACATCATTTACTGCTTACATACATGCCAGCTGGGGTATTTAATTCTGTAATCCTGTGGGAGGCTTTACTTAGCAGGTACACAGTGTAAACCTGAGCTAGAAACACCTCCTGACACCAGATGACGACAGACTTGAAGTTGACGTCAAGCCACATTGAGTTCTGAGCCTCAGACACCAGCTCAGGCTCATAACCCGCCAACGAGGTGAGGTTCCACATCCCAGGATCCAGTTTGTGATGCCGGGGAACAGCACCCCCACGCCTGCTACCAAGCTTACGATGCACCCAACCTCGAATTTCCTCCCTGCGAGTGGTGGGTCTGCCCAAGGCCTGGCTCTCAGGATCATAGAGGTACTCTAACCCCTCCACCACGGTGAGGTGGAGATTCTACGGAGGGGAATGAAAGTCAGCTCTGCGGTCTCAGCTGGAAAAAGGTGGAGCTTTTTTTACTTGTGATGATAGTAATCTTTGACTAGAGAAACCGATTGCTGTCCTGACATCATACAGCGAACTTTGCTGAGTTCAGAAAAGGTTCTGCTGGGATTCAGCTGGTGAAAACATGCTGCAGGGTAACACCAGCTGATCAGTCCACCTTGTGGATCTGCCATTAGCTCCTAATGTAGCCTCACTTATACTGTTTTATTCTAAAATGTTTCTCCAAGTCACTCAGTCACATTTTTGTTTTCTTTCCCAAGCTCCGTGTAACTTTTTTAGCTTTTCTTGATCCTCCTTCTTGTGTTTCTGTCGGAAGGTGGAGCCCCTCCCCCCTGATGATGGAGCTCCTCCCCCTGGCGATGGAGCCCCTCCCCCTAAATGGTGGAGCTCCTCCCCCTGGCGGTGGAGCTCCTCCCCCTATCTCTAAGGCTGAGCCCCGCCCCCCTCTGAAGGAAACTCATTTCAGCCGCTTGTATCCACGACCTCCTTCTTTGGGTCAGAACCCAGATCTGTGAGCTCAGGTGAGGGTTGGAACAAAGATGGAGCAGGAACCTGAAAGCTTCTCCTTCCAGCTCAGCTCCCTCTTCACCAAACGGACCGGAGCAGCGCCCTCATTACTGCTGACGAAGCCCTGATCCGTCTGTCCATCTCTGATCCAACTCACCATCACTGAGAACCAGGTCCTCCACATAGAAAGGAGTCGGCTGAGGTGGTTCCTCTGGTTAGATGCCTCCTGGGAGGAGGAACCGGGTCAGAACCAGAACCCACTGGAGGGATTATATATCCCATCTGGCCTGGGAACGTCTCGGGATCCCCCAGAAGGGGCTGGAGAGGAATGTCTGGGTTTCCCTGCTGAACCTGCTGGAATGTTTGAATCCTGCCCTACTTTTGTATAAATAAAAATCCAGATGTTACCCTGAGCTCTGATATTTTCATGAACTGGAACTAATACGAGACTATATCTGCCGAAGATTATTTACTCTGCTAATAAACTAGTTTTCCCCATGAAGCTCTCAGCAGGCTCCCTTACAGCCTTCTTTTTTCCATCCATCCATCCAGATGCAGCCAGCCCAGCTGCACGGAGGACGATTATGAGATAAGTCAAAATCAAAGCATCACACAGACCCCGTGTGGTTCCCTTCAGAAAAAAGTAAACACAGCTGAAGAATGCTAACAGTAGCACAGATATTCAGCTTCTCCCTCACTTCTCTGAGCCCACAGTAGATGCTTCTAGTATATTGTCACAGCTACAAAGACAATTTGCATGTTGTTGTGCAGAAACTCAACGTTTTGTGGTTAATTAAACCAAGCTGTCACACAGAAAAAACCTTTTTCTGCTCATATAAAGGGAGCCGTGACACACTGAGGCAGGCTTCTGTCTTCATCTGCACCCCCCCCCCCCCTGAGCTGTGTCAGTTCTGTTCTTACAGAGAAGCTTCATCAGTGCAATATGTTCGTAAAGAGTCAAAGTGTTGAACTGATAATCTCTCATTATGAACACATTAAATGAGTGTGTCTCCTGTCTCCTGTTCTGCAAAAATCAACCTTTGAGGAAAGATCCCGAGCAGCAGCTTGGACATGCTGCAACATCCTCTTATTCTCTGTGGGGTTTCAAAATGACTCGCTAATCATTTCGTATGAAGCAACAAGCCAAGGTCTCTGATGCAGTGTGTCAGATGATGATGTCAAGCATCACTGAGGTGGAGGGGGAGGTAACTGGAATATTTCTTTCATAAACACACTGCTCCAGCAAACTTACGGTTACTAAACACCCCCTGAAGCACGGTCCTGAAGCCAAACGCTGGTCGGACAAATGGAAGTGGTCTGGTTTACTTTACCTGAATGATCTCTCTTGGACAAAGGTTTGGTGTCCGTCTGTCGCAGTTTTTGTTTGATGGGGACATTTAAGATGGACACACATGTTGATCCAACTTGTCCGGGGTCTCCTCACCAGGGAGGCGTCCAGGAGACATCCTAACTCACATATGTCAAAGTCCGGTCCTGGAGGGCCGCAGTCCTGCAGGTTTTAGATGTTTCCCTGCTTCAACACACCGGATTCAGATTAAATGGATCTCTTTAAAGATTGTTAAGTTCTGCACAAACCAGCTAATGATGCATTGATCTGAATCAGCTGCGTTGAAGCAGTTTGACATCCCTGTCCTAACCAGATGCCACCTCATCTGGCTCCTCTCGATGCGGAGGAGCAGCAGCTCTACTCCGAGCCCGAGACTGTGTCTCTCGGCTGGCCTGGGAACGCCTCGGGTTCCCCCCGGAAGAGCTGGAGGAAGTGGCCGGGGACAGGGAGGCCTGGGTTTCTCTGTTAAAGCTGCTGCCCCCCCGACCCGACCCCCGGAGAAGCAGCAGATAATGGATGGATGGACACATATTGATCTTTTTACATCATAACTTCGACAATTAAGTCGACCAATAAGCAGCTTTTAGAGACGGCTGCATTTTACGTGCAGCGCTGTGTGCTGAAGAAACAGCAATAAAGAAAAGATGGCAGCACTGAATCTTTATGCATTTAGCAGATGCTTTTATCCAAAGCAACTTACAGGTAGGCAGGTAGGGTAAGGGGGTCTTGCCTCAGGTATTCCTCTACTGGAGGTAGTACCTTTCATGCAAGGGATTCAGGTCTCCCACATGGAAGGTGGCAATCGTACCACTACACTATCCAGTCCAGTACCAACGTGGACAGGACCGTGGGGTCTGTCTTCTCTTCAGTGGCAGTAACCTGCAGAGTTGCTCCACCTGGTCACTCAGCTTCTCCTGCTTCCTGTTTAGAAGTGACAACAGCGCACGTGTCGGTTAAAAACGCCACAACACTGAAGACTTAGGACGATATTAAACATGTTTAATGTGAGAAATACCGCCTTAAAACAGCCAGGATTGGCTTTTATGACCACAGAGATTCTTCCAATTTCATTCTGACACTGAAAACTTAAGACGGACACCAAACCTTTGTCCCAGAGAGATCATTCAGGTAGTCTGTCAAGTCAAGAAGTCAAAAGATAGCAGGCTGGTCATCAGCTGTATTTACTTCACATGTAAACAGCTTTATAAAAAGAAAATGTCCATGGAAATAGAAGCACAGCACGACCACGACAACACAAGTTCCACAGTGACTTTAACCACTTTAATGACCATCTCCCCTCGCCTGGTAACAGTTCACTGTGACTTTTCTGACTGCACTGACAGCTCATCTCATCACAGTTGTCTTCCTCTCCATATGCAGGCAAAGCAGCTCACTGCTCAACTCAAAGTTGTTTTCACAAATACCAGCCTGCTGGAGAAGCTCGGGCCTGGTTCTGCTCTGGAGTACGTCGCAGTAAACTTTGTATTTCAGTATACTTGGATAGTAAATGAACATTTATGTGCAAAAATAGCTGTTAGCAGCAGTCTCATGTAGGGAGGCAGAGCCTTCAGTTATCAGGCCCCTAAAAGCAGAATGGGAGGCAGAGCCTTCAGTTATCAGGCCCCTAAAAGCAGAATGGGAGGCAGAGCCTTCAGTTATCAGGCCCCTAAAAGCAGAATGGGAGGCAGAGCCTTCAGTTATCAGGCCCCTAAAAGCAGAATGGGAGGCAGAGCCTTCAGTTATCAGGCCCCTAAAAGCAGAATGGGAGGCAGAGCCTTCAGTTATCAGGCCCCTAAAAGCAGAATGGGAGGCAGAGCCTTCAGTTATCAGGCCCCTAAAAGCAGAATGGGAGGCAGAGCCTTCAGTTATCAGGCCCCTAAAAGCAGAATGGGAGGCAGAGCCTTCAGTTATCAGGCCCCTAAAAGCAGACTGGGAGGCAGAGCCTTCAGTTATCAGGCCCCTAAAAGCAGAATGGGAGGCAGAGCCTTCAGTTATCAGGCCCCTAAAAGCAGAATGGGAGGCAGAGCCTTCAGTTATCAGGCCCCTAAAAGTAGAATGGGAGGCAGAGCCTTCAGTTATCAGGCCCCTCTCTGTGGAACCAGCTGCCAGTTTGGCTTCAGGAAGCAGACACCCTCTCTACCTTTAAGATCAGGCTGAAACTTTCCTTTCTGGTAAAGCTTATAGTTAGGGATGGCTCAGGTGAGCCTGAAACATCCCATAGTTCTGCTGCTATAGGCCCAGCCTGCTGGGGGAGCTCATCTGTCTCACCTTTCCTCACTTTGCTCTCTTTTTCCTCCTGTTTAATTTCTCAAATGATTTTATGTCCATGTGACATTATTGTGGTTATTAACTTGTGTTTCCCTGTTCCAGCAGGTATCCTTTGAATGGTGTTATGGTGTTTTTCCTCCTCTTTTCCCTCTTTTCTGTCTTCTCAAACCCCAGCTGGTTGAGGCGGATGGACACCCTTCCTGGTTCTGGTTCTGCCAGAGGTTTCTTCCTGGTTCTGGTTCTGCCAGAGGTTTCTTCCTGGTTCCGCCAGAGGTTTCTTCCTGGTTCTGGTTCTGCCAGAGGTTTCTTCCTGGTTCTGGTTCTGCCAGAGGTTTCTTCCTGGTTCCGCCAGAGGTTTCTTCCTGGTTCTGGTTCTGCCAGAGGTTTCTTCCTGGTTCTGCCAGAGGTTTCTTCCTGGTTCTGCCAGAGGTTTCTTCCTGGTTCTGGTTCTGCCAGAGGTTTCTTCCTGGTTCTGCCAGAGGTTTCTTCCTGGTTCTGGTTCTGCCAGAGGTTTCTTCCTGTTAAAGGGAGTCGTTCCTTTCCACAGTCCCTCAGGCTCAGGACGGGAGATTGGACTGAAGACAAGTTCCGGTCCAATCTGTTGGTTTCCTTAGCTACGATATTATTTTTGAATTGGCTCCATATGAATTAATTGGATTCTGATTACAATGAATTGAATTCCAATTGGCTTGAATTGGACTTCATTACTTAAGTGCCTTGAGATGACATTTGTTGTAATCTGGCGCTTTATAAATAAAACTGAATTGAAGCCAAAAACGCAGATATTCCAGTCCAAGTACAAATGACACAATCAGATTTTCTTAATATTTGGTGTCAGGGGTCAAAACTGTGTTTGCATGTGGATGATGGACAGAAACCCACAGAAAAATCTGTGTTTCTCATAATGTCTGCGTTTATGTGTACAGGACCGCAGACTTAAAGCGGTCTGAGCCAATCAATGTCAAGGAAGACGAAGATCAGGCAGGAGATTACAGCAGGACTTCGGCATGTCAGGCGAAGCTGTTTGAGAGCTTGCACGAGCTGCAGGAATGCTGCAGACTCACAGATATGAAAACACTCGCCTGGAGCGACACCCAGCAGGTAACTGATGGAACTGTTGGCAGAAAATATTAGTTATTCACAATTAATGGTCTAAACATTCCCAGTAATCAGTCAGTTTCAGCAGGAGGAGCTCCTCCTAATGAGTGTCATTAATCACTTTACAGCCTCCGGCAGATGTACCGTGGAAACTGTCTTTTATACCCTGTAATGTCTGCGGAGTGTTGTCATGTGAAGAGAAAGAAAGTCCAAAAGTAGTCCCGATGCAGACATCTGACATGATAAAAAGAACAGACAGACAGACAGTCCCTGGAATTAACTGATTAAAGAAAAGGTTAAAAGACTAAATATAAGAAAAAGACTAATTACATTAAATGTTCTCAGAAACTTTAAAAGAATTCAGATTCTGCCTCAGGTGGATCCTCTGTTGGACCTTTTAAAGCATCACCTCTGTGTGTCAAACAGAGTCCACAGAGTCCACAGAGTCCACAGAGTCCACAGAGCCCACAGAGTCCACAGAGTCCACTGAGTCCACAGAGTCCACAGAGCCCACAGAGTCCACAGAGCCCACAGAGCCCACAGAGTCCACAGAGCCCACAGAGTCCACAGAGTCCACAGAGTCCACAGAGTCCTCTGAGTCCACAGAGTCCACAGAGTCCACAGAGTCCACTGAGTCCACAGAGTCCACAGAGTCCACAGAGTCCTCTGAGTCCACAGAGTCCACAGAGTCCACAGAGTCCACTGAGTCCACAGAGTCCACAGAGTCCATAGAGTCCACTGAGTCCACTGAGTCCACTGAATCCACAGAGTCCACTGAGTCCACAGAGTCCACAGAGTCCACAGAGTCCACAGAGTCCTCTGAGTCCACAGAGTCCACAGAGTCCACTGAGTCCACTGAGTCCACAGAGTCCACAGAGTCCACAGAGTCCACAGAGTCCACTGAATCCACAGAGTCCACTGAGTCCTTACTCTCAAACCTCCCGGGCAGAGCACTCTCTTGGTTTGAATCCTACTTCACTGGGCGATTGTTCAAAGAGTCCTGGTTAGGACAAACATCGGCATCTCACTCTCTAAACACAGGGATCCCCCAAGGCTTGTTGCTGGGGCCCCTTCTCTTTGCCATGTTAGACCAGATCATCTGCTCACATGGCTTGCTGACATATGGAGGAGGGTTTTTTTTTTTCCCCTTGTCCTGTCCAGCTTTATGGCAGCAGAATTGTAGTCTGAATACCTTTGATGCCAAACAGATTTGCTTTGCCAAGGGAAGTTTTATAAATGTAAAGCTCCCCTTGATGCCCATTTATTTATTTCTGTTTACAATATATAACATGTAATAGAGCTGAACCGGACCGGGGGACAAGGAAAGAAGAAGAGGAAACAGAACAAAAATAGAAACAAAAACCAGACAACCAGCTGCTACACCTGTAAAAACAAAACAGACAACAATCCATGGCCTCTGAGGGGAATCCAGCCTCCAGGAGCACCTGAAAGCAGACAAGCAGAGAAAAAACAAACACACAAACAAAAAAACAAACAAACACACAAACAAACAAAAACAAACACAAAAACAAGCACAAGAAGCGGTAATCGCATACAACACAGGTGTGGATATAAATTACCTCAAACCACAGGATAATACATCAACTGCTTAGCGACCATGCTACTGGACTAATGAATGTGTGTGAGAACATGCAACACCCATGGCACAGGACCTACATGATAACCGTGGTTAGTTATGAGTGTATAAGTGTACAGGGCCACAATCCACAGCCCCCCCCCCAAGCAATCAGAAGCAGGCAGAGAGGGCCACAAGACCCAGGCCACCAGCAGCCCCCACGGAGCACAGAACCCAGGAAGCCCACCACAGGGACAACCACGCATCCACCCAGAAGACTGCAGAGGAAGCCCCCGGATAGAGCCCCCATAAGCATAGGGCAGAGGCCCTCCGGGAGCCAGGGGCAACGGCCCACCGACCCCGCCAGGCCCCAGTCGCCCAGACATGGGTCGTGCACTGGACCCGGGCCCCGGGAGCCCGAGCGCCCCCAAACCCCCCGGCAGAGGCCCCACCCAATACCCAGGAGGGCCAAGTGCCCCAGACAGCCACGCAGTGGGTCAGCGCCTGCCCCAGCGCCCCTTGCCAAGTGCCCCGGGAGTCAAGACGTGCCCACAGGTGGGTGAAGTCGCGAGCAGTGGGGAGAGGCAACGCCGCCCCCCCATTGGGAGAAGCACAGGCAGGCCAGGCGACATCAGGTTGTTACTGACTCAACAATCTATCCAGCTCCTGGTACAAACCTTGGTCATTACTCACCTTGACTACCTGGCTTATGCGATAAAACCTCTACAGATGGTCCAGAACGTGGCAACACGTCTGGTTTTGTCACCCCTCTGTCCACTGAGCTACACCGGCTTCCTGTAGCTGCTCGCATCAAATTCAGATCACTAATGCTAACCCACAAAGTATTTCTATGCCTTCTCCCACCAAACTCAGCACTCACAGACCTGTGTTTCCTCTCGGTTCCTTCGTTCCTCCAAGGAACTCCAGGCTATTCTCATCTATGGTCCCCTGTTGGTGGACCTACCAAGTGCTACCAGAGCAGGGGCGCCCCTCTCTACCTTTAAGAAGCTCTTGCAAACTCTACTTTTCCAAGAGTACCTCATAACAAACTAGCCTCAGACTATACTTATCATTCGCTTCCTTCTCCTCTCTGAACTGCACTTCAATAACCAGAACATAGGTTAGGACAGGGATGTGAAACTCCGGTCCTCGCGGGCCGCTGTCCTGCAGGTTTTAGATGTTTACCTGCTTCAACACACCTGATTCAGATTAAATGGATCTCTTTAAATTCTGCACAAACCAGCTAATGAGGCATCAGTCTGAATCAGGTGTGTTGGAGCATCTAAAACCTGCAGGACAGCGGCCCTCGAGGGCCAGAGTTTGACAGAGTTAGGAGGTCTAGCTGCCTCTTGGTGTTGTAACTGTTCATTGTGAGTTGTTTTAAATTATACTTTATTGTTAATTCTCCTTTTTCCTTGTAAGTCGGGATAAAACCATCTGCTAAATGCATAAATGTGGATGTATTGACAGAATAAACCGAGACAGACTGACAGACACATGCAGTTCGAAGCATTGCTAAGCTACATCTGTATTGATAAATTTGTAATGTCTCCCCAAAGTGAGCCAAAAGGCTGAAAAAGTAGGTAATTTATTAAATTAGAGCAGGGGTCGGGAACCTATGGCTCACGAGCCAGGTGTGGCTCTTTTGATGATTGCCTCTGGCTCGCAGATAAAACTAAATATTCTCACTTGTTTTAATCCATCCATCGATTTTTCATGTCCTGCTCAGGGCTGCAGGAGCAATTGTCCATTATTTTAATTGGATGATACTGGACTACGTTGCAGCGTAAAACAGGTAAACGCCCCCTTTTGAATCAGTCTGCTCGGTCATTAGCTCAAAGCTAACCCTTCGACGAAGAAGATGGCGAAAAGAAAAAAAGATGACGAGTATCGTACATTTCAGGCCGAATGGACTGAAGAATTCGCCTTTGTGGAGAGAGCAAATTCTGCGGTGTGTCTAATTTGCAAAGACAAAATTACATCGATGAAACGGTCGAATGTAAAGCGGCACTTCGACACGCGCCATGCTACCTTAGCATCAAAATACCCGGCAGGAGACAGCAGAAAGAAAGCGTGCCAAGAGCTACTGAGCAGGGTACAAGCCAGAGCTACTGAGCAGGGTACAAGCTAGAGCTACTGAGCAGGGTACAAGCTAGAGCTACTGAGCAGGGTACAAGCTAGAGCTACTGAGCAGGGTACAAGCTAGAGCTACTGAGCAGGGTACAAGCCAGAGCTACTGAGCAGGGTACAAGCTAGAGCTACTGAGCAGGGTACAAGCTAGAGCTACTGAGCAGGGTACAAGCTAGAGCTACTGAGCAGGGTACAAGCTAGAGCTACTGAGCAGGGTACAAGCCAGAGCTACTGAGCAGGGTACAAGCTAGAGCTACTGAGCAGGGTACAAGCTAGAGCTACTGAGCAGGGTACAAGCTAGAGCTACTGAGCAGGGTACAAGCTAGAGCTACTGAGCAGGGTACAAGCTAGAGCTACTGAGCAGGGTACAAGCCAGAGCTACTGAGCAGGGTACAAGCTAGAGCTACTGAGCAGGGTACAAGCTAGAGCTACTGAGCAGGGTACAAGCTAGAGCTACTGAGCAGGGTACAAGCTAGAGCTACTGAGCAGGGTACAAGCTAGAGCTACTGAGCAGGGTACAAGCTAGAGCTACTGAGCAGGGTACAAGCTAGAGCTACTGAGCAGGGTACAAGCTAGAGCTACTGAGCAGGGTACAAGCTAGCCAGCAGCAACTCGGCAAGGTGACTATAATTCTGCTAGCTTTGCTGGATTTTTAGCAATAGTGAGGAACGGAAAACCATTCACAGATGGCGAGTATGCTAATAAATAATATGCTAATATATGCTAATATAATATGCTAATAAATTCAGAGGCTTATTATACTGACATTTAGTTGAATTCACTTTTAAAATATATTATATGGCTCTCATTGAAATAAATTTCCAAATGTTTTGCTTTCATGGCTCTCTTAATCAAAAAGGACCCCTGGATTACAGTCTTATATTGAGCTAAATAAAATACCTAAAATACCAGGAGTAATTACTCACATGCACTTGGACTGAAAAAACTGACCAGGATTGGAAATATTGAAATCATCCCAGAGAAATAAATCCAATCTGACGGTGGCTTTAGTCCACATAAGTCCAGTGACCTCACATAATTCACAGCTTCACAGCTCAAACCTGAACAGAGGTCCAGTCAGCCAGAAAAAACGAGCGCACCTATGACAGCGTGAAGAACATTTAAACCAGACTGACCCTCTGACCAACACTTCGAAGCAGGCCTGTCACTGTAAATCTACAATAAAATGTCATAAAATGTGAATTCAGAGATGCTCTTTGTGTTTAGATGAGAATGTTTCCAACGTTTCAGGTTTTCACAACACTAATAAGACCAAGAGTGTGAAAACGAGACACAGTTTAGCATAAATTCTTATTCTTATCTCAAACACAGAAAAAGTGAGCCATGTAACAGATAAAGTGTTGATAATGAGTGTTTGGTGCTCATCCTTCTTCTGTAGGACCACTTCTCAAACCCACACAGGCCCCGAAAAGAAACATTTAATTTCAGTCACACTTTTCCATCCATAAAAAACTAATAGCCTGCACACCTCTGTCCGGGGATAAGATATCAGGTGTGATGTTACCGTCCAGGTTACCTTAGCAACAGTCTAAGCAGAGATCCCCAGTTTCCAAGCCAACGGAGGGTCTCTCCAGCGGGTCCCGGGTCTGCCCAGAGGCCTCTTCCAGGTGCAATAAGTCCAAAACCTCAGCCTCACCTCAGCACAGGTACTTTTATTTTATAGTTAATACTGGAATTGAAAGTAATTAGTTGTATTCTCATTTCTTTTCCCCAATGTGTGTTTAAGAGCTTTTTATTTAACATTTAGCGCCATCTGAGCAGATGTGTTTTCATGTAGGCATGATGGATTCCGTTAGGACACATCTGTCTTTAGAAAGAAACTGTCAGTTAGCAGAGGGATTCAGGACGCAGATGCAGGGTCGTGTGGTCACAAGAGGGTTTTATTCAAATAAACAAACACAAGACAGATCACAGCACTGCAGGGAGCGCAAAAGAAACTGGCTATAAAACTCCTAAGCGCTCTCCTTCGTATCTAAGGTGGAGAAGGAGCGCAGCTATGAAAGTTAAACATAAAATCTCTCCAAACTGGGAGGAAAACAGAAAGGCTATGAACACTTAAAGCAAAGACTCTCTCTAAAAATGAGGCGGAATAAAACAAAAGGCGCACTCTTTATAAAACAGAGGCTCTATGAAACTTTAGCGATAACTAAAAGCTCTCCTTTAACGGAGACTATGACAGGTTAGAACAAAAATCGCTCCTTGAAAACGGAAGAAAAACAAAGCTATGAAACTTACCGTTACCATAAATAAACTAAGGCTATGGAACAAGAATAAATTACAAAACAAGACAGCACTGCAGGAGAGTCGCTCGCTGCAGGCTCGAGGAATCTGAGGGTTCAAGACAAGACAAAAGGCTGGTAATGAAGCTCAAAAGGAGACAAAATACTGGCACAAGACAAGGGAAACGCAGACTATTAAACACATGAGGGACCAAGGGGAACAGGTGGAAACACTTTGGGAATCAGGGAAGACAATTAGACGCCTGACACGGGAGGAAGGGCAAGATACCTGAAACTAGAGGGGAAGGTTAGTGATTTTTCAAAATAAAACAGGAAATGAAGAGACATGGAACGGAAAATAAACCGTGACAGAAACGAGGGAAACCGAGCCGGGACCTCTGGGCATTTCCACAACTTCTACGTAAACATGTTGAACTTGTTGTCCGAGTTAAGACTGCAGGTCAGATGTTCTGTAAGAATGGACCAAACAGCAGTTCAGATTTCTCAGCCTTTTTGGAGCTTTGGTGGAGCATTGGACGAGTTGTTCTCCTGGGAGGCTTCAGTGCCCACATGGGCAATGACAGAGTGGCCTGTAGGGGTAAAATCAGGAGGAATAGCCCCCTCAATCTGAGTATTTTTATGTTTTTCGACGTTTTTACCGATGGTCCATTACGAACTCTATGTTTGAACATAAGGGGGTTCTCAGGTGAACTTGGCACCAGACCATCTTCTATCACCAGACCTGCAGCAATGTCTCAGACACTCGGTTGAAGGGTAGAGCTTCCTGGCCAGGAAGACGACCTGGTCAACCCAAACAGGACATCTGGTAGTAGCTCCTGTCAGTGAAATCTTTAAATCCCACCTCTGTGAGAGTTTTTCTCTCACCAACTCGGTTGGGGACATGGACCAAATTCAGGACCTCCACTGTTGATGTGGCTTCCAGGATCTGTGGTCATGGTTGTCACAACGGTAACTGGAGGGGAAGAAAAAGCTTAGAGGTACTTAGTGACCGAAAGGATAGCAGCAATCAAAGGAATTCACTGAGGTCGTGAGAAAGACTTTTGGTTGGTCTCAAGAGATGCAAAATGCAAACCATTCGGTGGCTCAGAGGGGAAACCAGGGAATCCCAGGTGCTTGGCCCAGGTGGAGGACTGCTGGCCCAGGTGGGGAGGGTAGTTTGCCCTGGTTGTGGAGTATGTTTATGTTTATATTTATGCATTTAGCAGATGCTTTTATCCAAAGTGACTTACAGGTAGGGTAAGGGGGTCTTGCCTAAGGACCCCTACTGGGGACAGTACCTTTCATGCAGGCGATTTGGACCCAGGTCTCCTACATGGAAGGTGACAATCATACCAATACACTATCCAGCCCCCCTGTAACTGAGTTACAGGGTTGCTGGGTTGGTCGTGGGCTTAATCTGTCCAGTCTTTTGGGTCTCTGTATAGCCAAAGCAGGAGCTATGTCTCCTGTTTGTGGTGTTCACGGGGGGAGGCCTTGGAACATGGTCATTGGGTGCGGTGGTGGCGGTGTCGGTTTCAGGGCTCCGGGTTGTATCTCTGCTTTTTGCTGCAGGTTCAGTTCTGTTGGTTTCTTCAAGCCAGGAACTGCTGGAGGTTGGAAGGTCGAGATGAGAGTCAGTCCTTCCAAGTTTTCCATCTGGAGACAGATGGAGTCAGGGATGAGTCTCTAGCCTGAAGCGAAGGAGTTAAAGTATGTTGCTCGTGAGTGATGGGAAGCCCTTGTAAGAGATGGATAAATGGATTGGAGTCAATGGCAATGAGAAATGAGGGTGTGCTGGTCATGGGGAGGGGCTAAGCTTTCAGCTTACAGATCCATCTTCCCTCCTACCCTCATACATGGTCACAAGCTTTGGTTAGTGACAGAAGAATGAGAATAAGTGACTGAAATTAACGTTCAGTCATCAAAATCCTACCAGAGATTCTCAATTAGACTCAATTCTCACTTCAGATCATTCAGATGTTTCCTTTTCAACCACTCAAATGCTGCTTCAGTCGGATGCTTTGGGTCATCGATATGCTGAACGGTTCATTTCTGGAAGAATTTACCTGTATTTAATAAAAATTCAACTCTTCTCTGGCTTTGCTGACAAAGCACATTAACAGTTGTCATTCGCACCAATATTCCTGATGGATGAAAGTCTTTCTGGACACTTTCTGGGGATCAGACCCTAAACCTGTGATTATCCACCTCATGGACACTGCATTCTCCTATTTGAGGCAACAAAGAAACAGCTGAAGGATACTTTTTAATTGGCCTCCAATTCAACAGCACTAGAACTCAAACACACTCATGTGCAAACATGTGAGTGAGATACAATCCGTGCACTCTGTCTGTCTCTATCATTAAAAATAAGGCATAGAGCTTTGCAGGATGTTCTGATCCAAGTCTTGCCCTTCATCCCACTCCCAGCCCTTCCTCACAGGTCTGCCTCCTGCTCCCTGTGGGCACTCCAGCTTGTTAAAATGTCTCAGCTGCATCCAAAACCATGGGCCTGCGTGCAAAAAGGCAGAAAACACACTACGCAAACATGCTTTTCGGTAACTTCTTCTGATTTCTTTGATGTAATGTATTTAATGTCTGGGAGATATACAACCTCCTCCTTCCTTTTCGTCTTCTAGGATCATATAATGAGCTTATTCCTTTGCACACGAATGAATTTTATTTGGAGATGTTTTACTTTTATTTATTATGTCACTGGAGAGCGTTTAAAGCGAAGGTTTATCCACACAAATCCCAAACATAGAACCGTTCAGGGGCAACATATCTGGAGATTGTTGCTTCCTGAAGGGTCCTTATTGTTTCCTTATTGTAGCTGTAATGTTCAGAGCCCAACCCTGTTGCTTAGAAGCGTTTTTGGCCAAATGAAAAGTGTCAAACTTGCACGTCATCAAACAGGAAGTCGTCAAACTTCCACGCTGTGACAGACAACGTCGTCATAGCAACGCTTGGATTTTCCACAGGTGATCTGGGTGACTGCAGGTGACTTAATTAAAGAGATAAAAGCTGCATCTTTTAATTTTAGGGGTGTGTATTCATTCATTTTCTCCACTGATCTGATTTGTTATTTCATTCTGTTAACTGAGCCATTCTCTGCTATTGATCATCATCATAATTATCATTTTAGATGAGCTTTTAAGACATAATTTCCCCAAACTGCTGACAAATCAGTGAACAACTCTTTCATTTAGACCATTTAAGGTAAATTAAAATTGTGTATATAATGAAACGTGGCACCAAATCTGATGTTTTCTGTACATGATACTTTATGTAATCAATGTTTTCTCACAGGTCACATATAATATCTAATTATTAGTTATTTAATCGTAGCATTTTTTTGTATTTAGGACCATATGTTGATGTTAAATGAGGTTTTCCGAGGCTCTGTGATGTGTAGAAAGACACTGAACATCCACTTCATCGTGCAGCGAGACAAACTGTGTCATAGCCATAGGAAAACAAAGCCACCGTTCAATTTCTGAGCATTTATGGTAGACCTGCAGCCATTTGTCAACCAGCAAAGCTAGTGCACATTGTGTCATAAGGTCAGGCTGAGGGAGCTGTGCTGTTATCTGTTTAAATGTTAGAGAGAAAGGTGGGAAAACATGATGGAGGGAGATTAGTTTATTTACTTTGAGCTTGGTTTGCGCTGGTGTTGTTTGCCTCGGTCCCATTAAAGCTCTTTAAAGATGTAGCTGTTGTTCCTCTTTTAAAAAGTTCCTTCAGCCTCCATCATTTCAGCTTCAAGAGAGCCCCGAAACATCTAAACCTCCCTGGTGTTTTTATTTCCTAGTTAGTCTCTGCATGTGGACTGTTTTTGTTTTCCCTTTAAAAGTAAATCCATTACTGCTATAAGACAGATCAATGAGAGATCAAAGAGCAAAACATCCCTGCTGAGTGGCACAAATCAGATGTAAGAGTCTGGCTCCGTTTCAGTCAAATACATATTAAGAAAGAGGATGAACATAACCATGACAACTACAAGTAATATCTGGTAAACAGCTGCTGCTGTAGCTACAGAATGGGTAATATGAGACTTCCCGTGTTCTCGAATGCACATCCCACCTTCTTTGGTGCGTTTTGCACTAAAGCACAACTGCAGCCTTGTTTATTTAAAGCAGTCAAAATGGATAAAATGGTGGAAATGAATCTGTGGTCGGCTTTTTAATCTGGTGCAGATCGGAAATGAATTAAAAAAACACCCATCACCGAAGGTCAATCAGTCCTCGACCTCCAGGTCCTGAAGTCAATCCGTGGGTGGGTGGCGGAGGAGGCCGTGTGATTAAGAAAGGTGACAGAAACACAATAGGCCTCTCAGCGGTGGGAAATGAGGCAGAACTGTGGGCAGGTAATGAAAATTTCTCTATTCTTACTGAATTTTTTCACGTGGAAACGGAACAATTTGAAAAGTGAAGCACATGCTTTTATGGATCAAATGTTTCTACTCCATTAATCAGTAAAATGAGGGTAAATATTTATTTAAAGGGTAAATAAACGCCTCCTTATTACTGCAATAGAAAAACAACACTGTAAGGCTTCAGTAATCATCATTAAGTCATATTGTTTAGGGCCTTTTGGATTTATTTAGTTTGGAAATTGAATGTTTTTTACAATTTCAAAATTAGTGCCGTAACATTTTTCTTTATTTAGTTTTTTTTCAGTTAAATCGCAGAAGTGAAACTGGAACCCAGACGGTTATTTTAAACAGCTGATTTTAACCTTGATCTGGTCCTAAAGCAGCCTCCATGACTGAGTCTGAGCAGCAAAGATGTTCAGAGGAGCTCCAGTTTGTGTTTAAAACAATGTTCCTCAGAGAAAGACTGGAAGGGATCTGCATATTTCTGCCTCTACAGAGCAGAATATCATTAAAGCATTCAAGGAACCTGGAGGAGTTTCAGTGTAAAGGACGAGGGAGCAAGCCTAAGCTGGACCCCGTGACCTCTGACCCCTCAGACGCTGCATCAAGAACCGTCATTCATCAGCAGCTGATAGAAGCACATGGACAAGGGATTACTGTGGAAACCTTTGTCAAGCACCACAATACAGAGTTCCATTCACAAGCTTTACTGTGCAGGAAAGAAGCCTGATGTTAACCTCGTCCACTTCTCTGGGCTCGGAGGCGTCTGGGATGGACCGTCACACGGTGGAAACGTGTGCTGTGGTCAGACCCATCAGTATTCCACATCTTTGTTGGAAGAAATGGAGCAAAGAGCAAAAGCAGCATCCAGCCTGCTGTCAGCAGCCAGTCCCTGCAGCCAGGCTCTGTGATGGTATGGGGTTGGATCAGGGGGCAAAGCTCATTTCCACTTCTGTGACGGCAGCATTAATGCAGAAAAGCTCACTGAGATTTTACAGCAACATATGCTGCCTTCAAGGCCACATCTTTTCCTGGGACGTCCCAGCACTGTTCAAGCAGACCATGGAAAACCACATTCTGCCACAGTCCAAAGGCCTGGCTGAGGAAGAAGAGGTACGGGTGCTGGACTGGCTGCCTGCAGTCCTGACCTGTCCCCAGCAGAGAAACAACCACCCCCCCCCGCCCTGCTGCACACCTTAAGACCTGTTTAAGGAGGAATGGGACAAAATAACAGCTGGAACTCTGCATCACCTGGTTTCCTCAGAGTCAGAACGGCTTTAAGTGTTGGCAGAAGGAAACAAAGTGTTTGGTCATTATTTGGTATAATTTGGTCATTATTTGGTATATTTGGTCATTATTTGGTATAATTTGGTCATTATTTGGTATATTTTGATCATTATTTGGTGTAATTCAGTCATTATATGGTGTAATTCGGTCATTATTTGGTATATTTTGATCATTATTTGGTGTAATTCAGTCATTATATGGTGTAATTCGGACATTATTTGGTGTAATTCGGACATTATTTGGTGTAATTTGGTCATTATTTGGTATATTTTGATCATTATTTGGTGTAATTCGGACATTATTTGGTGTAATTTGGTCATTATTGGTATTCAGACCTGTTTGCAGGAAGAATGGGACAAAATAACAGCTGGAGCTCTGCATCACCTGGTAGATGGCAGCAAACTAACTATCAGTACATTTCTAAACTGATCTTAATCAAACTGACTGAACATTCAGTTTCATAGATTATAAACAGCAGCATCACACCGAGTTCCTCTGAGCTTCTTCATATTAAGCAGAGACCAGAACAGATCGCACCATGGAAGCTTTCAGCCCCACAGAAGCTCTGTGTAATCTCTGTGGTTATTTGTGGTCGCACACTTGACTGCTGTTGTTGTTTCTATCTGCTGCCGTGCTTCATCCTGCTTGATCAGGTGCCAGAGTTGAAGCATCTGTGGTCACATTCCTGTCAGGGAGGAAATGTGTGTGTCAGCTGTTGAGCAACATGTCCATCTGGCTAAAAAAGACCGACCACATGGGCCGACACCTCCCTTGTGGAGGAGCTTGATGACTGACAAGCTGCAGTAATGCCTCTCCAGCTGAGGCTGGATCTCACGGAAGAAGCACCGGGATGCAAAACAACCCCGGTAAGCATCGCACTGGCAGCTTTTCACATGCACGTGAGCGTGAGCGTGCTTGGGAGCGTGCCAGCGGTGTTATCGTTTTGCTAGGCACACGGGGGGGTTGAGCTGATAAATACAGGATTCCTGCAGGCTGCTCAGGTGGGGTCACATTGACAGTGATGCAGGATATTTCCGGGGAGGTTTTCGGGTAATATCCAGGATCAGTGGGCCTCAGTTTGTCACTGGCTCTAAGAAAGCTATGGCCCCCCATGACCTGGTGGTGTAAATGTGAAATAACATTTAATCTGGCTTTAAAGCAGCCTTTGTTGTTCATCTGTGGAAACCCAGCATCAGTGGAGAGAAGTGGGAAAGAGCAGTTTGTTCGGTGAATGGAGGAGAACGAAGCTATGCTGATGTCATCCAGTCTCCAGATGATGCTGCAGTGAATGAGGCAGCTGATTGGTCAGTGCAATAACTCGTATGTTTTGTTCTCACTGAGACCAAAGAAGTGGAGCACATCAGTCCAGCTGTGAGGTCTTTCCACCGGCTGCCGGTCCATCAGAGGATGGACTTTAAGGTTCTGCTGCCGGTCCATCAGAGGATAGACTTTAAAGTTCTGATGCTGGTCCATCAGAGGATAGACTTTAAAGTTCTGCTGCTGGTCCATCAGAGGATAGACTTTAAAGTTCTGATGCCGGTCCATCAGAGGATAGACTTTAAAGTTCTGATGCTGGTCCATCAGAGGATAGACTTTAAAGTTCTGATGCTGGTCCATAAAGCTCTGAATGGTCCAAAATACATCAGTGACCTCCTGACCCACTATGAACCTCCCAGACCCCTCAGGTCATCTGGATCCGGTTCTTTATCAGTTCCCAGAGTCAGAACCAGACCTGGAGAAGCTGCATTCAGCTTCTATGCTCCACATGTCTGGAACAAACTCCCAGAAAGCCTCAGATCAGCTGAAACTCTCAGGATTTAAGTCCAGGTTGAAGAAACATCTATTTTCAGCTGCATTTGAATAAGCGGAATCATATTTTAACTCCTGATTTTTTTAATCTATTGTTCTTATTTCTTTCTTTTGCTTAAATTTTAAACCATGCTTTTTATTTCTTCTGTTTTAATGTCTCTTTGAATCACCTTGTTGTTGAATTGTTCCATACTAATAAACTCGCCTTGTACTCGCTGCTTCCCGCCGTGTTGATGCTCTCTTTGTCAGATCCTCCACAGTGTGTGGTTCAGTGCTAAAGTGTGAGGAGTTGGTAGCCGGGTCGTGAACCGATGCAGGGGCTCGTTGGATTAAACGAATAAACACATTTTCAGATGAGCAGCTGTTCTCTCATCTGAGACAGATTTACTTTTGTTCTGTGTTTAGCTGCTATTTGCTTTATTTTCATGTCCTGGATTCTTTTTTCCTGTTTCGGTTAACTTCCTGTTTCATTGTTTGTTATTCTTCCTTCACTTGGCCTATAGTTTTGCTTCCTGCCTCCAGGTTTCAATCACTGTTAATCATTGCCTCCTTCTCCATATAAACTGCTTCCCTTCCAGGTCACTTTCAGCTCTGTTTATCTTCACATCTTATTGCCGGTTTTGGCATTTTATTCATCTGAAGTTGCACTTTTGTTTGGTTCAGACAGCTCATTAGCCCTGAGGAAGGTGGAGGCTGAGCAGTGGAAGACGCCGTTAAACTGTGTCACAAGGACAGAGAGACTAACAATGACCTCCCATCTCAGCCTGGGGCTGAACACGCTTTTTCAGGCTGGATTTTATGAACTCTCTGTCCTTGTTTTTGTCATTTGTCGCTCAGTTCTTGAAATCAATAACTCCCTGAGATGCTGAAGAAGAAAAGGCAAAGAAGTTGAGAAGAGGCAGCAGAGGCTTTACATTATTCAATAAAGATGGTCACTTTTAGTTATCGATCGAGTTTCATCTGTTGCAAACTGTCATTTTGTTTTTGCAGACAAAGAAACAAACAGCCGGTTAAAAAAAGTCCTTCGGATCCAAGTAAACACCACAGTGAGCTGGTTCAGTTAGCAGGAGAACCAGCGGTCCGCTGGCATGAAGACATCCTGCAATGGACAGCACACAGTGTTCATAAACAGTTAAAAACCGCGTTTCCATCAACATTTAAAGGTTGAATTAAAGTTTGCATGCGATTTACAGCAATGTTCCCTGAAAGTTTTAATGAAATGAGTCAGCAGGAAAGTTTCTACATGTCATATGTACGATAATTCGCCTGCTGGCAGCTGGGATGGAGTCCAGTCCTGCTTTAATAATGTCGTAATAGTTCAAATGGAAACAAACTGGAGGATTTCTGAAATATGATTCTGATTCCCCTCATTTATCACCACCAGTTTGTCTTATTGTGCCTTAGATTTAGTCATTTCTATTGATTATGTTGCAAATAATTAGCTGTGACTGCAGTTTATGATCAATTTTTCCATGATCATCATCATTCTTAACGCTTCCTTAAACTTTGATGTCCTGAACTGTACGTATTCCCCCTTTAAAGAGGATCCTCGGACACCAGCGAAACAAACTGCTTTGAATTATTTACCAAGAAGGATTATAGTTTGTAATGTTGAAGAATTTCAAGAGGTCAAAGGTCGACTAATCTTATTTTTAAGATCCTTTAAAACCCATTTATTGTTCAAAAAGAAAACCAGCTGCCTGAGTTGACCCAACTAACCCTAAATGACTTTTCCATCTCCAAATCTAAGACCTTCAACTCGTTTACCCTTTAAATTTTGAGCCGTGCTGTTAGGACAGGGTTTGTGTTGCTGAAATAAGGTTTTAGATGCTCCAACACACCTGATTCAGACTGATGCCTCATTAGCTGGTTTGTGCAGAATTTAACAATCATTTGAAGCGATCCATTTAATCTGATTCAGGTGTGTTGAAGCAGGGAAACAGCTAAAACCTGCAGGACAGCGGCCCTCCAGGACCGGAGTTTGACATCCCTGCTCTACAATGTCAACCATTTCTGTGGAGACGGGGGTGAGAAGTGGACCCAAATGCAGAAAGAAAACCAAGAAGAGCGTCTGACCCAGCCAAAGAGCATAAATACTGCTGGATGAGTGAGTGACTGCAGCTGAGACAACTACTGCTGAGGATGTGAAACAGAGCAAACTGGGAACTAAACTGAGACCAAACTAAGAGGACAAACTAAGGCCTGCAAAGACGAACCATGAGAGGAGCCACAAACAGAAAGGATCAAGGATAAATCCCAGTTTAAACCAAAAATACTAAGAACAGGAAAACAAAGAAAACCTCGCAGGGCACTTTTCTGGACCTTTGGCACAGAAATGAAACCTTTCTTTCCTCTGTGAGAGAAAGTATCCGGATCATTTGAGCTGGACTGATAATATAAAGCGAACTAGCTTAGAGAGAAAGCCCATGTGTGACCAGAGGAGGTGATTGAATGCTCCCTTCAGCCAAACTGCAGCCCGTGAAGGAGCAGAAAACCGTTCTTGATGTGCTGTAAAAACAAAGAAAACTTTGAGCTGCATCACGTTTCACCTCCTGTCCGTCACAGCAGCACTTTTAGTATTTTTAGTCTGGAGTTTATGTGTGAAAACCAGTTTCCTCGAGCGGCCATGTGGTGGAACAGGTGGGTGAATGCATCATGTAGCAGGATGCCTGCTTCTGATTGGCTGATTCATCACCCTGAGCCAAACGAGCTCCATCCTGACTCTTTGTTCCCTGGATCATAACAAAGATGGTACAACAAGCAGACACCGAGCTGATGATCTGAAGGCTGCCCATCTGCAGCAAAAAGTCCGACTTTACAGCGTTCCGTAAGCTTTAACGCCCGACTTCAAGTGGCCGTTACCTTTCCAGGGCTTCAGCAGCTGGGGCAACAGCAGGTAGGCGAAAATCCCAAAGAGCGTGCACCCCCTCTGGGACGAGGACTCGGGGATCTTCCACCAGAGCACCGCTGCGAGGAGAGAAGCTCTGACGTCATGCCAGCTGCCGATATAGAAGCAATGAAGATGAATGAGTACTTCTACTGAGGATTTTCTGTTCGGGAAGGAGGCTAAACAAGCTCCCACCCTGAGTCCAGGTTCTGCAATGTGCCGTCTGTGTTAACTGAGGCACAAAACTCAAGCCAGTGCTGCATTAATACGGATTTGTTCATATTAAACATGTCTGCAACACCCCTGTAGGGTTCCTGGCAGGCAGCAGTCCGCAGACTGGCAGACAGTTTGCTTTAAGTTAATACAACGGACCAAGAGTGGTTTTGACGTCGTGTGTTGAGGTTATTTATCACATGGGCTCTTTTTTAGACCTTTATTTATGCGGCTGCCACGTCTCCACTGGCCTCCACTTTCCGCTTCCAGCTGGAAATCAAAGAGGAAGAATTCCAGGAACAATCCTGCAGGATAAAAACAGGGCAGCAGCTCACATTTTACTGATAAAATCATTTTGATTGGCTCTAGTTTAGTAGTGCTGTGGTAAAACTGTCGGTTATTGGTGGGGTTATTGATGTGAAGTGCTCTGTTCTGGCTTTTCCTTGTGATTTCCTGCTCATTTGGGGTCACACAGAGATGCATGACTTCTACACACAGACCAGTGAGTCTTTGTGTCACCACCACAGATATTCATTCATTCAGAGGAGAGCACAGCACCAAACGTTTCCCTTCTCCTCCCATCATCTTAGCTGATTCCTCTCTGCAGAAAACCTCTGGGTTTCCTTCTGTGGACTTCTGTCTTTCTGCAAGCAGAACCCGTTAAATTAAACGCCAGCTGCTGGAGCATCATGAGACAAGAGGAAGCAACAGGCCAGTTCTTAGTTATAGTTGTCTAACATGGGCTAATGGTTGTTTTCTGACCACACAGAGTCAAAATTTGCTTTGATATTCCCACCTTACTAATGAAAAGTGAGCCAGTTTACATCAGCAGCTGGTGATTGTTAAGTTATTAAAGCCTAACATAACGCAATATAAATGAAAGGAAATATTTATCTTAATCTCAGCTCCTCAGTTTCTGTAAAAAAGGCTGAAAAATGCCGAGATGTGAAGATAAACGGCTGCACTTACGGACATCCAGTTAATGATCTTTAACACTGCTTAATTCCAGCTGAACGTCCATATTTACACCCGCAGAGTTAGACGTTCTCTCACAATCTAATGTGGATCAGATGCTCGTTTGTGCAGCTTTAGCTGATTAATTAACAGCAGACTGAGGTGGGCAAGATTCTGGTCATTTCATACGATCCCCTCAGCCACCAGAACCAGAACCAGTGGGGGAGCAGGTCAGTCAGGAGGTCGATTTAAAGCTCGATAACTTCAGTTAATATGTATCTGTATGTAATGAGTAACTAATAAGAACATTTCTGCACCGTGTTTTAAATATCTTTCACATTTTCTTTTGCAGTTAACGTTTCGGTCGAGTTTCTGTTGGTTTCCTTAGCGGGGATATTGATTTTGAATTGGCTCTATATGAATAAATTGGATTATTTTGAAATTAATCAATTGGATTTCATTGGATTATGATTACAATGAATTAAATTCCAATTGGCTTGAACTGGACTATGTTATTTAAGTGCCTTGAGATGACATTTGTTGTAATTTGGCGCTTTATAAATAAAACTGAATTGAATTAATACACAAATAAATAGCTGAGTTTGCAAGTATTTGACCAAATAAATGCCTGATAACATTATAAGAAACACAAAGTGATTTAATGGAACCAGGTGAAGGTTTATTTGGCCTAAAGATGAATAAAAACTATGACAATAGATGAGCTGCCCAGGGAAAAGTACAGAGAAATGTACTGGAAGTGAGTGCAAACAGCTGATGAGCGAAGCTGCCCAGCAGCACCATCAACTCAGAGGAAACCGGTGGAGGCACCTGTTAGAAAAATTCTTACTTTTATTTAATTATTTATTCCTGTAGTCTTCTCACACAGACTATGGACCTTCACCTTTCCTGACTGCTTTTACAGTACCAGCTAAAGGCTACTTACAGTACCAGCTAAAGGCTACTTACAGTACCAGCTAAAAGGCTACTTACAGTACCAGCTAAAAGGCTACTTACAGTACCAGCTAAAGGCTACTTACAGTACCAGCTAAAAGGCTACTTACAGTACCAGCTAAAGGCTACTTACAGTACCAGCTAAAGGCTACTTACAGTACCAGCTAAAAGGCTACTTACAGTACCAGCTAAAGGCTACTTACAGTACCAGCTAAAAGGCTACTTACAGTACCAGCTAAAGGCTACTTACAGTACCAGCTAAAAGGCTACTTACAGTACCAGCTAAAGGCTACTTACAGTACCAGCTAAAGGCTACTTACAGTACCAGCTAAAAGGCTACTTACAGTACCAGCTAAAGGCTACTTACAGTACCAGCTAAAAGGCTACTTACAGTACCAGCTAAAGGCTACTTACAGTACCAGCTAAAGGCTACTTACAGTACCAGCTAAAAGGCTACTTACAGTACCAGCTAAAAGGCTACTTACAGTACCAGCTAAAGGCTACTTACAGTACCAGCTAAAAGGCTACTTACAGTACCAGCTAAAGGCTACTTACAGTACCAGCTAAAGGCTACTTACAGTACCAGCTAAAAGGCTACTTACAGTACCAGCTAAAGGCTACTTACAGTACCAGCTAAAGGCTTTCCTGATACTAAGTTGCACTCGAAATAGTAACTTTCCTTATTGGAAATTAGCAACGCCCATATTTAGTTAAAGGCCTCTTGTTTCTAACAATTATTAGTTAAATAATCCCAATTTATCCCCAATAATCACACTATTTCTCGCCAACGATAGTAACACAAAGGGTTCCTTACCATAAATCCACTGGTAAGTTCAACAAGGAAGAATCCAGCGAGTCTGTCCACTGATTCAAAAATAGATTCTGTCACCTTTCCTCCAGCCAGTGGCAGCCGGCCTCTATCAGAAACTCTGCTGAGAGGACTTCAGTTAGGAGTCCTGGACCCCCCCGTGCACGGTTTCAGCTCCGATTCTGGAAGGTGGAAAGGACTTAGAATCCGGCTCGAAGGACCAATATGTTAGAAAAATTCTCTCAAAATTAGGCTCAGAGTCGCTGGATACAATTAACACGAAACATTTATTTCTTGCAAGAAAGAGACAAGTCAAGACAAGACAAGGACAGAACCTGTCAGGAAGCTGCTCAGAGATGTCTGCCAACAAAATGGTGCTATTGCTATTTATATAGTTTATGCTTGCTGGCCACACAATGTTATGGGAAAGGGACATTCAGGGACATTCAATGTAATGGGAAGACGAGTTCAGACAGTCAAAACACTTTTGCTTGCTACATAGTGTTATGAGAACCAAAAGACAGGAGGAGCCTCCCCCCATCACAGAAACTCTTATTCTTGCAGCTTTTCTCATAGTATAACTATATAATTACTACATTCTGGTGTTATTCAGTGGATCAAAGCTGTGGCCTGTTGAGTCAAAACTAGAAACAGAAGAAAAAGGTTGTGAAATTCTATAAAATGCAACAAAACTTTTGATTTCGATAAATGTTTTTTAAACTATATTTAATTAATACAATCTGATGCAGAAACACAAGAAAGAATCTACAGCAACAGCTTCTGAAGCTTCTCCAACCAGCAGGTTACCTGCTGACAGGTGAGGGTGTCAGGATTGGGTTTTCAGTGTCTTCACAGAACAACTTTATCTGGAAAGAAGAAACAAATTTAGAATTTAATGCAGTCTCTTTACTGATAGACTTCATTTTATTGAGAAAATCACTCAGTAAAAGTTGTTCTGGAGCCAAATAAAGACAGAAAGTTTATAGAATCTACAGCAACAGCTTCTGGAGCTTCTCCAACCAGCAGGTTACCTGCAAAAAACTAAATATGTCATTAGTTTATCAGTTTGAACCTTTATTTAACAGACACAAGACCAAAAAAATTACCAAAATGTTCAGTTTCTTTACTGATAAACTGCTTTCTTTTTAGAAAATCAGTCAGTAAAAGTTGTTCTGGAGCCAAAGAAAGACAGAAAGTTTATAGAATCTACAGCAACAGCTTCTGGAGCTTCTCCAACCAGCAGGTTAATTAACAAATTAACTAACCACTTGGCTTACTAACTAACTGAGTAACCAACTGACTAACTAACTGGTTCATTGACTAACTAACTAACTAGTCTTGGATTTCCATGTTTTTCTTTTATTGTTTCCTTTTTGATCTGAATTCATGAACAAAGCTGCTCCAATTTATGATATTTTTCATGTTTTTTTGTCATTTTATCCACATAAAAATAACTAAATCAGTTAAAGGTAAATCAGTACGATCTAAAATATTTTATTCACTTCCTCCTCATCTACAGCAACAGCTTCTGGAGCTTCTCCAACCAGCAGGTTACCTGCAAAAAACTAAATATGTCATTAGTTTATCAGTTTGAACCTTTATTTAACAGACACAAGACCAAAAAAATGGCCAAAATGTTCAGTTTCTTTACTGATAAACTTCTTTCTGTTTAGAAAATCACTCAGTAAAAGTTGTTCTGGAGCCAAAGAAAGACAGAAAGTTTATAGAATCTACAGCAACAGCTTCTGGAGCTTCTCCAACCAGCAGGTTACCTGCTGACAGGTGAGGGTGTCAGGATTGGGTTTTCAGTGTCTTCACAGAACAACTTTATCTGGAAAGAAGAAACAAATTTAGAATTTAATGCAGTCTCTTTACTGATAGACTTCATTTTATTGAGAAAATCAGTCAGTAAAAGCTGTTCTGGAGCCAAAGAAAGACAGAAAGTTTATAGAATCTACAGCAGCAGCTTCTGGAGCTTCTCCAACCAGCAGGTTACCTGCAAAAAACTAAATATGTCATTAGTTTATCAGTTTGAACCTTTATTTAACAGACACAAGACCAAAAAAATGGCCAAAATGTTCAGTTTCTTTACTGATAAACTTCTTTCTGTTTAGAAAATCACTCAGTGAAAGTTGTTCCAGACTCAAAGAAAGACAGAAAGTTTATAGAATCCACAGCAACAGCTTCTGGAGCTTCTCCAACCAGCAGGTTACCTGCAAAAAACTAAATATGTCATTAGTTTATCAGTTTGAACCTTTATTTAACAGACACAAGACCAAAAAAATGACCAAAATGTTCAGTTTCTTTACTGATAAACTTCTTTCTGTTTAGAAAATCACTCAGTAAAAGTTGTTCTGGAGTCAAATAAAGACAGAAAGTTTATAGAATCTACAGCAACAGCTTCTGGAGCTTCTCCAACCAGCAGGTTACCTGCTGACAGGTGAGGGTGTCAGGATTGGGTATAAAAGCAGCTTCCACCAAAGGTTCAGCCTCTCCAACAAGGATGGGTCGTTTTAAGCGTTAAAAAGTGTGATTAAAGGAAGCTGATGGAACACGATGGGAAACATGACTCAGGAACAGAAGTGTTGATGCTTCAGAGGGATTTGTTTGGGACTTTGTTCTGCATTAAAAGCTTGATCAGGATCAGCCGATACATGAAGAAGGCGTCCTCAGACAGAAGAAGAAGCAGGGGACAGATGGGAAAACACAACAACAGGGAGGAGAACAACTGTGGCAAATAAAACTGCCTCAGATGTGTGTCACTTCGCCAGTTTAACAACTTTCCCATCACTGAAGCTCCACCGCACTTGTTCTTCCGCACTGGTGGAGCTGACTGTATCTTTTCCCCCTCAGGATGATCACCACAGCCCTCATTTTGCAGCCTTCAGATCCCTCAGAGCAGCAGCCTCATCTACATCTTCCCGCACTCGGGATGATTTATTGTTAAATCATTTGACGTAAAGAACTCGGCGGCAGAATATTATGCAGGACCCCGATAACCCTCTCTCCAAAATGTGCGAGGAAATAAGCAACGTGATCACAAGGCAATTAGACAGCGATCTATGAGCTGGAGAGGCGGCACTTGCCTGGAGAGGCAGATAGTGTGTGTCTGTGTGTGCCAGCTGGGTGTGTGATTTGGCTGCTACCCACCTGGCAGCCCATGAGATTATAGCTGGCTGCCCGAATTCCCGATAACACACACACATTTAGAGCTTGTCTGATCCATCCCTCCCCAGAGGGCTGATGGGTTGAACTTCTGAACCCACAGGGGAAAACGTAACCCATCACCCAGGGAAATGGGTGGTTATATAACGGCACCAACAACTCTGCTAAAATAAGTAACAATGAAGTCCTGCTAATGACCCCCTTAACATGGTAATTATGCCAGCTAACCTTTGCATTACAGACCTCAATACAAAAGGACAGACAGGAGCATTACTTTCTTTAATGAAGCTGAAAATGTGCACTCTGCTCTTCCAGCGATTCAACAGGCGGCTCATTTAATCTTGGACTGGATCTAACATAAATATGTTTAAGTTATTTCTGAAAAAAAGTTTCCTCCAAGAACAAGAACTGATGATTATATTCAGGAACACTTTCAAAGTGCTTTAAGACGGATTTATCTTCTTCCTCTTCTTTCTCCCAGTTGATGCCATGAAACATGGGGGAGCTCCCATGATGCACCTCTCCTCCCTCCATGTACATATGACATCATTGCTGTCATTAACTTGTGTTTCTCTCTCTCAGCAGGTATCTCTGGCCTGGTGTTACGCTGCTTGTTGTCCCCTCTTTCCTGTCCTCTCAGCCCCAGCTGGTCCAGGCAGATGGACCCTTCCTGGTTCTGGTTCTGATGGAGGTTTCTTCCTGTTTAAAGGGAGTTTTTTCCCTCCACAGTCGCCTTGTGCAGCTCAGGATGGGGATTGGATCAGAGAGAAGTATCAGTTCTGTTGGAAACCCTTTTAAAGTGACATCTGTATGAATTGGATTAATTTGGACCGTAACACCAGGCCAGAGACACCTGCTGAGAGAGAGAAACACAAGTTAATGACAGCAATGATGTCATCTGTACATGGAGGGAGGAGAGGTGCATCATGGGAGCTCCCCCAGCAGGCTGGGCCTATAGCAGCAGAACTATGGGATGTTTCAGGCTCACCTGAGCCATCCCTAACTATAAGCTTTATCAGAAAGGAAAGTTTCAGCCTGATCTTAAAGGTAGAGAGGGTGTCTGCTTCCTGAAGCCAAACTGGCAGCTGGTTCCACAGAGAGGGGCCTGATAACTGAAGGCTCTGCCTCCCATTCTGCTTTTAGGGGCCTGATAACTGAAGGCTCTGCCTCCCATTCTGCTTTTAGGGGCCTGATAACTGAAGGCTCTGCCTCCCATTCTGCTTTTAGGGGCCTGATAACTGAAGGCTCTGCCTCCCATTCTGCTTTTAGGGGCCTGATAACTGAAGGCTCTGCCTCCCATTCTGCTTTTAGGGGCCTGATAACTGAAGGCTCTGCCTCCCATTCTGCTTTTAGGGGCCTGATAACTGAAGGCTCTGCCTCCCATTCTGCTTTTAGGGGCCTGATAACTGAAGGCTCTGCCTCCCGTTCTGCTTTTAGGGGCCTGATAACTGAAGGCTCTGCCTCCCATTCTGCTTTTAGGGGCCTGATAACTAAAGGCTCTGCCTCCCATTCTGCTTTTAGGGGCCTGATAACTGAAGGCTCTGCCTCCCATTCTACTTTTAGAAATTCTGGGAACCACAAGGAAACCTGCAGCTATCAGGCTCTCAAAGTGCTCTGATATCAGTTATCAGCAGCATGCGGGTGTGTTCTCATACTGTGTGAAGTATGTAACTCAGCTGTTTGTCCTTTTGCCCTCTGCTTAGTTTATTGGTCAAACTATTGCTTTAACTTTTCTTGAGGGGTTAAAGGTGACTTTTGCTGGTGGAAAATGATATGAAAGGACAGTAACATGTTTTTTTTTAATGAGGGTTAAGGCCTGGGAGTCACAGCTTGCTTCTGCTGCTAACATTAGCATCAGTACATGTTTCCCAGTGATCAGGTGTTATTTACGGCACAGAATAAACGTCACTTACAGCAGCATCACCCCACCCCCACACACACCTCCGCTGTTTGCTGCTTTGTACACTTACATATGTGAGAATTAATGAAAACACACAGCCAGCAGCTTTGAGATCAGTGCTCTCATCAGAGCCTTTCAACTGTTTCAGGCTCTGTAGAAGCTTTTCTCATTCAGTGAGTGCACCACTGGGCATGTGTTCAGTCCAGAGAGGATTTGATTACAGGAAATCTTCCCTCAGACTTGCTGCCTCTTTATTCAACACCATTACTTGATGTTTATCTCGTAAAAAGAACTTCTTGACTTCTCTGTGGCCAGCTGCAGTCCAGATTAGCTCAGGACAGCCAACCTTCCTCTAACCTCTGCACCTGTAAAACAGAGAAAAGCCGGCAGCTGTAGGATCCGAACAAATCATTCAGAGAAGCAGCTCCAATAAATCTAAGTCATGTGGAGAAGAAACCACCTCTGAAGGGGGCCAGCTCCCTGCAGCATGACTTCATCTTTATAGGGACAGTTTTCAGGCTCCACACCGGTGGTGTTTCCCAGAGGAAAGGAAATTTGAAGACTTCCTGTGGAGTTTTGGATTTGAAACCCCCCCCTTGACTCCATCATTTCCTCTTTTCTTTTGTAGGAATCTCACACGAGTTTAGGCTGAAAGTTGCACCAGTTCTCTTTCTTTTGTTGCCCTCCTACAGGCCAACGTGTCCCGATACGTCACAGAGGTCATGCTTTTATTTTGCACCTTTTTGAAGCTCAGAGTAAACAACCGTTTCTTCTTCTCTGCTTTGGGTGACATCTTCCCATCTCCACCTCTTCAGGTATCTAACCTCGTCCGGCCAGGCTGCCTTTGGGCAAACACAATGACACCCATGCATAATTGATGCTGCTGAGCACCTTTTTCATGCAACACTGCTGCACATTATCTGCCTTCAGCCTGGAAGGAGTCACTCTTTCCCTGTCTGTTACAGGCAGGTGTTGCTTCTCAGAGCAGTTCCTGTTCCTCACACACCTTCATCGTGAGATTTATTCACATTTCAAGCATCAGAGAACTTTGGGAGATGGTTTTAAACGACCGTGCATTGGTCTGGAAAACCATTTCATGTTCATTTGGGTGGTTAAATTCTTTCTTAGTGTCTCTCCTGAGTTTCAGAGCTGCCTTGGTCATGTTGGAGCCACAGCTACCTGAAGCCACCACCTCTCCTATTGCACCAAACCTTTGTTTTTACCTGTTTGTCCTTCCGTATTCTCCTGAGTTCTCAACCAGAGTCACCTATTGGACTTCAGCACCTTTTTGTCAATGAATCTGTTTCCTTTACCTTTTGTCTCCGCTCATCGCTGTAAAAACGGATTAATTGCAACATACGAGCTGTGCCTGCTCCTCTTTTCATTTAACAGCAAACTTCTATAAATACAGAAGGGAAACACAGTCGAAACGTCTAAAGATGAGGTGATGATAAAGATCTATAGAGCAGGGTTGCTGTGAAATAATGTGTGAAGAAGAAATTCCATTTAAACCAACACAACAAAACCAAGGCTGAGTGAATATTCCTGTGCAGTGAGTCACACTGTGCACGTATCACAACAACGGCGGTCCTTGGTGTTTAAAGAGCAAATCATTCAGAGTGGCACTTTTTCTTCTCCATTTACGCTGCTGCTGATTGTAGCATTCACAACAACCCAGTAAACGCTTCATATTCTTTAGTCGGGCCAAGGCTGCTGACTGTGACTCAGAGGCAGAGAGCCACAGAGCTCCTTCTATGTTGAACATATTCCCAAGACAACCAGGAGATATGATATCTCCAGAGTGCTCTGGGTCTGTACCGAGCCCATCTCCTGATGGGACCACCTCAGATGGCTCAGCATCTTTCCTCCGAGCTGCTGCCTGATGACCCAGCTCATCCCAAACACTCCGGAGGAAGCATTAATCTCATTCTTTAGGTAACCACCCACAGCTCATGACCATAACTGAGGATTCACTGGGTCATCCAAACCTTCGGCCTTTGGCTCCTAACCCCAGATACTTTAACTCCTCCGTCTGAGGCAGGAACTCATCCCAACCTGGATTGAACAGCATTAATCAACAGTAGATTAACAGGAGTGTTAGTGTTAATTACTGTAATATTTCCAGAACACAGTAGCCATTACTGAGGCCTGCTGCAAAGCAGTGACAGAGACTCTGTTCTGCTGGGTTTATAACAATAAAAACACAGCCAGCTTCTTACAGGAGGAGGCTCTGCTGCTCAGAGAACACTTGTAAGCTGCAAGTTTGCATTCACAAACTTTATTTTTACATTAATTTCAAAGTAATTAATCTTTGCTTTATTCCTGAATTTTAAGAAATACAAAATTCTAAATTAAAAACTCCTAAAGACTCCAGTTAGACTCATAAAGACTCCGGTTAGACCCCTAAAGACTCCAGTTAGACTCATAAAGACTCCAGTTAGACTCCTAAAGACTCCGGTTAGACTCCAGTTAGACTCATAAAGACTCCAGTTAGACTCATAAAGACTCCAGTTAGACTCATAAAGACTCCAGTTAGACTCATAAAGACTCCAGTTAGACTCATAAAGACTCCAGTTAGACTCCTAAAGACTCCAGTTAGACTCCTAAAGACTCCGGTTAGACTCCAGTTAGACTCCTAAAGACTCCAGTTAGGCTCCAGTTAGACTCCTAAAGACTCCGGTTAGACTCCAGTTAGACTCATAAAGACTCCAGTTAGACTCCTAAAGACTCCAGTTAGACTCCTAAAGACTCCAGTTAGACTCCAGTTAGACTCCAGTTAGACTCCAGTTAGACTCCAGTTAGACTCCAGTTAGACTCCAGTTAGACTCATAAAGACTCCAGTTAGACTCCTAAAGACTCCAGTTAGACTCCTAAAGACTCCAGTTAGACTCCTAAAGACTCCTAAAGACTCCAGTTAGACTCATAAAGACTCCAGTTAGACTCCTAAAGACTCCAGTTAGACTCCTAAAGACTCCAGTTAGACTCCTAAAGGCTCCAGTTAGACTCATAAAGGCTCCAGTTAGACTCATAAAGACTCCAGTTAGACTCCTAAAGGCTCCAGTTAGACTCCTAAAGACTCCAGTTAGGCTCCAGTTAGACTCCTAAAGACTCCGGTTAGACTCCAGTTAGACTCATAAAGACTCCAGTTAGACTCCTAAAGACTCCAGTTAGACTCCTAAAGACTCCAGTTAGACTCCAGTTAGACTCCTAAAGACTCCAGTTAGACTCCAGTTAGACTCCAGTTAGACTCATAAAGACTCCAGTTAGACTCCTAAAGACTCCAGTTAGACTCCTAAAGACTCCAGTTAGACTCCTAAAGACTCCTAAAGACTCCAGTTAGACTCATAAAGACTCCAGTTAGACTCATAAAGACTCCAGTTAGACTCCTAAAGACTCCAGTTAGACTCCTAAAGACTCCAGTTAGACTCCTAAAGGCTCCAGTTAGACTCCTAAAGGCTCCAGTTAGACTCCTAAAGACTCCAGTTAGACTCCTAAAGGCTCCAGTTAGACTCATAAAGACTCCAGTTAGACTCCTAAAAACTCCAGTTAGACTCATAAAGACTCCAGTTTGACTCCTAAAGACTCCAGTTAGACTCCTAAAGGCTCCAGTTAGACTCCTAAAGACTCCAGTTAGACTCCTAAAGACTCCAGTTAGACTCATAAAGACTCCAGTTAGACTCCTAAAAACTCCAGTTAGACTCATAAAGACTCCAGTTTGACTCCTAAAGACTCCAGTTAGACTCATAAAGGCTCCAGTTAGACTCCTAAAGACTCCAGTTAGACTCCTAAAGGCTCCAGTTAGACTCATAAAGACTCCAGTTAGACTCCAGTTAGACTCATAAAGGCTCCAGTTAGACTCCAGTTAGACTCAAAAAGACTCCAGTTAGACTCATAAAGACTCCAGTTAGACTCCTAAAGACTCCAGTTAGACTCCTAAAGGCTCCAGTTAGACTCCTAAAGACTCCGGTTAGACTCCAGTTAGACTCCAGTTAGACTCCAGTTAGACTCCAGTTAGACTCCAGTTAGACTCCAGTTAGACTCATAAAGACTCCAGTTAGACTCCTAAAGACTCCAGTTAGACTCATAAAGGCTCCAGTTAGACTCCAGTTAGACTCAAAAAGACTCCAGTTAGACTCATAAAGACTCCAGTTAGACTCCTAAAGACCCCAGTTAGACTCCTAAAGACTCCAGTTAGACTCCTAAAGACTCCAGTTAGACTCATAAAGACTCCAGTTAGACTCCTAAAGGCTCCACTTAGACTCATAAAGACTCCAGTTAGACTCCTAAAGACTCCAGTTAGACTCCTAAAGACTCCAGTTAGACTCATAAAGACTCCAGTTAGACTCCTAAAGACTCCAGTTAGACTCATAAAGACTCCAGTTAGACTCCTAAAGGCTCCAGTTAGACTCCTAAAGGCTCCAGTTAGACTCCTAAAGACTTCGGTTTGACTCCTAAAGACTCCGGTTAGACTCATAAAGACTCCAGTTAGACTCCTAAAGACTCCAGTTAGACTCCTAAAGACTCCAGTTAGACTCCTAAAGACTTCAGTTAGACTCATAAAGACTCCAGTTAGACTCCTAAAGGCTCCACTTAGACTCATAAAGACTCCAGTTAGACTCCTAAAGACTCCAGTTAGACTCCTAAAGACTCCAGTTAGACTCATAAAGACTCCAGTTAGACTCCTAAAGACTCCAGTTAGACTCATAAAGACTCCAGTTAGACTCATAAAGACTCCAGTTAGACTCATAAAGACTCCAGTTAGACTCCTAAAGGCTCCAGTTAGACTCATAAAGACTCCAGTTAGACTCCTAAAGACTCCAGTTAGACTCCTAAAGACTCCAGTTAGACTCATAAAGACTCCAGTTAGACTCCTAAAGACTCCAGTTAGACTCATAAAGACTCCAGTTAGACTCATAAAGACTCCAGTTAGACTCCTAAAGACTCAGTTAGACTCCTAAAGACTCCAGTTAGACTCATAAAGACTCCAGTTAGACTCATAAAGACTCCAGTTAGACTCCTAATGACTCCAGTTAGACTCCTGAAGACTCCAGTTAGACTCCTAAAGACTCCAGTTAGACTCCTAAAGGCTCCAGTTAGACTCCTAAAGACTCCAGTTAGACTCCTAAAGACTCCAGTTAGACTCCTAAAGACTCAGTTAGACTCATGAAGACTCCAGTTAGACTCATAAAGACTCCAGTTAGACTCATAAAGACTCCAGTTAGACTCATAAAGACTCCAGTTAGACTCATAAAGACTCCAGTTAGACTCATAAAGACTCCAGTTAGACTCCAGTTAGACTCATAAAGGCTCCAGTTAGACTCCAGTTAGACTCATAAAGACTCCAGTTAGACTCATAAAGACTCCAGTTAGACTCCTAAAAACTCCAGTTAGACTCCTAAAGACTCCAGTTAGACTCATAAAGACTCCAGTTAGACTCATAAAGACTCCAGTTAGACTCATAAAGACTCCAGTTAGACTCCTAAAGGCTCCAGTTAGACTCCTAAAGACTCCAGTTAGACTCCTAAAGACTCCAGTTAGACTCCTAAAGGCTCCAGTTAGACTCCTAAAGACTCCAGTTAGACTCCTAAAGACTCCAGTTAGACTCCTAAAGACTCAGTTAGACTCATGAAGACTCCAGTTAGACTCATAAAGACTCCAGTTAGACTCATAAAGACTCCAGTTAGACTCATAAAGACTCCAGTTAGACTCATAAAGACTCCAGTTAGACTCCAGTTAGACTCATAAAGGCTCCAGTTAGACTCCGGTTAGACTCCTAAAGAGTCCAGTTAGACTCCTAAAGACTCCAGTTAGACTCATAAAGACTCCAGTTAGACTCCTAAAAACTCCAGTTAGACTCATAAAGGCTCCAGTTAGACTCCTAAAGGCTCCAGTTAGACTCATAAAGGCTCCAGTTAGACTCCAGTTAGACTCATAAAGACTCCAGTTAGACTCCTAAAGACTCCATTTAGACTCCTAAAGACTCCAGTTAGACTCATAAAGACTCCAGTTAGACTCCTAAAGACTCCAGTTAGACTCCTAAAGACTCCAGTTAGACTCCTAAGGACTCCAGTTAGACTCCTAAAGACTCCAGTTAGACTCCTAAAGGCTCCAGTTAGACTCCTAAAGGCTCCAGTTAGACTCATAAAGACTCCAGTTAGACTCATAAAGACTCCAGTTAGACTCCAGTTAGACTCCTAAAGGCTCCAGTTAGACTCATAAAGACTCCAGTTAGACTCATAAAGACTTCAGTTAGACTAATAAAGACTCCAGTTAGACTCCTAAAGGCTCCAGTTAGACTCCTAAAGACTCCAGTTAGACTCCTAAAGACTCCAGTTAGACTCCTAAAGACTCCAGTTAGACTCATAAAGACTCCAGTTAGACTCATAAAGACTCCAGTTAGACTCATAAAGACTCCAGTTAGACTCCAGTTAGACTCCTAAAGGCTCCAGTTAGACTCCTAAAGACTCCAGTTAGACTCCTAAAGGCTCCAGTTAGACTCATAAAGACTCCAGTTAGACTCAAAAAGACTCCAGTTAAACTCCTAAAGACACCAGTTAGACTCATAAAGACTCCAGTTTGACTCCTAAAGACTCCTAAAGACTCCAGTTAGACTCCTAAAGGCTCCAGTTAGACTCCAGTTAGACTCTTAAAGACTCCAGTTAGACTCCTAAAGGCTCCAGTTAGACTCATAAAGACTCCAGTTAGACTCCTAAATGCTCCAGTTAGACTCATAAAGACTCCAGTTAGACTCAATAAGACTCCAGTTAGACTCATAAAGACTCCAGTTAGACTCCTAAAGGCTCCAGTTAGACTCATAAAGACTCCAGTTAGACTCATAAAGACTCCAGTTAGACTCCCAAAGACTCCAGTTAGACTCCTAAAGACTCAGTCTTTATTCTGGGACTGTGGAAATCGGTTGGTGTGAGCCCAGCATTAGGGAAGAAGGGACATTTAGGGAAGAGTGTAATTTAAAAACAGAACATATGTTCTTTAACATGAAATCTTATTATGAAAAATAGACAAATATATTAAAAAGGATCAATATTTCCTTTTGAAGAGCTTTAACGTACAACTTTTAATAGTTTAAACCACTGAAAGTAAGTCAGGAATAATGGGTGCACATGCTGTATATATGATTCTGAAAGTTAAAAAGCTGCTTTGTCCTGCTGGGTCATCGTGAACAAAGGACACTCAAGACTCTTCCTGCTGTCTCAGTAGGAGAGTTTACTTCAATAAGGAGACTCCACTTTCCTTTTGAGTGACATATCTTTTTAAAAAACTCCTTTTACTGTAAACTAGGTGCCTAAAGATGCCTTTAATTTCCCAGACAGGGTTTTTCTTGGGTTAAAGACATCTTAATGCGAGTAACTGGGCAGAAAGCAAGCTTGTGGCTGTAAGCAGTGTCACATTTGAAGTGACATTAGAAATCACTGATGTGAGAGAGAACGTCTAAAAATATTGTGAAAGTAAAGTCTAATGTGGCTCAGTGCTGATGGATGATGTTTTTCTTGCGTTAGCAGCAGTGATTTGAATGTATCGCTGACTGCGTGTTTGGCAGCAGGAAGATTTCAAGCTGCTTCATAGCAACAACAAACTGGCCAATAAAATGTGTGAAGGCTGAGCTCTGATGTGAGCGGAGACGCGTTAAAAGCATCATCATATTCTGTGTTTTACACGAGGCGTCTCTGGACACAAAGCTGAAGTTTGAAACGGCTGCTGGAGACGGAACGGTTTACTTCATGGTGATTAAATGGTATATGTTACTGTTTATATGAGTAAATCTCCTCTGAAAAGATGGTGAACAGTTTGATGAGATGAGATGCAGCCTGATGCAGTGAAAACAGATTTTCATGAATGCATCATTACTAAAGCAGTTTGCAGGAAAGAAAGAACTTTTGATGGTTATTCTGTCTTTGCTTTACAGTCTCACACACATTTGTTAATGACATATAATCTACCCGTAATTGATGAAAGTAACTCATGAAGAAGAGCTCTCTCCATTTTCCTCCTGTGGATGTCCACCTCAGTTGTTGTTCTTTTCTCCTCCAGGTTCGTTTCCTGTTGGAACACTCACTTCTTCTACTGATCTAGTTGATGTAGCCTATACCGCCCCCCTGTGGTGACACTGCACAGCCGAAAGGATAAAAAGATCAGTCCACAAGGATCTGAAATCATCTTACTTTTTAACTGTGGATTCAGGTCATTGATCAGTTTAATAATACATTCAATCCAAGGATCTGTGCACTGATCATTCTGATTAGTATTTGTTCATTTCTACACTCCTGAACGAGTTCAGCAGACTCAAACAGTAACCTTCGACCTTCAACCTTCAACAGTAACTTCTACCAGCTGGTTTTTCAGTTTGTTTCTTTGTTTTTTTCCCTGCTGACTCAGCGGCTCGGAGGCGGCGGGTCGTCTCTCTGTGGAGGAAAACACTTGGAAGTCAACAGGATTTAGTTAGTGTGAATTATTAATGGCACAGGAGCAGGAAGACCGATGTTTAATGTCCTGAGTATCTGCATCAGCCTAAAGGCCACCTCACATGATGTCTGTTTTTATCAGCCGTTGCTGACAGGATGAAGGAGCGAGCCATCAGAGAAAACACCTCCAAAACAGAGGGAACCAGGTGATAAAAGAGACTAAACTGAACAATAACGGCTCAGCCAGTGAATTAGTGGATGGTGGGACCTATCCCAGCTGTCATTGGGTGAGAGGTGGGGTACATCCTGGCTGTCACAGTCTATGTTCAAGTCACAGTTCATGTTTTATTAGTCACGTTTTCAGGTTCTGTTCTGGTCATGTTTTTCCTTGCAACCTAGTTTCACTCACATCACCTGCTTCATTGTTCACAGCTGCACCGCATTCACTGATCACTCCCTCCACAGTATTTAGTCTCCTGGTTTCCTTTCATTCACTGCAGAATCTTCACCAACCCTTCATGCTTTGCCACAGAGAGAAGTCTGGTTTTGCCTCATAGCCATAGCCATAGCCCATAGCCCATAGCCCATAGCCATAGCCCATAGCCCATAGCCATAGCCATAGCCATAGCCATAGCCATAGCCATAGCCATAGCCCATAGCCATAGCCCATAGCCATAGCCATAGCCCATAGCCCATAGCCATAGCCCATAGCCCATAGCCCATAGCCCATAGCCCATAGCCATAGCCCATAGCCCATAGCCATAGCCATAGCCATAGCCATAGCCATAGCCATAGCCCATAGCCCATAGCTCATAGCCATAGCCATAGCCATAGCCCATAGCCCATAGCCCATAGCCATAGCCCATAGCCCATAGCCCATAGCCCATAGCCATAGCCATAGCCATAGCCATAGCCATAGCCCATAGCCATAGCCATAGCCCATAGCCCATAGCCATAGCCATAGCCATAGCCCATAGCCCATAGCCCATAGCCATAGCCATAGCCATAGCCATAGCCCATAGCCCATAGCCCATAGCCATAGCCCATAGCCCATAGCCCATAGCCATAGCCCATAGCCCATAGCCATAGCCATAGCCATAGCCATAGCCCATAGCCCATAGCCCATAGCCATAGCCCATAGCCCATAGCCCATAGCCATAGCCATAGCCCATAGCCATAGCCCATAGCCATAGCCCATAGCCATAGCCATAGCCCATAGCCCATAGCCCATAGCCCATAGCCATAGCCATAGCCCATAGCCCATAGCTATAGCCCATAGCCCATAGCCCATAGCCCATAGCCCATAGCCATAGCCATAGCCATAGCCATAGCCCATAGCCCATAGCTATAGCCCATAGCCCATAGCCCATAGCCCATAGCCATAGCCATAGCCATAGCCATAGCCATAGCCCATAGCCCATAGCCCATAGCCATAGCCATAGCCCATAGCCATAGCCCATAGCCCATAGCCATAGCCATAGCCATAGCCATAACCCATAGCCATAGCCCATAGCCCATAGCCCATAGCCCATAGCCATAGCCATAGCCCATAGCCCATAGCCCATAGCTCATAGCTCATAGTATTTATCTCATAGTCTTGTTACCACCGTCTTGCCACAGCAAATCATAGTCCTGTTTTGTTTGTCAGTCCTTTTTTTGTCAACGGTTAAGTTTTGTTGAATCCGGCTCTGCCGCGCTTTATGTTTTTTGCCTTGTCTTGTTTTGGAATAAACCTTTTGATTTTTGAACTGAAAGAGCTGCATCTGGGTCCTACCTTTCCACCAGTTCCTGACACTGGCTGGGTCATGGGTCCCAGCTGTCATTGGGTGAGGGGTGGGGTACATCCTGGCTGGATGCATTCTTACACTCACTCCTGGGATCAGTTCAGAGTCACACGCTTGTTTTTGGATGGTGAGAGGAAGCAGGATGCTAAGATTAAGCTAAGATGCTTAGCATTAGATGTCAGCCCAGTCACGGGTAGATAAGGAATGTGGACTCTGTGGGCGTGTGTTTTAAATACATAAAACCGGGCAGCAAAGGCGGTCTGTGGTGTTTAGAAAGTTTAGAAACCACAGTTTGTTTTTCATTTGAATCTTTTACACATTGTGAGCTGTAACTATAGCCGACTCTCACACTTTTACTGTTGTCTTGAACCGACCTCCTTTGAGCTTTCAGAGTGAAACCTCAGCTCGAGCACTTTTATCATTTTATTTATTTATTGTTTATTTATTTATTTATAATTTATTTATTATTTATTTATTATTTATTTATTATTTATTATTTATTTATTAATAATTTATTATATTTATTATTTATTATTTTATGTATTATTTGTTATTTATTACTGTTTATTTATTATTTATGATTTATGATTTATTATAAATGATGTATTATTATTATTTATTATTAGACTTTTATACCTGGTAGATTACGTTGCAGCCGTTTCACATTCGGTGGCTTCTCACTCAGTATTTATCCAACTCTGAACATTTTTGTCCCATTAATCATTTAATCCTGTCACGGTCCTTATTATGTGTCTCTGTGGCTTCAGGCTGTTCAGCCCACAGACAAATGAGATTTACGTCCCACTGTCCACACTCCCATTGGCGCGTGAATTGATCAGATTTGTGTATCCAGACAACACCAGTCTCACATGGATGCCAGATCAGCTTCCATGCACCATCTGTACTCGTCTGAACTGGTATTGTTGTTGCTGCACTATCAAGCAGCACATATTTCCCTTTAAATCACTCCCTGACAGTTTCTTTAAACACTCCTCTTGCTCCCACTAACTCATTTTCTCCACGTCTGTGTGGCTGCTGATGTATGAGGTCCTGTCCTCTCAGGAAATATCACAGCAGAGCTTAGCATCCATGCTTGGCATGACTTTAACAGGCTTTATTGTGTTGAAAAGCTTGCCACAAGCCAAAGAAACAACATTAGCTGTATATTAATTAATTGTTGCTTAGCCGCTGTTTACTTACTTACTTACAAGCTTTAACGTCATGAGGCTAAAACCAAACCTCGAAACAAGTTGAAACCATCTGTCTGCTCCAGATAACTGACTATTAACAAGCTCAGAGTAGCAGCAGGTCCACGTAACCATCCCTGATTCATGAAACTCTGAGCAGTGAAACGTGCATTCATGAGCTTTCCTTCTGATCAGAACATTACACCCATGCATAAGAACAACAGACCCTCCTGGCTCTGGTCATTTAAATGGGAGCTCATTCTCCTACTAACCCAGTTTTACACAGAGAGCAGCTGCAGGTGTGTTTTACCATGAAGCCACAACACTGCAAATGCTGTTTAGAAAGTGAATTGGTTTCCTCATCAGCTCTTTGTCGGATTGAATCACCTTTTGACCCAAACTCAATCTTTCAGAGTGCAAAGCCAGGTATCAGCAACCTTTCATCTAATTTCCTCCCACAGATGTCGTGTTTATTTAAGTGCAGGGCTTCACAGTAAGCCAATGACATGTTGTACTCACCCTGTGGCCAGAAGAAGGGCTTAAAAAGATAAACCTCTACAGGGATTTGACCAATTATCATAATTCATTACAGTTCAAAACACACAGTGGCTGAGAATACTTGTGCATCAGTTGAAATAACATGACGGTTCTTTCGTTTTCCTGTAAAAATAACAGACTGATAAGCCCTGAAATAAACCAGAAACGGAATTTGAACCTGAACGTCTGCTTTTCTTTAAGGTTTTCTAGGTAACACAAAACATTTTAGACTCAAAGCCGGCTAAACAGCAACAGGCTCCGACTGCTCCCCCAGTTGTGAACTTTAAAAGACCTTCAGAAAGCCTCGAGAACTATTGCTCGAACCACTTAAAGGATTACAAGAAGGTCCGGCGACTCGGAAGGACATGGAAAGTAATTATAGCTGGATGCTGAACGTTTGTTTTCCTTATTTAACCAGTTTTTTCAGGGTCGTAACCTTGATTTTACGTAACTTATCGCGTATGTTTACATCCAAACAAACACAGCTCCACGGGATGTCTCTTTAATCCTTTATGTTAACGTTGTTCATACGTTTATTTGTCAAACTTTTGCAGATGATGCACCAAATGAGGTGGATAAGCCACAGAGGAGCAGCGTCTCTGCAGTAATGAGTCTCTTCAGGCTCTTTCTAATTAAGCTACATGTGTAGTTTTTCCGTTTAGTGCAGACGTCTGTGTTATACGTGCCTGCTCTGCCCCTGTGGTCAATCCACCTGGTGAGTTTTTAAGAGAGGGAGGGTCTACAGCACAGGCCTTTCAGGCTCTCCAACATTAAGCTGGCCCCATCTTCCAGATGAATTATTCTCAAGGGTCATTGTGCTCGATGCTGCATTTAATGAGGCATGTGATTGATGCAGTGATTGCCCTAAAAACAGCAGTTAATTAGCAGTCGCTTCATGTATTTATCTTCCTGCAGCTAGAAAGAATGTGGTTGCACTTATTCACAAATGAAGGAAAAATATCAGGTCCCCCTGAAAACACCAGCACAGAGTTTGATGAAAGGACTGCTTTGTGCAGGCTGTCGAGCTTATTGATGAAAACAGAAACATTAGTCCAGTAAGAAGGCGATTTGGACAAATTAAAGGGTCAATGAACAACAGAAGCTACAGAAACAGAGCTAACAAAGCAGCGACTCACATTCCTGAGGGATAAGAATTAACATCTTCTTCTGATTCCTAAGAATTGGTTTTACTGTTGAACAAATTCAGTGGTTTCTAACAGTGAAGCGTGTCCTTCATTTTTACTGTCCTGTCTTCATGCTTCATGCATCCGCTTCCATTCATCTAAGCGTCAATCAATGCTCAGTTCTGATCTTTTGTTTCAGCACATCACCTCTTTTTTAAGTGGCCGGTATCAGATTTTAGTGACTGACTCAACCCAAAAAACAAAGACGGTCAGTGTTTGAAAGATGGAAAGTAGAAAGAGGGTGACGTGGAGGGAGAATTAAAAAGAGGAAAGCTAAATATGCAAAAACCTTTTCACGAAAACGAGCTCACGGTTTGTAACGTTAAGCCAATATGTTGAATATGTTGAGTTAATTAATGATGAAGTCAGTGAATTGTGTGGCGTTGTGGCATATAATAATGTATAATTTCTTTTTGGGACAAAGAGTTTATTTGTTTAAGTTTTGTTTTATTTAATCTTTGTTAAAGTTGGGAGGGGAACTTCTCAACTTGTGTTCTCCTTCATTTGTGTTGAGTTAATGTCTCTGGACAGAGATATTCAGTGGGTCCACATGATGAGATTAGCTGGATTACAGCTACAGTTGGGTTCTGCTCCTTATCTGAGGGTAATTATCCTTGGATATATGGCGGTGAATGAATGGAATCACTGGCACAAAGCATGTCATACCCCGGTACCATAGGTGGCGCTGTCCCCATTTCAGCTATCGCTAATAGAGCCACTTCCTGTTGACGTCATCACCACCAACAACAACAAACTCAGGCATTCAGAAAGATGGCGAACGCAGAGCGAGATGAAGCTGCGTCCCTCTCCATCTGTGATGAGCTGGTTATGGGACAGACGATGCCCAACGGCGCCTTCTCCATCGCGTTGTTTCTTTCTTTCTGACGACAACAACAGGAATATCGTCTCCTTCCACTTCCGGGTGACGATCGCGGGAAAAAATCTGGAGCATGCGCAGAACGCTCGATCCCAAGTACGAGTTAAATCGGGGCTTTAATTCGATTGCAAGTAACCCGATCTGATCCGATTTCTTGTTGGATTAAGCTTGTTACATGAGCTGAATAACTCAATTTAATTGTAATTTAGCCATTAATCTGATCTGATGGCACTCATGTAACCGCACTATTTGTTCATTTTCTTCAAGTGTGAGCCCTATTAATTGTGCTTTCTGTTTTCCCTGAGAGCTGCAGGCCGCCGGTGGTGGTGATCCTTTGTGTGTGTGATCCCCATTTAAGATTTCCTTTGTGTGCACCTCTTCTTTTGGACGTCACTTCCCCTCCTCCAGCCGTAATCCTTCCTTTTTTCACTTGGGCTCCTCTTCTGTATTTACAGTGTGTGCCTATTTTAAAAGAATAAAATAGTGAATGTGAACTCGTTCTCCCTGAGTGAACAAGTGTCCTTCTGTAATAGGCAGTAATTTACCCTGAGAGCGGGTCCTTGGGCCCCAACCCAAGGTGGCCTTGTCGGTAATAAGAAAAAGAAGAAGTCTGATTATATAATCAAGTAACTAACCCTGGTGTCGCCACAGTAACGTTATATAATTTAAATAATAGTATGATGCGGCGCCACATAACTGGAGAACTTGGTCTTGGCCATGAGCCCACAAGTCCAGAGAGGGCAGCATTACTCATTGGGAGAATATTATTAGAATTAATATAATGAAAAGCAGGTGAAGACCTGCTCTATATGAAAAGTGCCCTGAGATGCTCGATGATTCAGCGCTACATTAATGAAACTGACCTAAACTGATCAAAAGGGCAGATTTGAGCTGAAAAGAAATGAACCAAGAGCGAGGAAGACGTCACTTCCTATTTCTGCCATCATTCTTATAAATAAAACTATGGTTAAACATATTAACATAATACAGGGAGTAAGGGCGTCATCAAATTATAAGACTTAACAGAGTGAACAAGCATTAGTTCCATTATAACTACTTTCTGTGCCCAAACGATAGCAGAGACCCGTTATATTTTTATCATTAAAGTAAATGCACAAAGCCCAAACGGAAAAGGATAATATGAAATAAAGCTGCATATTTTACATCTTAAAATGTGTTTTCCATGTCAAATGTAAGGTTGTAATTGCATGATCTTAATGATCTAAAGCCAGGGCTGAAGATGAGTCCCACCTGGCCCTGAATGGAAGCAGAAGGAGACAAACGTGGATCCAAACATGAGACAGAAAATCACTTTTTCCTACTTTTTCTAAAGCTTCTTTCTGGGCTCGGCCTTTCTGACACACTCACCTGTCCCCAGGTAATCTGCTGATGGGAGAATCTTCCAGAATGTAGATTCTCAGCCATCCACTTCCATCCTTTTTATCAGCGTTTCTCCCCTTCTTTGCCCTGCAAGATTTACTGATGTTATTTTTTAAATACAATGAATTTAATCCTAATTTAATTGCATACATTATAATAATTTACAGCTTTAACTGAAACTAGGTTTGAACATAATACGTAGAGTTTCACATTAAAATGACTAAATCAAGCAAGTATTTCAGTTTATGTTATTTGGGCTAAAAAATGTGCATATAAATGATATTTTTCCGACGTTTTCTGAGACAAACGTGTGAATTACTGGGCTTGTGGGCTCAGACCGATAAGAGGAAATCCTGCAGGTCCCTTAATTGCCACCCTCAGCCTATCAGTATCTAAATCAGCTGCAGCCTTTCTGTAATGTTTATCTTCCATCCATCCATTTCTATACCTGCTTAATCCATCGGTGGGGTTGCAGGGGGGCTGCAGCCTATCCCTGGACAGACATACGCGCTCACACCCACTCCTGAGGAGGATTTTAGAGACACCAGTTAACCTAACAGCATGTTTTTGGACGATGGGAGGAAGCCGGAGAACCCGGAGAGAACCCCACATATAATAGGGAGAACATGCAGCCTCCACACAGACAGAACCAGCTGGGATCAGAACCAGGAACCCTATCTTTGTTTGGTACAACTTCTGCATTAACAGAAAGGAAAGGCCAAGTCAAAGTACAATCTAACCTACATTATTCACAAATAAACTTCCTGAAAAACACAGGAAGAAACTGACAGTTCAGGCTTTTTGCATGAAGTCCCGGTTCAGCAGAGGCTCAAATCAGAGGCTTATCTTTAGTAAAATAACCGTATTATGCTTATTTTATTCTAACCTGTGGTTCCGCATCCTTATGGCTCACCTTCCAAGACTCTTCCATTATTCTACAAACTGAGACTCTAAACACAACCCCACTTTAAAGTAAAATAAATAATCTAGTTAGCACCTATACCAGCTCTATTTTGATTTGACACCTCATTGGGCTACATGCTTTCTGTTTTTATACAAGCTGCGTCTTTATAACCATAAGCAGCTCATTTCTTATGTCTGGGCTTGACTTTAACTGGTTTCAGTTTGTAAAACAGCCACAAAACAGCGAAACTGATCGAATGCAATGAGATTTAAAGTACCGTCGCTGGTGTTTGTCACACCTGTCATGATCCATGGCTTTGTGTGTTTCCTGAGTGCTGCTTTTCCTTTGTTCATTTATTTTGCTAAGATCCTGCTCGCTTCTCCACTTCCGTCAGTTTTACCGCTGCTGATTGCCCTCACTTCTTCTTCTTAGTCCCATGTTGCTTCCCTGTTGTTCTCTGACAGTCTCCATCAGTCCTTCCTTTGTTCCTTGTAACTTTCTGTTGGTAAGTTCCTGCTTAACCTGGCTTTTAACCCCTCTGACCTCCAAATGGGAATTTCTTTGCCCGTTAAATGTGACGCAACAGTAACTGTTGACACAATAGAAATGAACCTGGACTTAAAAGTCCTCAGCACATTTTGTGTTAAAGGAAAAGTCTGTAATTTGTTACATCATTAGTTATTAAAATATTTCCATAAACATGCTTTGGGTATTTGGTGGTTTTCCATTGGAAGCTGTCCTATTTGCTACAGAACTACTGGAAGAGCATAACTGTAATTGGTAGGTGTGTTTAAGGTCAGTAAACAGTAAGCAACTAACCAAAACAAAGTGGGGGGGCAGTCACTGTCTCGGAGAAATTACACTATTCCTTTAGATGTGAACTTACATGGTCAATGTAGTCCTCTAAACTATGTTCTAAATGTCCAATTTTTCATATATAAATAAAGAATTGTAGATAATGCACTCAACAATTTTGTTTTTCTTGGACCCCCCCAATGGTTACTATGGTTACGCCCTGGCAACAGTTTGGGACTTGACTTTTTTACACACTGTGTTCCTCTTTTTGTGTGCAGCAGCACAGTGAAAAGAGCAAAGATCTTGTCAGTGAGCAGGAATCCGTAGATTCTGCTCAGCAGCTGCATTAGAATGAAGCCATGATCTGAAAACTTCAGTTTTCAGAGGTCTTAAAGCTTTTGACTTTTATTTGTCAGCACTTTGCTGTGATTCTTCTACAGCATCATACTCAGTACATCTGGCTGCTGCCTGTGGGAAGAAAGCTCCTCCGGGTGAAGATTTGACCAAGGAGCAGCGACAGAAACTAAAGAATTACTCAACAAGCGTGTGCTTGTTGATGCTCTGTGGCTCTTATCTGAAAAGAAGTGCAGAACACAGCTGTCCTGTGTTCACCTGCGTTTCATTCGGCGACTCCCCGGCACCTTTTTGTCCGTGTGACAGTCAGTCGGACCGAATGCTTCGAGGGAAACTTAAAAATGAGAAGGAGAACAGAAGCAGAGCGAGGAAACAGGGAGAATGGCAGACTGACAGTGAAGCTGCCATATACTCAGGGAAGACATCCAGGATGATCTAATTTCCCATTTCCTAAAAATAATCTGGTATTTTGCAGTAATTTACAGGGATGTTTTCAGCTGTAACATTCAGACAGAAGAGGACGCCATGGTTAACTGGTTCCATCTCAGTCCTTCTGCTGGTTTATGAAGCTTTAACTGGTTTAATCTCAGACCTTCTGCTGGTTTATGAAGCTTTAACTGGTTTAATCTCACACCTTCTGCTGGTTTATGAAGCTTTAACTGGTTTCTGAAGCTTTAACTGGTTCCATCTCAGACCTTCTGCTGGTTTCTGAAGCTTTAACTGGTTCCATCTCAGACCTTCTGCTGGTTTATGAAGCTTTAACTGGTTCCATCTCAGACCTTCTGCTGGTTTATGAAGCTTTAACTGGTTCCATCTCAGACCTTCTGCTGGTTTATGAAGCTTTAACTGGTTCCATCTCAGTCCTTCTGCTGGTTTATGAAGCTTTAACTGGTTTCATCTCAGACCTTCTGCTGGTTTATGAAGCTTTAACTAGTTCCATCTCAGACCTTCTGCTGGTTTATGAAACTTTAACAGCATCATACTCAGTACATCAGGCTGCTGCCTGTGGGAAGAAAGCTCCTCCAGGTGAAGATTTGACCAAGGAGCAGCGACAGAAACTAAAGAATTACTTAACAAGCGTGTGCTTGTTGATGCTCTGTGGCTCTTATCTGAAAAGAAGTGCAGAACACAGCTGTCCTGTGTTCACCTGCGTTTCATTCGGCGACTCCCCGGCACCTTTTTGTCCGTGTGACAGTCAGTCGGACCGAATGCTTCGAGGGAAACTTAAAAATGAGAAGGAGAACAGAAGCAGAGCGAGGAAACAGGGAGAATGGCAGACTGACAGTGAAGCTGCCATATACTCAGGGAAGACATCCAGGATGATCTAATTTCCCATTTCCTAAAAATAATCTGGTATTTTGCAGTAATTTACAGGGATGTTTTCAGCTGTAACATTCAGACAGAAGAGGACGCCATGGTTAACTGGTTCCATCTCAGTCCTTCTGCTGGTTTATGAAGCTTTAACTGGTTTAATCTCAGACCTTCTGCTGGTTTATGAAGCTTTAACTGGTTCCATCTCAGACCTTCTGCTGGTTTATGAAGCTTTAACTGGTTTCTGAAGCTTTAACTGGTTCCATCTCAGACCTTCTGCTGGTTTCTGAAGCTTTAACTGGTTCCATCTCAGACCTTCTGCTGGTTTATGAAGCTTTAACTGGTTCCATCTCAGACCTTCTGCTGGTTTATGAAGCTTTAACTGGTTCCATCTCAGACCTTCTGCTGGTTTATGAAGCTTTAACTGGTTCCATCTCAGTCCTTCTGCTGGTTTATGAAGCTTTAACTGGTTTCATCTCAGTCCTTCTGCTGGTTTATGAAGCTTTAACTGGTTTCATCTCATACCTTCTGCTGGTTTATGAAGCTTTAACTGGTTCCATCTCAGACCTTCTGCTGGTTTATGAAGCTTTAACTGGTTCCATCTCAGACCTTCTGCTGGTTTATGAAGCTTTAACTGGTTCCATCTCAGACCTTCTGCTGGTTTCTGAAGCTTTAACTGGTTCCATCTCAGACCTTCTGCTGGTTTATGAAGCTTTAACTGGTTCCATCTCAGACCTTCTGCTGGTTTATGAAGCTTTAACTGGTTTATGAAGCTTTAACTGGTTCCATCTCAGTCCTTCTGCTGGTTTATGAAGCTTTAACTGGTTCCATCTCAGTCCTTCTGCTGGTTTATGAAGCTTTAACTGGTTCCATCTCAGACCTTCTGCTGGTCTTTGAAGCTTTAACTGGTTCCATCTCAGACCTTCTGCTGGTCTTTGAAACTTTAACTGGTTTCATCTCAGACCTTCTGCTGGTCTTTGAAGCTTTAACTGGTTTCATCTCAGACCTTCTGCTGGTTTATGAAAGTTTAACAGCATCATACTCAGTACATCAGGCTGCTGCCTGTGGGAAGAAAGCTCCTCCAGGTGAAGATTTGACCAAGGAGCAGCGACAGAAACTAAAGAATTACTTAACAAGCGCCTGCTTGTTGATGCTCTGTGGCTCTTATCTGAAAAGAAGTGCAGAACACAGCTGTCCTGTGTTCACCTGCGTTTCATTCGGCGACTCCCCGGCACCTTTTTGTCCGTGTGACAGTCAGTCGGACCGAATGCTTCGAGGGAAACTTAAAAATGAGAAGGAGAACAGAAGCAGAGCGAGGAAACAGGGAGAATGGCAGACTGACAGTGAAGCTGCCATATACTCAGGGAAGACATCCAGGATGATCTAATTTCCCATTTCCTAAAAATAATCTGGTATTATGCAGTAATTTACAGGGATGTTTTCAGCTGTAACATTCAGACAGAAGAGGACGCCATGGTTAACTGGTTCCATCTCACACCTTCTGCTGGTTTATGAAGCTTTAACTGGTTCCATCTCAGACCTTCTGCTGGTTTATGAAGCTTTAACTGGTTCCATCTCAGACCTTCTGCTGGTCTTTGAAGCTTTAACTGGTTCCATCTCAGACCTTCTGCTGGTCTTTGAAGCTTTAACTGGTTCCATCTCAGACCTTCTGCTGGTTTATGAAGCTTTAACTGGTTTCATCTCAGTCCTTCTGCTGGTTTATGAAGCTTTAACTGGTTTCATCTCAGACCTTCTGCTGGTTTATGAAGCTTTAACTGGTTTCATCTCAGACCTTCTGCTGGTTTATGAAGCTTTAACTGGTTCCATCTCAGACCTTCTGCTGGTTTATGAAGCTTTAACTGGTTTATGAAGCTTTAACTGGTTCCATCTCAGTCCTTCTGCTGGTTTATGAAGCTTTAACTGGTTTCATCTCAGACCTTCTGCTGGTTTATGAAGCTTTAACTGGTTTCATCTTAGTCCTTCTGCTGGTTTATGAAGCTTTAACTGGTTTCATCTCAGACCTTCTGCTGGTTTATGAAGCTTTAACTGGTTCCATCTCAGACCTTCTGCTGGTTTATGAAGCTTTAACTGGTTCCATCTCAGACCTTCTGCTGGTCTTTGAAGCTTTAACTGGTTCCATCTCAGTCCTTCTGCTGGTTTATGAAGCTTTAACTGGTTTCATCTCAGTCCTTCTGCTGGTTTATGAAGCTTTAACTGGTTTCATCTCAGACCTTCTGCTGGTTTATGAAGCTTTAACTGGTTTCATCTCAGACCTTCTGCTGGTTTATGAAGCTTTAACTGGTTCCATCTCAGACCTTCTGCTGGTTTATGAAGCTTTAACTGGTTTATGAAGCTTTAACTGGTTCCATCTCAGTCCTTCTGCTGGTTTATGAAGCTTTAACTGGTTTCATCTCAGACCTTCTGCTGGTTTATGAAGCTTTAACTAGTTCCATCTCAGACCTTCTGCTGGTTTATGAAAGTTTAACAGCATCATACTCAGTACATCAGGCTGCTGCCTGTGGGAAGAAAGCTCCTCCAGGTGAAGATTTGACCAAGGAGCAGCGACAGAAACTAAAGAATTACTTAACAAGCGTGTGCTTGTTGATGCTCTGTGGCTCTTATCTGAAAAGAAGTGCAGAACACAGCTGTCCTGTGTTCACCTGCGTTTCATTCGGCGACTCCCCGGCACCTTTTTGTCCGTGTGACAGTCAGTCGGACCGAATGCTTCGAGGGAAACTTAAAAATGAGAAGGAGAACAGAAGCAGAGCGAGGAAACAGGGAGAATGGCAGACTGACAGTGAAGCTGCCATATACTCAGGGAAGACATCCAGGATGATCTAATTTCCCATTTCCTAAAAATAATCTGGTATTTTGCAGTAATTTACAGGGATGTTTTCAGCTGTAACATTCAGACAGAAGAGGACGCCATGGTTAACTGGTTCCATCTCAGTCCTTCTGCTGGTTTATGAAGCTTTAACTGGTTTCATCTCAGACCTTCTGCTGGTTTATGAAGCTTTAACTGGTTTCATCTCAGACCTTCTGCTGGTTTATGAAGCTTTAACTGGTTCCATCTCAGACCTTCTGCTGGTTTATGAAGCTTTAACTGGTTTCATCTCAGACCTTCTGCTGGTTTATGAAGCTTTAACTGGTTTCTGAAGCTTTAACTGGTTTATGAAGCTTTAACTGGTTTCATCTCAGACCTTCTGCTGGTTTATGAAGCTTTAACTGGTTTCATCTCAGACCTTCTGCTGGTTTATGAAGCTTTAACTGGTTCCATCTCAGACCTTCTGCTGGTTTATGAAACTTTAACTGGTTCCATCTCAGACCTTCTGCTGGTTTATGAAACTTTAACAGCATCATACTCAGTACATCAGGCTGCTGCCTGTGGGAAGAAAGCTCCTCCAGGTGAAGATTTGACCAAGGAGCAGCGACAGAAACTAAAGAATTACTTAACAAGCGTGTGCTTGTTGATGCTCTGTGGCTCTTATCTGAAAAGAAGTGCAGAACACAGCTGTCCTGTGTTCACCTGCGTTTCATTCGGCGACTCCCCGGCACCTTTTTGTCCGTGTGACAGTCAGTCGGACCGAATGCTTCGAGGGAAACTTAAAAATGAGAAGGAGAACAGAAGCAGAGCGAGGAAACAGGGAGAATGGCAGACTGACAGTGATCCAAATGGCAGGCTCAGTTTGGCATTTCCAGCCTCCACAGGGTTTAAGTGACAGCTACTTAATCTGCCATGACTCCAGTCTGATCGCTCCTTTGTGTTTAACCTGTTTGTACAGCTTTCTTCATATGACTTCACTTCTTTTGCAGCTCTCTCCACCTGACAGTGATGCGCAGCTTGTATCTTCAGCCATGTCTGCGTCTGAATAATGGATTACATTTACAGCTGACATTTGAATGTGTGCTAAACACACCAGTTGGGGAAGGTATGTCTCTGACACTTCCTCCCTGCAGCCGGGGGAATAATAATAACGACTTCAGCAGAAAAATGTCTCAGTTACACAGAAAATGTCCAGCTCCTCTGCTGCTAATGGTGCCTGTTGTGGCATTCAGTGGTGATGCTTCAGCTTTGAGTCTGCAGCACATAAACACTTAGATCATTTTAGATCATTAGATAACACTCATGCAAGGAATAACCGATTGGAGGAACAGTTTAAGCGGAGGTGCAAAGATTAACTGATGCAAAACGGAGCCTAAATTTAACAATAAAGATGCTATTTCATCTGTATGTGAACCCTGGATTATATAAAGTGCTCTATGAGCCAGTTAATGGCTCAATTCTACCATTAAAATCCGGTTTTTCTGCATCTTTTTTTAGTTTAAACATAACAAACTCATCAGTTTGTTCATTTTCTATCACCTTCAGGGTTGCATTGCTGCAAAAGTGCACTGGTTGCACATCGGAAACGTGACATTTTGGATCCGTCAGCATCTTAAAGGACTGCACCGAGAATAATGACTGGATCGATGTGAACTGCTGAGTTATGTATGTTCACAGTGAGCACGTGCACGTGCACGTGCACACTCGGGATGCAAATAGATTTTGATGACCTGCTGTATGCTGAAGGTCTGGTTCAAAAACGAGAAATTAGGAGAATCAACCACTCTGTTGCAAAGCCATGCTTTCATGGGAACATATTCTATTCAAACTGATGTATGATTCAACATTAGCATGAATTAGCATTAACATTGGATGGCTTTCCTGTGCAGCTGGATAGGGGGGGTCAGGGGAAGCTGCCATATACTCAGGGAAGACATCCAGGATGATCTAATTTCCCATTTCCTAAAAATAATCTGGTATTTTGCAGTAATTTCCAGGGATGTTTTCAACTGTAACATTCAGACAGAAGAGGACACCATGGTTAACTGGTTTCATCTCAGACCTTCTGCTGGTTTATGAAGCTTTAACTGGTTTATGAAGCTTTAACTGGTTTCATCTCAGACCTTCTGCTGCTTTATGAAGCTTTAACTGGTTTCATCTCAGACCTTCTGCTGGTTTATGAAGCTTTAACTGGTTTATGAAGCTTTAACTGGTTTCATCTCAGACCTTCTGTTGGTTTTTGAAGCTTTAACTGGTTCCATCTCAGTCCTTCTGCTGGTTTATGAAGCTTTAACTGGTTTATGAAGCTTTAACTGGTTTCATCTCAGACCTTCTGCTGCTTTATGAAGCTTTAACTGGTTTCATCTCAGACCTTCTGCTGGTTTATGAAGCTTTAACTGGTTTATGAAGCTTTAACTGGTTTCATCTCAGACCTTCTGTTGGTTTTTGAAGCTTTAACTGGTTTCATCTCAGACCTTCTGCTGGTTTATGAAGCTTTAACTGGTTTCATCTCAGACCTTCTGCTGGTTTATGAAGCTTTAACTGGTTTCATCTCAGACCTTCTGCTGGTTTATGAAGCTTTAACTGGTTTCATCTCAGACCTTCTGCTGGTTTATGAAGCTTTAACTGGTTTCATCTCAGACCTTCTGCTGGTTTCTGAAGCTTTAACTGGTTTCATCTCAGACCTTCTGTTGGTTTTTGAAGCTTTAACTGGTTTCATCTCAGACCTTCTGCTGCTTTATGAAGCTTTAACTGGTTTCATCTCAGACCTTCTGCTGGTTTATGAAGCTTTAACTGGTTTATGAAGCTTTAACTGGTTTCATCTCAGACCTTCTGTTGGTTTTTGAAGCTTTAACTGGTTCCATCTCAGTCCTTCTGCTGGTTTATGAAGCTTTAACTGGTTTATGAAGCTTTAACTGGTTTCATCTCAGACCTTCTGCTGCTTTATGAAGCTTTAACTGGTTTCATCTCAGACCTTCTGCTGGTTTATGAAGCTTTAACTGGTTTATGAAGCTTTAACTGGTTTCATCTCAGACCTTCTGTTGGTTTTTGAAGCTTTAACTGGTTTCATCTCAGACCTTCTGCTGGTTTATGAAGCTTTAACTGGTTTCATCTCAGACCTTCTGCTGGTTTATGAAGCTTTAACTGGTTTCATCTCAGACCTTCTGCTGGTTTATGAAGCTTTAACTGGTTTCATCTCAGACCTTCTGTTGGTTTTTGAAGCTTTAACTGGTTTCATCTCAGACCTTCTGCTGGTTTATGAAGCTTTAACTGGTTTCATCTCAGACCTTCTGCTGGTTTATGAAGCTTTAAAGGTTCCATCTCAGACCTTCTGCTGGTTTATGAAGCTTTAACTGGTTTAATCTCAGTCCTTCTGCTGGTTTATGAAGCTTTAACTGGTTCCATCTCAGACCTTCTGCTGGTTTATGAATCTTTAACTGGTTCCATCTCAGACCTTCTGCTGGTTTATGAAGATTTAACTGGTTTAATCTCAGACCTTCTGCTGGTCTTTGAAGCTAATTTCCCATTTCCTAAAAATAATCTGGTATTTTGCAGTAATTCACAGGGATGTTTTCAGCTGTAACATTCAGACAGAAGAGGACGCCATGGTCCCTGCGGTTCTTCTGTATTTGATGCATCACTTTATGGATGTAACACTGACAGCATGCGGTTGTTTGCAGTGGCAGTTTAACAGGCTGAGTGTTGTATTGAGCTGAACTCCGGCAGCGTACTGGAAATGCATCTGTCATTGTGCCACTGCCGGGTCGGCCTTTTAAAGCAATCAATACACGCATCATGTAAAGTGTCACATCATCTACGTCCTGTCGTATCTGCAGTGTTCTGCCTCTCTGACGGCAGCAGACCAACACGCAGAGGGATGACCGAAATAGTCCACAAAAATCCTAAATGTGTCTTTATTCATCACTTCAAGCACAAACAGGAGGATTGTGGCACTAATTCAATGCAACCAACACAAAGCAGAGCCGTCGGAAAAGGGAATATTTACTATGATCTGCAAGAACTCCACATGATGTGTTTCTGTTTGTCTTCTCAGGGCATTTACTCACTCACCTCTTATCGTTTCTTATGCTCAGGGTGCGCTGCTGTGAGCTAAAAGCTGATAAACGTCTGATGGATGAACTGAGTCCACATACAGTTCTACGTCAGCAGGAACCACCCTCAATAATCCCACTGTTATAACGTCTCCTTCTCATGATTCTGATCTATGGACGCCTGTTCTGGATGCTGCACGGCATTTTTCAGGTGGCATTCAGAACCATCCATCCGTTCACTGCCTTTAACCGCCGGCTGGAGCCTATCCGAGCTGCTTTGGGCCAGGGGCAGAGTGGACAGGAGCATCACTTTCCTGTATTATCAGCTGCATCACTGTCAACATCTGGAATGGGGAACGGTTTGATGGTGCAGCTGCTTTATATGTTTTCTTTTTAAAGACATTTTAAAGTTTGTGCTTCTAGTTAGTGGTTAAAAACAAAAAGAAGAATCTGCTCATTTATGTATATTTCATCTCAGACCTTCTGCTGGTTTATGAAGCTTTAACTGGTTTCATCTCAGACCTTCAGCTGGTTTATGAAGCTTTAACTGGTTTCTGAAGCTTTAACTGGTTCCATCTCAGACCTTCTGCTGGTTTATGAAGCTTTAACTGGTTCCATCTCAGACCTTCTGCTGGTTTATGAAGCTTTAACTGGTTCCATCTCAGACCTTCTGCTGGTTTATGAAGCTTTAACTGGTTTATGAAGCTTTAACTGGTTCCATCTCAGTTCTTCTGCTGGTTTATGAAGCTTTAACTGGTTTCATCTCAGTCCTTCTGCTGGTTTATGAAGCTTTAACTGGTTTATGAAGCTTTAACTAGTTCCATCTCAGACCTTCTGCTGGTTTATGAAGCTTTAACTGGTTTATGAAGCTTTAACTAGTTCCATCTCAGACCTTCAGCTGGTTTATGAAGCTTTAACTGGTTCCATCTCAGACCTTCTGCTGGTTTCTGAAGCTTTAACTGGTTTATGAAGCTTTAACTGGTTTATGAAGCTTTAACTAGTTCCATCTCAGACCTTCTGCTGGTTTATGAAGCTTTAACTGGTTCCATCTCAGACCTTCTGCTGGTTTATGAAGCTTTAACTGGTTTATGAAGCTTTAACTGGTTCCATCTCAGTTCTTCTGCTGGTTTATGAAGCTTTAACTGGTTTCATCTCAGTCCTTCTGCTGGTTTATGAAGCTTTAACTGGTTCCATCTCAGACCTTCTGCTGGTTCTGAACCAAACTTTAAGACTTTTCTGCATTTATTGATTGATTTAATAACCTTGTTGTTGAATTCTTCTGTAGAAATTAATGTATATTTTTCTGTTGCAACAGCATATTTCAGGATTATGCTGCAGAACAATTCAACCACCCTCTCTGTTCACTGTGTTTCCTCTGACTGTGTCTGACTGATTTGTTGGTTTTTATAACTTCTCAGTGAAATCAGCCGCCTGCTGCTGCAGGAAACAAAGATGGTGAAAGGCTGAAGGTTGGAAAAGTTTGGAAAACGAGGTTGGAGAACAGCTCAGAGATGCCCAACATAATATATGACCAGTTATTACATTAACTATTCTGCTTTCCAGATTGTTGAAGTTTGTGATCTTGAAGCTTCGTCTCTACTTTTGTTGCTTCTTGATTTGATGATTGAGAGGAAAAATGCTCTCCGACCACCTGGATCCAATCATTGCATCCCTGCTGAAACACCTTTATCCGATTCTCTGATCCGCCGCTTCAGCGTCAGACTGGAGTCCTAAGAGTGAGCTGATGTCTGTAGCCATGGAAACAAACTATGAGGGACACGAACACCCGAGAGCAGCTGAATGTTTGCACAAATCAATCTTTGGTACAAACATTGGAGGGTTTATTTCAGCCATGAGAAATCAGGATTTAAAGCTCAACTAATCAAACGTGAACCCTCCTTTCTCTGCATTATCTGTTTGATTAGCAGATGCAGGGACAGAAATGTATTCATCATCACATATTCAAGATGGTTTTTCCAGTTCATAGCTCCTCCAAGGCTGCCTACAACTCACCAAACTCCTACTTTACTTGTTCTAAAAATAGGATTTTTTACAAATCAACAGGCCATCAGTCTTTATTCTTCAACAGCTACGTTATTGCAAGCTAATACCTGCTTCTAATCAGTTACTCTCCATGTTGGATCCTTCATGTGTAAACAGTGGTTCTTAAGACTGAGTCAGGATCTCAGCTCTTTGTGTTGCCGAGGGACACCGACTGACCGAATGTGTGACACTTTTCAGACCATGTGGACACAGAGTTTGGAGCAATTTAAGGCTAATGTTAGATTTATTAAAAGAGAAAGAACATATTAGAGTAGTTTAGTCTGTTATTCACTTCAATTCAATTCAATTCAGTTTTATTTATAAAGCGCCAGATTACAACAATTTTCATCTCAAGGCACTTAAGTAATAAAGTCCAATTCAAGCCAAAAGGAATTCAATTCATTGTAATCATAATCCAATTAATTTATATGGAGCCAATTCAAAAATAATATCCGAGCTAAGGAAACCAACAGATTGGACCGGAACTTGTCTTCAGTCCAATCTCCCGTCCTGAGCCTGAGGGACTGTGGAAAGGAACGACTCCCTTTAACAGGAAGAAACCTCTGGCAGAACCAGAACCAGGAAGAAACCTCTGGCAGAACCAGAACCAGGAAGAAACCTCTGGCAGAACCAGAACCAGGAAGAAACCTCTGGCAGAACCAGGAAGAAACCTCTGGCAGAACCAGAACCAGGAAGAAACCTCTGGCAGGACCAGGAAGAAACCTCTGAAATAATCTCTGTTCTGGTGTTTTTGGAAGACTTTGCTAATGAGCCATTAAGAAGGGAACCAGCTTGATGTTTCTGAGTTTCTAAGACTGCTCATAAAGCCTCCCTCCTGACCTCCTGACCTCCTGACCTCCTGACCTCCTGCATGGCTGCATACCCAGACTGTGTGCACCTGATGCAGATGAAGCAGGTGTCAGCACCAATTCTGTGGCCCTGAAACCTCCCACAGGTGAAGCTTCTTGTGCAGTGAGTTTAATCTGAATTGACAGCCGTCTAATTGTCGTTGAACAGAGTCTTTGGACAATTGTTGCTGGATCATAAAACTCATCATAAACTATCAGACAATCATAAAACTGTGGCTATCAGCTTCCAGAAGTGGGTGACCTGTCATTTAGACACATATCCAGCTATCCAAATATCCAAATATATCAATCAAATATCACCAGGAATTACACCGGCTTTGAAATCGCTCTGTTATGAATGTTATATAATAGTAAGAGTTATAATCAAGTTATAATCAGTTATAATTACTGATAATTACATAATGAAACCCAGCAGTTTGAATGCTGAAATGTTTGCAGCGAAGCAGGAGGCGTGTGATGTTTGTTTTTCTGCTCAGTAACATCCTCACACTGATAGTAACTTCTTCCTCCTCCTGGTTTTAACAGTCATTGTTTCTGTTGCTGTCATTTCTATAAATCATCTTAATTAACTGGTATTGCTGACATTAAGCAGTGGTTGGCCCAACATTTTCTACATTTAAATGATGACTAAACTGAATACATTGTCTTTGGGGAAACTGTGACGGCTGACTTTAGCACCTTGTCTTCAAAGCTCAGTTCAACCGTCAGAAATCTGGGAGTGACCTTTGACCTTTGACAGTCATCTGAAGTTTGACAAACAAATTAACAATGTTGTCGGGACTAGTTTGCTGTATTTTATTGTTTTGTACTTATTCTTTTCTTTATTTATTATCTGCTGTAGACAAACTTTGGTTACACCGAAATGGATTGTTGTAAAGGGCTGTAGAAATAAATTACATTTACATTTACATTTACTGGTAAGTCATAAGTTAGCAGGTTAGAAGTGGACTGGATGCACACCACACGTGTCTTTGTATTTTTAGCACAAAACGGGAACAGCTTGGACTTAAACCATCATTTAAACGTTTCCTTGACGATTCGTTATTTATGAAATTGTAACGGCAGTTATGTTCAAGTTTCGCCACTAGATGCAGCTTTGATTTTATGACCATAGAGAAGGTCCGTATAACATTAATAATAATTAATAATACATTATTTGTTTTAAGTGTTTTGATGTTTATATTTAATATTTTTAGCAATATTGAGAGGATATAGCTCATAACATTTGGTGTTAGGTAAAAGTCAAAAGTTAAAACTTGATAAGTTTAGTTTAAGGTGACGGTGACGTCACTTCCGGTTTAAAAAAGCGGTCCGATAATCCAATTAAGAAAGACCATAAGCGGTTTCAAGTTTACCGGTTAGTTAGTTTATGTTCGTAAATGATATATTTTCTTTTAGTTGAGGCATGTGTAACGTAATATTTGTTCATCATTTGTGTTTTATCAGCTCTACGGTGTACTTTTGACGATGAAGACCACAGTAAAAATCAGGGAAAAGAACACACAAGTCTCGTATCTGTGAACAAACCGGCATAGACATCATTGTGTAAGTTAAATACAATATGAACCCCCCCCCCCCCCATCCTGCGGCTCATCGCCATCCAGCATCATATCCTGGACAGGCGTCTTCCCCTTAGTTCAGTGGTTATCATCCTGATGTTTCCCTCTGATTGGCTAAAATAATGAGACCGGTGCTGCACGCGGGCCAAAAGTGAATTTATTAATTATCACACTGGCTTCTGTTCAGCTTCAGTCATTTCCTTTGCAGGTCCTGGAACTCTGTGGCATTTTCCATGTTGTTCAGAATAAAGTCTTTTGTTTTATCATCTGAAAAAGTTTATTAGTAAGGTTTCTTGTTTGAGAGTAAAAAAAAAAGACGTTAATCTTTGATTAAAAACAGTTTTAACGCCTCTCAGCTCTCAGGGTTCTGATGCCATCAAAATTTGTTCTGTGGATGGGTTCTATGATTTTATTTGTGTTTATTTTAATAAAAAATGTTGTTAATGTTCTTGAAAAAGGTTGCAAACAAGTATTAATAAATGGTACATCAGTGAAACCTTAATGAAAAGTCTTTATTGTAAATGTAGAAGTTATTGTTTTTAATAGATTAAAACTTAATTAATCATTTAGTGACATTGAAGTATGGTACATTCAAAAAATGTGCTATACTTTAACTTTAATCAGTTAATATATGGCCATATCTGTGCCATATTTGGGCCATATCTGTGCCATATTTGGGCCATATCTGTGCCATATCTGTGCCATATCTGTGCCATATCTGTGCCATATTTGGGCCATATCTGTGCCATATTTGGGCCATATCTGTGCCATATCTGTGCCATATTTGGGCCATATCTGTGCCATATTTGGGCCATATCTGTGCCATATCTGTGCCATATTTGGGCCATATCTGTGCCATATTTGGGCCATATCTGTGCCATATTTGGGCCATATCTGTGCCATATCTGTGCCATATCTGTGCCATATCTGTGCCATATTTGGGCCATATCTGTGCCATATTTGGGCCATATCTGTGCCATATTTGGGCCATATCTGTGCCATATCTGTGCCATATTTGGGCCATATCTGTGCCATATTTGGGCCATATCTGTGCCATATCTGTGCCATATCTGTGCCATATTTGGGCCATATCTGTGCCATATTTGGGCCATATCTGTGCCATATCTGTGCCATATTTGGGCCATATCTGTGCCATATTTGGGCCATATCTGTGCCATATCTGTGCCATATCTGTGCCATATTTGGGCCATATCTGTGCCATATTTGGGCCATATCTGTGCCATATTTGGGCCATATCTGTGCCATATTTGGGCCATATCTGTGCCATATTTGGGCCATATCTGTGCCATATCTGTGCCATATTTGGGCCATATCTGTGCCATATTTGGGCCATATCTGTGCCATATCTGTGCCATATCTGTGCCATATTTGGGCCATATCTGTGCCATATTTGGGCCATATCTGTGCCATATTTGGGCCATATCTGTGCCATATCTGTGCCATATTTGGGCCATATCTGTGCCATATTTGGGCCATATCTGTGCCCATTGTGCAAAACGACACTGGTGGGGATCCGTTTTACCAATTAGGACCGAATCTTTTGGCCCATATCCGGTCCGGATATATTTTGCTGTCTGGGAAAGTTCTCCAGAGTCCTTGAGATGAAAACCTATGAGGTCATGGCTGGTTATCATCTGTGGACAGATGACTGAGGAGGGTGATGAAAGTTAAGGAGCTGGAGGAACAATACGGTGCTTCAGGTCTCCTTTTCCTTCATGTTTATTCTGAGATACACTTGTCTCCCTTCTGATGGGGGCTGTGCAGTTAGCCATTGAGCCCCATCCCAGTTCATTTAACCCTTCAAAAGAGTTGATCCACCGCTCCCATCTTTATATTCTGTTCCTGAGGAGCCAGACTTTTCTATCTCCAGCAGATGAACAGGATCTGAAAGTGATGTCCTTAAGAAAGAGGAAAAAATCCAGCTGTGACCTGACAGGACCTGAGAGATGCATCTGGACCTTCAGCTGATCCATCTACTGTTGGCCCAAGCCTCATCAGAAATGGTCTCCATGGAAGGGTGGCTGTCAAGAAGCCGTTCTTAAGGAAGGGAAACAGGGAGAAAAGGCTGAGCTGTGCCAAATGACACAAGAAGTGGACTGAAAATCAGTGGCAACAGGTCTTATGGAGGGATGAATCCTCCCCAGAGCCCGGACCTCAACATTATTGAAGCAGTGTGGGATCATCTGACAGAGAACGGAACAAAAGGCAGCCCACATCCAAAGAAGAGCTTTGGGATGTCCTTCAAGAAGCCTGGAGAACTATTCCTGAAGACTCCTTAAAGAAATGACAGAAAGCTGGTCTCAGAGGGTTCAGGCTGTGTTGGAGAATAAAGGAGCTCAGACCAGAGATTCACTTTAAAGCTGCTGAGAACTGATAAAAAACTCTGTTTCTGCCTCAGATTCTGGGTTTATGTTCATGTTTCAGTGAATCTCTGCAGCTGCTTCCTGTTTTTATGGAAATATGTAAAGAATTAGGACTTTTTTCTCTGTTTTATATCATTTATTTCATGTTACAGTCTCATAAAAACTTTTATAGATTTATTTTGCATTTAATTTAAGTATTTATTTAATTTTATTTTCAGTAAAGATGAGAACTCTTCCCTCAGGTTTGAGGACATGGCGCCATAAAGTCATGTTAGAACACAGTGAAAGCAACCATTTTCAGCAGAGATAATGATTTACGTCTCTCCAAACTGCTGATATGAGATGTGCAGGCGGGTTATAAACCGACAAATAAACAAGTATTTGGCTGGTGGATTGACAAAGACGTCCATTCTCTAAGTTTTTTGTTGTTCTCACGTTTTTTTTTTAGGTTTTTAACAGTAAAAATGTAATATTTTTTGGTTTGTAAAACCCTTTAAAACCCTGAACATTCACCTCAAAGCATTGATCTAAGACACAAAGATAATCTCTCTGAGATTATTTGTTTCACAGATATTTAAACCTTGTAATCTGTCCCTTAAATATTCATTTCTTTCAAGAAATTGACTGAATTTTTGCACACCTATTGTCACATTTGGATGAGGCCGTACTTATAGTAATAAACAGTGATATCTGTCATGGCTGCAGGGTTTAATTGGGTTTAAAGTTTATTTTGGGGGTTTCTCCTCTTCTGTACTTCCTTTACTTTGCTTTCTGTTATGTGAAGCCACGTGTATCTGCTGCTTTTCCTCCCCTGCTGGGTTTAAAACCCTTATTATCACCCAGTTATCTTCAGTCCTGCTTGTTTCTGTCTGTATTTACCTTCCATTGTTACTCTGTCAGTTCATCTATTTTCCCTTCTTGCTCCCTGACTTATTTGTTCTTTTCTAAGTTTTTTCATCCATTGCTTCTCAGATTTTTCTTTGTATGAATTATGTTTCTGTCCTATAACCGTTATTAAAGTTCAGTTGTGTTTTTTCAACCTCTCCATGTGAGCTCTGAACCCTGCGTTTCAATTAGTCTTCTCTGAAAATAGTTAGAATAACAGCCGGTCCAGTCAGGGCTGCTGGAACTACTCTGTTTTCTTTTTGGGAAGATTTGGGAGTTCTGTAACTGGAACTTTAGCCTTCAACTGTTATCACTATATTAACTAAATATTTGTCAAGTTTTGACTTGATTGAACGAGACGCTTTGGTTTATTAGGAAAAAAACATAAGTTACTGAATATTTCTTCAGGTCATGGTCCTTTTGAAGGTCCAAAGACGGCGGAGAAGCCAAACTCCTCATGGAGCTGGCTTTGAAAACAGTCTTTGGCTCGTCTAATGCGTGGAACTGACTTCTGTGCTGGAGAGATTATGATGACTAAGTCACAGAGTGAATGATGTGGAGAACAACCTAAATGTGAGAACAGCAATCCAGAAGGATAACTGGATTTTATTGAAAGATAAACGATAAAACAACCTGAAAAAAACTACATTCCAGCAGTTAGGTGATCTGGCAAGGACTGAGATAAAGCAACAAGGATAAATACTGAGGAGACTAATGAGGTGGAGCTAAAGACCAGAACAGGAGGAAACTGAGGAGTAATGATCAAAAGCACACTGAGGAACATAGAACCGAAAGAACAACTGAATAAACCATGAAAACACAGAAAAAATAAGGAAAAACTTCAACAAAACTCCAGGTCATGACATACAGTGAATGGGATTATGATTGACTTGAACTGGGTTATGTCTTTGAAGTGTCTTTAGGTGACGTTTTTTGGGTTTTGCTGCTAAATAAAACAGAATTTAGCTGAACTGAAAGGCTTTTATCAATAGTGGTCTTAGCTTTGAGAGTTTAACCCCACAGTCTCTTCATCAGTGTAAAAGCAACCTGCCGGTGCTGCATCCTCTCTCTGGAAACACAATATTTGGGTGTTGGGCCTCTCGAACAGCCACAGAAGTTAGAAATTTAATAAAAAAAAGCAAACTGTCTTACAGTTAAACTAAAACATTTAGTTTGTTTTGTCTTTTTTAAGCTTATTTGTTATCTACATATATATAGTGTATAAAATAAGCAGTTTTATTCTTGTTAGCTTCTTTAATATTACCCAACATGGCTCCTGGAAGCCTCTAAAGCAGGGATGTCAAACTCCAGTCCTTGAGGGCCGCTGTCCTGCAGGTTTTAGATGTTTCCCTGCTTCAAAGCGCCTGATTCAGATTAAATGGATCTCCTCAAAAGATTGTTACATTCTGCACAAACCAGCTAATGAGGCATCGATCTAAATCAGGTGTTGCTGTGCATCTGCAGGGTTCAGACAGATGTGGTTTCACAGCCCACAGCTGCAGGAGGAGCCAACCAGCAAAAAATGGCCAAATCCGCTTTGCTTTAAACATCATTTTCTTCAATTTGATGTGAAAGATGTTTTAAAATGCTTTTGGAAAGTTCTTAATATGATTTAAGTGGTTTATTCAATCTTTTTAGAAGTTTTGTTTACCAAATTTCCACATTCAACAGAGTTGGATTGTGGCTGCTTCATTCTTCAAACATGTTCTCTTTTCATCGTCTTGTTTTAATCTGAAGTGTCTTTCTTGTTGCCTGGGAACACAGATGAGATCTAGAGTCTCTCAGTCTCCACATCTGACCAAGACCTGATTTATTTTAAGCAAACACAGGTCAATGAGAGCTTTGTGCACAATTTACTTCTGTTTTTGTGCAGAAAATATGACTAAAATCATAAAGTTTTGCCTTAGCTGAGCAGCTTGAAGGCCACAAACGGCATCAATATTTATCTGTGCTCCTTTGTGGCTTTATTCCCAAAATCCTGCCTGCAGCCACATGATTGCACAGCAGGAGCAGAAACCAGGGACACCTCTCAGTGCCCATTTTTCTTTTTCCTTTCCTTTGCTACCATTGTTCTCCTGATGCTGAGATTGCTGCTCTCATAATGTTATGATTGGGCAGCTCTCATCGGCTCAGCAGCTGGCTGACTGCTTGCTCGGAAAGCTACAGGAGAGATTTATGTACTTTTAACACTTTTCTGAGAACAACCTCCATCCTATCAACACCTTCAGCTCTTCTGATGGGAGCAGAGAGGATAGAATGAAAGGGGAAGACGAAAGAAAGGGAAGAAATGATCTCCTCCTTGGTGAAAAGGTGCTTTTAAGACAAGTGAAAAATGTTCCCGGCGTGTGCCATTTTAGCGTCAGTTAGCGGCTCATGCTGAGAGTTTTCTGTGTTTGAAACGAGCGCCGCATGTGGGTGGCGAATGTGAAGGTTAGGTGCTGTGACAAATGGCTTTGTGACTTTTAAGGAAACACTCAGAATCAGTCGGAGCAGTCTGGATTCACAAAAGCCCAAATAGCAGAAGATCTGCAGGAGGGTTGTGCCTGCAGCAGCTGTTTGGTGCTCAAACTAAACTGTGAAAAAGCAGAGAAACTCAACCACAACAGCCGTAAATGCTTCGGTTTCAGGGTAATTTGCACATCCCACGTTTATCCAATTAGCCTCCTGTTGCAATCTTTTCTGTTTTCTATTTTTATGTCGGCAACAAATGCCGATATGCCTTTAGAAATGAGATTCATTAGACCACAAATGTATTTAATCTGCTGTAAATACCTTCTGAGAATTAGTCTCAGGTGTTTTTGTGCATTTATTTGAATTCTGCAGCAGCTCAGTCCGTTTTCCCTGCAGGATCAACAAAGTTTCACCTAAAATGACCTAAACCAGCGACCGCGGTCATCACTATCAATTCTTCTTTCTTCTGCTTGCTTGGTTTATCCCTTTTGTTCCGTTAGCAGAGCTCTTTCACAACCTTGTCAGCCCCTCCGGGATTGTGGGAGGTTTTATTTGCTGGCAGTCCAGCAGCTGTTCCATCACTGTCAGAAAGTAACTGCACCTCATTAGCATCATGGTGTCGGTGCTGCCTCCTGACCTGACGGATCTGGGTCAGGAACAGAGAGCCAGAAGTGAGGAGGATGAGTCAGAAATTACATCCTATGGTATTCTTAGGCTCAGCATCAATGTAACACTGCAGAAAGGATGCATTATCATGAGTTTATACATGTGTTAATGCATGAAAGCACTAATTAAATCATGGCAAACCTCGGGAAAGATTCGGCACAGATGTGAATTAAAAGTATCTTAATTAAATTAAATAAATACTTAATCGTATTTATGCCTTTTTCATTATAAAGTCTGCAGCTCAGACTGAATAAAATAAAGCAAAAATAAATGAAGAGGTGTCACAATTTACAACAATGAACAATAGTGTTTAAGGTGTGGAGTAAATGTAATTAAACTACGTTTTTATTCTCGTATTTTATGTATTTCACCCCTAAACCTCCAAATAAAAGGTCAAAAACTGTAAATTACCATGTCTCCATACATGTTTCTACATGATCAGCCGGGTTCATTTGGTCACAAATACTCACAGGAAGCAGAAGGGATTATGGGAGGAGCTAATTCTTTACTTTTCTACTGCACTCGCCAATGAAAATGGTCAAAGTTATGAATGTACAGGAACATGATCTGGAGTTTTGTGTTTGCTTTTCTTGTTTTTTAGTCTTTCTAGTGTTTTCATGGTTTACTCAGCAGTTCTTTTGGTTATAGTGGTTCTTGTTGCTGTTGTTCTTGTGTTTTAATTCTGATCATTGTTCTTCAGTTTCCTCCTGTTCTGGTCTTTAGCTCCACCTCACTGGTTACCACACCGGTCACCTCCCCAGTTACCACACTGGTAACCACACCAGTAACCACACTGGTCACCTCCCCAGTTACCACACTGGTCACCATTCACCACACCGGTCACCTCCCCAGTTACCACACTGGTTACCACACCAGTCACCCCTCACCAGACCGGTCAGCACACCGGTCATCACTCACCACACTGGTCACCTCACCAGTTACCTCACCGATTACCACACTGGTCACCTCAGTGGACACCACTCACCACACCGGTCACCTCACCGGTCACCCCTCACCAGACCGGTCATCACTCACCACACTGGTCACCTCACCAGTTAGCTCACCGATTACCACACCGGTCACCAGACTGGTCACCACACCGGTCACCTCACCGGTCACCTCACCGGTCACCAGTCATCTCACCGGTCACCTCACTGGTCACCTCACTGGTCACCTCCCCGGTCACCTCACCGGTCACCTCACCGGTCACCTCACCGGTCACCTCGCTGGTCACCACACTGGTCACCAGACTGGTCACCACACCGGTCACCTCAACACTCACCACACCGATTACCACACCAGTCACCACACTGGTCACCTCACTGGTCACCTCACTGGTCACCTCACTGGTCACCTCACTGGTTACCTCCCCGGTCACCTCACCGGTCACCTCACCGGTCACCTCACCGGTCACCTCGCTGGTCACCACACTGGTCACCAGACTGGTCACCACACCGGTCACCTCACCACTCACCACACTGATTACCACACCAGTCACCACACTGGTCACCTCACTGGTCACCTCACCGGTCACCTCGTCAGCTACTCACAGCTGCAGTCACCTCCTCATTAGTCTTCTCAGTATATGTCCTTGTTGGTTTATCTCAGATCCTTATTATTGCTTCACTGCTGAAATCTATTTTTTCTCCGCTCTGGTGCTTTCGCTCAGGTTGTTTTATTATTTTGTCTTTTATGTTCTTGTGAAGTTTATGGTTTTCAGGGACATGTTACATGCAAAAATCTACATTTTTATACATTTACACATTTAAATATTCATGAATCCAGTGAACCTCGGCCTACAGACACACATCACCATCTTACAGCTAAGAACCATGGATTGTTTTTTACTTCAAAGAAGGAGCAGGTCACATCTTATCAGAAGAGCCACAAATATCTTCATGATGAAGTCATTAAAATTCTTCTGCTTCATTAATCATGATTACATTAAAATTCACCATATTCCACACACACGTCCATCACTGCTCATCACATAAACTGCTGGCTGGAGTCCTGTCGCTGGACTATGAATGAGACATGGATATTATTAATGACTCATGAACCATGATGATTGAAATACCTTCTTTTTTTTTCATTAATTAACATCATGAAGGTTTACCTCATTCATTGAATTCATGGTCTCCCTTCTCTACATCAAGAGGTCAGAAATCAGCTGATTTTAACCATATTTAATGATTTAATATGACTTGACTGTAGGAAATCTTTGATATCCCTTCTTTTAAAGGCTGTTTTAACTATATGCATGAACCTGAATTACCTGTGAGGAATGATTCACCTTAGTGCTGACCTCACTTTTTCTATAAGCTTTTCCTTAGTTTGCATTAAAGATTTAACTGTAACTGGTTTTCTCTTTGCACCTTCGTGTTACTTGCTGTTTATTTCAGTAGAACTTGCCTCTTTGTGCATTCTTTTGCCCTGAAAGTCACACCTGTTCTTTATCAATCCTCACCTCCTGCAGTATTTCTGCTTCTTGGTTTTCTTCGCTCTGCCAGATCCTCATCAGTGTTGCGTCCATTTTCCTGGGCTGATGGTTGCTCCTTCTCCATGTTTCCTGCACATTTAAACACCTTACATCAGCTACGCATCATGCTTTCAGAGATCCAGACATACGTATTCAAGGCAGAATCTAATCCAGACCTTTAAGGTGAGCAGTGTGACGAACCGTCACAACGAGGATTACAGAAGGGCGTCTTTGTTTGCTAAATCTGCTCCGTGGCTTCCTCAGCAGCAGAAGCAACAACTGCATACGGTCACTTGTCTTGTGTATAAATGTATTACAGCTGCCTTTTCATTCAGTGTAACCATGATCTTTGTACTGAAATCCATTCATGCGTTGACACTGATGTTTGAGACCGTTTCACTCACAGGTTGAGGGCCAGACTCGTGCACTTTTAGAGTTGGAACAGCATCAACGTTTCATAAAACAGTCGGCTGTGAAATGTATTGAACAAATCCATTTAAGCTGTGAATGTTTTTCTGCTTCATGGTGATCCTTAGAGCCTGGATAAGGGCAAATTAACTTGTTCTTCTTGTGGATAAATGTATTATAGCTGCCTTTTCATTCAGTGTAACCATGATCTTTGTACTGAAATCCATTCATGCGTCGACACAGATGTTTGAGACTGTTTCACTCACAGGTTGAGGGCCAGACTCGTGCACTTTTAGAGTTGGAACAGCATCAACGTTTCATAAAACGGTCGGCTGTGAAATGTATTGAACAAATCCATTTAAGCTGTGGATGTTTTTCTGCTTCATGGTGATCCTTAGAGCCTGGATAAGGGCAAATTAACTTGTTCTTCTTGTGTATAAATGTATTACAGCTGCCTTTTCATTCAGTGTAACCATGATCTTTGTACTGAAATCCATTCATGCGTTGACACTGATGTTTGAGACCGTTTCACTCACAGGTTGAGGGCCAGACTCGTGCACTTTTAGAGTTGGAACAGCATCAACGTTTCATAAAACAGTCGGCTGTGAAATGTATTGAACAAATCCATTTAAGCTGTGAATGTTTTTCTGCTTCATGGTGATCCTTAGAGCCTGGATAAGGGCAAATTAACTTGTTCTTCTTGTGGATAAATGTATTATAGCTGCCTTTTCATTCAGTGTAACCATGATCTTTGTACTGAAATCCATTCATGCGTCGACACAGATGTTTGAGACTGTTTCACTCACAGGTTGAGGGCCAGACTCGTGCACTTTTAGAGTTGGAACAGCATCAACGTTTCATAAAACGGTCGGCTGTGAAATGTATTGAACAAATCCATTTAAGCTGTGGATGTTTTTCTGCTTCATGGTGATCCTTAGAGCCTGGATAAGGGCAAATTAACTTGTTCTTCTTGTGTATAAATGTATTATAGCTGCCTTTTCATTCAGTGTAACCATGATGTTTGCACTGAAATCCATTCATGCGTCGACACAGATGTTTGAGACCGTTTCACTCACAGGTTGAGTGCCAGACTCGTGCACTTTTAGAGTTGGAACAGCATCAACGTTTCATAAAACGGTCGGCTGTGAAATGTATTGAACAAATCCGTTTAAGCTGTGGATGTTTTTCTGCTTCATGGTGATCCTTAGAGCCTGGATAAGGGCAAATTAACTTGTTCTTCTTGTCTATAAATGTATTACGGAGAATAAGTCCAGGCTGAATGTACAAGTTGTAGAAAAACTGCCAACATTTCACAATATTTGGACGTGTATTTATATATTCAAACCACAGGCTGTAGGTGGTAGCCTATGAGGCAGGTTGTGTATTGTATGTGTCTGAATTATCAAGCTTCCTTCTGCCGGCTGTGACTGAGGATGAGTGACAGGTGGGCGGCTCAGCGAGTAATAATCCCTGATGGAGAAAGCCTTATGGGACCAACACAGCGTTTTGTTGAGCTGGGTGGGGGGGCAGGCACTTACTTGTAGGGCTGTCATGATTGCACATGGTTGTGTTCTGAGTTCCAGGCTCAGCAGGTATCCAGGAAGTCCAGGACGGAGTCTGGACACCTGAGCTTTCCTCTTGAGGACCTGCAGCAGCCGCAGACTTTGACAGATTGTCTTAGAGTCTCTGTTGTGTTACTCGTAGAACTTCCTATGATTTATTGTGTCTTTATATACCTCTGCACTGTGTCCGGATTACACCACAGCCAGTGTCATCATTACCCCCCTCCCCTGTGTTGGAAACCTTCCTGGAGACATAGAAAGCCCTCACTGTGGGAACTATTATCATTATTTCATTCCTCCTTGGACCCATTTAACCGTTCCTCCTCTCTTCCCAGAAATATTGCCGGACCGGACTCTCTGTGGACCTCCCTTACACCATTAACACTAATAGATGAGTTTCTTTCTCCCATCTCTCTGTTTCAGTCTGCTCTCCTTCTGTATATCACAGCCGTGATGAGGGCACCACCAGGAAATATTCACAGATCACATTAAAAAAAACTCCTGGATTGATGAGTTTTATTGAGGCAAGCTGATTCTTAAAGCATAAAACGAACTAAAACCAGTAATATATCTTGGAATAAAGACTTAGTGCAGCCTCACAGCAAAACAAACTGTCACAAAATAAAATCACTGTTCACAACTTTCAAAGTTTGCATTTAAATGGGAGGTTTCTTTCACGTCTTTGTGTCTTTTATAGATGGACTGGGACTAATCACCCAGTTTTTAACCCTATTTTAAGTTAACTGCACTCCCAAACCCCTCCTATTTCCAAATTCAGACTTTATTCAAATCTTTTAGAACTGAAAACTGCTTTTGTGGCCATATTTATAACTACAGCATCCTTTGGTGCGGTTCATTTAGCTGTAGAGGTTCGGATTAAGCAGAATTATCTAATATTTGTTGTGTGTTTGGGTTGCAACTCTTCACTACTCCTGGCTGGCAGCCAGCGTCACGTTGGCATGAGCTTATCTGAACACCTGTGGCATCACGCTCCGTCACTCGGCCTCGAACACCGGCTCAAAGACACAGATGCTGCAAACAGAAGCCACAGCTATCTGCTGAAACACCAAAATCAAACCCAGGGAACTAACAGGGATTTAGAGCACGTGTGAGAATGTTTATCATGAAGCGAGTATCTTAACAACTGCGGTAAACAAAAAGCATGTTAAACCTAATTAGTTTTCTTTGGGAGTGAACATGCAGAACGGTGCTGCTCTCCAGGAGAGACGAGTGCAGCCTGTCACATAAAGCAAAATGCAATATTCATTCTCATGTACCGGACATAATACCTGTAAGTTATTCATGAGCCATGTAAGGAAAGCATTTCTCTTCACACCTCATGTTTAATATATGATACAGAACCTCCACATGTGTCCTTGCAGCAGCTTGTTGTTGTAGAACCAAGGGGGTTGCCACAAAAAATCTGTAAAAAATGTTTAAATATGCACAGAAATGTGGAAATCTAAGGTTTTTAGTTTAAACTAAATGTCCTTATTTATTACATGTTCTGTCCCATGTGATATTATTCAGGTTTGAACACCAAAAATCTTCTTTAATATTAATCTACGAGGCCTAAATAAGCGTTTTTTTTCCAGAGGAAGCTGACGACCAAAGCGTTTAATTCTCTCCTCAAACATATTCACTAACAGACTTTGAATTAAGGTGAAATAACAGATGAAGCTCAGAGCAAAGACGATTAATTAAAATAACGAAGCTAAAGAGGAAAAGCTTAAATGAAAAGAATAAGAAACAGTAAAGCAATACAAACGTGAATTAGTCTATTTTATGAAGCACATTTAAAAGAGCTGCCAGCTGAAAAAATACATTAAAACAGGTTCATTTAAAGTAAGAAACAATACTGAATAATTAACTATGCTAAATAGCTCATTCTCATTCCATATAGAGTCCTTTTTTTATCTTAACTGTATGATTATGTTATTTTTACAAGGCGTCCCCCAGGCTTCGGTGCTTGGCCCTCTACTCTTCATCCTCTACATTCAATTCAATTAAATTTTATTTATAAAGCGCCAGATTACAACAATTACAGTCATCTCAAGGCACTTAAGTAATAAAGTCCAATTCAAGCCAATTGGAATTCAATTCATTGTAATCATAATCCAATTAATCCAATTAATAATAATTCATGTAGAAAACAATTCAAAGTGCTTTACATCAAATAAAAACATTGCAGCAGGGAGCAGAAAAAACCTTAGAAATATGTAAAAGAATATGAATAGAAAGAAATAGAATAATTAAAATGAATAAAAACAAGCAACAGTCTGGATAAGTTAAAATATATCCTGCAGATTTCATGCATAGACACATGAGAAAAGAACTGTTTTTAACCTGGATTTAAGAAATGTCTCCATTTGGTGACAGTTTAACCTCCTCTGGCAGTTTGTTCCACTTGTTTGCAGCATAGCAGCTAAATGCTGCTTCTCCAGGTTCAGTCTGGACTCTGGACTGGACCAGCTGACCCGAGTCCTTGGATCTCAGAGCTCTGCTGGGTTTATATTCTCTGAACATATCACAGATTCTGGGATTTATAAACCAACAGCAGGCTTTTAAAACCTATTCTGTGACTGACTGGAAGCCAGAGTAAAGACTTTAAAGCTGGTGTGATGTGTTCAGGTCTCTGAGTTCTGGTTAAAACTCCAGCAGCAGCGTTTTGGATGAGCTGCAGATGTTTGATGCTCTTTTTGGGGAATCCAGTTAAAAGACCGTTACAGTAATGGAGTCTCCTGGAGATGAATGCATGGAGGAGTTTCTCCTGGTCTTTTTGGGAGATAAATACTTGTAAAGTGTTTTTTTAACAGCACTATACAAATAGAATGTGTTATTACTGCCATCATTACTGATGTAATTTCTGTTTGTGAATTGGAGCATCAGGGTAAACAGTTGGATATAATAATAATATTATAATAATATATACAACTCCTCCGTTTCTAAAGTTCTATGATACACACAGACGGCTGTTTTTCTTCCTCCTCTCCTCGTAGTTATTATGATGCAGACAAATACAGGCTTCAATCTGCACATGTGCCTCGAGTTATTTCAATTTCCCTGAAATGATGCTGTGAATATAAATGTCCAGGAGTCGGTCTCCCTTAGTCACGGTGCTGACTGGACCAGAAGATGTTCAGATTCTGACAGATTTTTGGGTCTAAGCACCGGGACACACAGGCGCTCCATCCTCTCACACAACATTCATTTATTTCTTATCAGCCCTGAGCCTGTCACCTCGCTGCGTTTTATCTACATCTCTGTCTCTGTGGTGCTGAAAAGCTGCTTTCACTGGCCTCTCGGTCCACAGGGGAGTGAAACCCCACCGAGGAACAACCGGGCCGGGCAAGGTCGCCTGGAAAGAGGGGAGAGATGTTTGTCAAAGGAAATGAAAAGTCATGTGTGCTCAGTTCTTCGTGGGGCATAATGCCGCTCTCCTGGAGGGTTTATTGCATGGAGTGCAAATAGAATAAGTAGGATTTTATATGATAATATAGCTGAAGGCTAATTAGCGAAATAACCTAAAATAAACACCGCAGCTTTTTTATTAAAGCAATTTTTCGTGCTTTTCCTGAGGAACTTTGGTGAGATCTCGACTCTAATTAGGAACAAACAGGATGGAAACCAACGACTGGATCCTGCTGCTGAGGAGCCTCTGAACCCAGAACTCCACATAAAGACAAACCGCTTTAATCCAGAGTGGCATCGAGGGGTCACAGCACTGACCTTTGATCGTCTCACACCTTGAAGCTTTCTGGAGCCTCAGAGATGTTCTCAGAGGATCATGAGTGCTGTGAGGGACTACTTAACGCGGCGGATTGATCACATTAAAATGGTTCAAACATCGCAGTCTGTGGTGTGAATGGAGCTTTTGGAGAAAATGTGGGTTTCTCAGTATTATCTGTTGGCTGCAGACAAATGAAAGTTTCCCTTGTTTGTCGCTGCTGATGTTCTTGGGGCCTCCATCCTCACCTCCACCAGCGAAATGAGACGGACTTACTGTTAATCGTGGTGATAATGCAGCTTCAGAGTAACACTTTGCAGTCAAAAGGTTAAATGAGGTTGAGCTCCAGGACACACGCTGTAGTATATATGATGTTAGAGGGCAACGACCAACATTTTTATTTAAAATGGGAAAAAGTAGAACCATCATTGTATATTCTCCATCCATTCATCTATTATCTTCAGTTTGTGGTCGAGTCTGGGAAGTAACAGGTCCAGGAAGGACATCCAGACCCTCCTCCTGGGGGTCCCGAGGCGTTGCCCGGCCAGACGGGATATATAATCCCTCCAGACAATTCTGGGTCTGCCTGGAGCTGGAGGCTGGCCTCCAGGAGGCATCCTAACCAGATGGACCATCTCAGATGTCTCATCTCATTTCAGCCGCTTGTATCCAGGACCTCCTTCTTTGGGTCAGAACCCAGATCTGTGAGCACAGGTGAGGGTTGGAACAAAGATGGAGCAGGAACCTGAAAGCTTCTCCTTCCGGCTCAGCTTCACCAAACGGACCGGAGCAGCGCCCTCATTACTGCTGACGAAGCCCCGATCCGTCTGTCCATCTCTGATCCAACTCACCATCACTGAGAACCAGGTCCAGAGATGCTGAAACTGCTCCAGCTGAGGCAGAGACTCAGCCCGACCCGGAGGATCAGAACCAGGTCCAGAGATGCTGAAACTGCTCCAGCTGAGGCAGAGACTCATCCTGACCCAGAGGATCAGAACCAGGTCCAGAGATGCTGAAACTGCTCCAGCTGAGGCAGAGACTCATCCCGACCCAGAGGTTCAGAACCAGGGCCTCAGATCTTGAAGAGCCGACTTTCATCCCGGCTGCTTCACACTCAGTTGTGAACCGCTCCAGAGCAGCTGAAGAAGCCAACAGAACCACATCATCTGCAAAAAGCAGAGATGCAACCCTGAGGTTCCCTCCTCCCCCCCGACTACACCTCCAGATCTATGAGAACCACAAACAGGATCTGTGAGGATCTTTGTAGCAAGAATGTGGGCCCAGCTCTTACTTTGGTTATACAGGTCAGAGTCTGGTACTCCCACAGCACCCCCACAGAGTCCCTCCTGCTCTGTAAGCCTCAAAGTCCACAAAACACCTGTAGACCTAATGGTCCAACTCCTAAGACCCCCCCCTTCTTAAAAAAGCCCCGTCTGCCACTCCACAGACTTAGAGGTGATACCGAAGAGGCGTGTCAGCCAAACCAGCCCGAAATGTCCAGAGCCTCCAGCATCTCGAAGTGAATCTCGTCCACAGCCAGCGCCGTGCCGTCAGGAAGCGTTTTAACTACCTCAGTAACCTCTGCCACCTCCCACTGTCCCTCCTTACAGAGGGCAAGCTGGTGGAGATCCTCTAAGTGCTGCTTCCACCACTTCAGCTTCAGCCATTTAACAGCAAATCGGTCTGTTCTCTTTGTTTTTACAGGTGTAGCAGCTGGTTTCTGTTTCTATTTTTGTTCTGTTTCTTCTTCTTTCTTCTTCTTTCCTCTTCTTCTGGTTTTTGTTTCCATTTTTGTTCTGTTTCTTCTTCTTTCCTCTTCTTCTGGTTTTTGTTTCCATTTTTGTTCTGTTTCTTCTTCTTTCCTCTTCTTCTGGTTTTTGTTTCCATTTTTGTTCTGTTTCTTCTTCTTTCCTCTTCTTCTGGTTTTTGTTTCCATTTTTGTTCTGTTTCTTCTTCTTTCCTCTTCTTCTGGTTTCTGTTTCTATTTTTGTTCTGTTTCTTCTTCTTTCCTCTTCTTCTGGTTTTTGTTTCCATTTTTGTTCTGTTTCTTCTTCTTTCTTCTTCTTTCCTCTTCTTCTGGTTTTTGTTTCCATTTTTGTTCTGTTTCTTCTTCTTTCCTCTTCTTCTGGTTTTTGTTTCCATTTTTGTTCTGTTTCTTCTTCTTTCCTCTTCTTCTGGTTTTTGTTTCCATTTTTGTTCTGTTTCTTCTTCTTTCCTCTTCTTCTGGTTTTTGTTTCCATTTTTGTTCTGTTTCTTCTTCTTTCCTCTTCTTCTGGTTTTGGTTTCCATTTTTGTTCTGTTTCCTCTTCTTTCCTCTTCTTCTTTCCTTGTCCCCCGGTCCGGTTCAGTTCTATTACATGTTATATATTGTAAACAGAAATAAATAAATGGGCATCAAGGGGAGCTTTACATTTATAAAACTTCCCTTGGCAAAGCAAATCTGTTCGGCATCAAAGGTATTCAGACTACAATTCTGCTGCCATAAAGCTGAACAGGACGAGGGGCAAATCGGGAGGTTTTCCTGATCATAAATACTTTCCAGTGCCTAAACCTGTGAGTAAAAATGAGTAAAACCAAAGGTTCAGCTTAAAGGAACATTTCTAAAGTGAGACTCTGTACAATGTTCTGGTGTTTTCTACGTTTAAGTGCATGGCAAATAATTTGTGTTATTCCAGATCACACGCTGTTGTTTTGTGTGTAGTTTGGCTTCATGGTTTATTTGTAAAGTGTAACACGCTCTCTCTCCTCGCCTAACTCCAGTCACGGCACAGATGGCGCCTCCATTATTCACATTATCTCACATTACAGGATACATACAAACGGCTTTTGAGACCTGGTTGATGAACAATGATCTGTGAAAGCTGTACATCCAGTATTAGGGATCATTTTCTGACCATCTTCAGATCTGAGTTTGTGTCATTATCTCTTTTTTTAGTCAGTCTTGTGTTCAACTCGCTGTAAGCCTTAAAGTTTGGGGGAAAAGGCATTTATCGTGTTTATTCTCTGTATATAGGTGCACTATATATAATGAAGCAAACATTCAGTGACAATCTGTCCAAGTAAAAATCGTTAGAGCATCTTGAGAAGAACACAGAATGTCTTTTGTGAAGAAGAGCAGTTCATGGTGTGTTTTCTGTGCACAGCCAGCATCTTTGCGGTTCTGCTGGACGTCTTCATCTCTTCACAGAAAGAGAGATTAGCTCTTTACATGTCCCTGGTGACATTACCCCTGCTCCTCTTCAGCTGCAGGACAGAGATCATTTCAGTGAACGCACCATCTGTTAAAAGTCCACATGGAACCAAAGTGCCTTCACTCAAGAGCCCTCTTCACCTGGACACACTTTCTCATGCAAATATGCTCCCATTGGCCGCTGAAATGTCCCGATTTAAATTGTAAATTCGACCACTTGAACAACAAAACAGCAGAAAACAAAAACTTCTCTCAGACTTTACATGAATACTTAAAACGCAGCAGGATTTTACATGCTCTTCTCTTTGTACAGCAACTGTTCTCTTAGGATTCTGCTCAGGGGAAACGGCTGCAGCACAAGACGTTTGCTTTGGCTGCTTTTTTAATTACAGACGTATAAAATCAATGCCGTGCGCTCTGAGATGCATCCCTGCTGAGTAATAATAAGACAGAAATAAACCAGACAGCTGCCAACGAGGAGCAGCCAGCCCTCTTGGTAACCTGTGGCAAAAATGCAGATGATGCAGGGAAAAAGACACACGAGACCACAAGGGACAATATAAATATATGCAAATATATGCAGTAAATAATTGTGATTGTTAATCATGGCTGAATTAATCGTATCCCCCTCAGGGCAGAAGACTTGTTTTCTGGCTGTAAAGAGAGGCTGAGAGGGCAATTAACTGTTTTTATTCCACACAGTTTGTGTAATGTTTAGTAAAACGCACAGAGCCTCGAGCTGTTGGACCCCATCATGCTGTTTAAAGCAAGAAAATGTGCTGAGCAGGGATTTACCCGATGAGTTTGAGTCCCGCTATTTGTAATAATCTACACATCATCATACAGTTACAGGCAGTTCCCCTCATTTTGAGAAAGAAGATGAATGAAGAGGGGGAGCTTGCTTCAAAAGAACTATGAAAAGGTCTGAAACGTCTCAAGGAATGTCTCTGTAAAGCACTTTGAATCACCTTGTCGTTGAATTGTGCTATACAAATAAATTTGCCTTGCCTTGCCTTGCCTTGCCTAACAGCTAACTTACAGCTAACGGCTAACGGCTAACTTACAGCTAACGGCTAACTTACAGCTAACGGCTAACTTACAGCTAACTGCTAACTTACAAATAACGGCAAACTTTCAGCTAACATTTGGTCTTATTTCTTTCTTTTGTTTAAATTTTAAATCATGCTTTTTATTTCTTCTGTTTTAATATCTCTGTAAAGCACTTTGAATCACCTTGTCGTTGAATTGTGCTATAGAAATAAACTTGCCTTGCCTAACTGCTAACTTACAGCTAACGGCTAACTTACAGCTAACAGCTAAATTACAGCTAACGGCTAACTTACAGCTAACTGCTAACCTGTTTCCCTCTGGGATCAATAGAGTAACTTTCTGTATCTGTATATAGAGCTGGAGTGTTTCTGACTGGAGGAACAGCTTCATTATGTCTGTGTTACTGCATTAAATCACACAGCAGATGTCCAGGTGTGGATGACAGGTGACGTACGTGAACACAATGTATGATGTAAACTCGTATCCTTAGCAAGCGTTCAAATATTCAGAAAAACTAACCCTTCACCAACTTTCTATTGAAGCCTTGGTGGTCGAACCTCTCTGGGAGCGCCGTCTTGTTCAGGGTTGCTGAAGGTTGAGATGATCTTACTGTCTCCACGCAGCTAGCTTAGCTGTGTCTTAGCTATAATCGTCACGGTTAGAAGCAAAGGTTATAAACTCAGGTACTCGCTCAGATCCCTGAACAGTGTTAGTTTTACTCTAACAAAGGATCTGAGGCTGTTTGAATGTCAGGAACTGGCTCAGATCCTAACATTTCCCAAGCCTCACAGCTAAAAAGGTTCCTGGTTCAACTCTCGGCCCGGTTCCTTCTGTTCCTGTACCTGTGTGGACTCTCTCCAGGTGACACTGCCTCCCCTCAGAGTTAAAGATTTTTGCCGTTATGATGCCACCTGCCAGTGCAAATCATTTTCTGTTAAATTTCTCTCTTCGTTCTGAATTTATTCACTTTTTTGTTTCACATTTTCTTCTATTTCCTGTATTTTTCTGCCTTCATTTAGCTCAAGATGGCTTAAACATTCACATTTTTCTGCATTGTTTATCATATTTCAGATTTTTTTCCCTTTTAGTTTAGCATTTTTCTTCTCTTCCCTGTACTTTTCTGCCTTCATCTAGCTCCAGGTGACTTAAATATTCACATTTTTCTTCAGTGTTTCTCTTCTTTTTGAATTGATTAATTTTTGTTTAGCATTGGTCTTTTCTTTCCTGTACCTTTCTGCCTTCATACAACTCCAGGTCCTTTCAAAAAATATCTTTCAACTCCTTGGAAGCTTCAGCTAATAACTTTCTGCTAACTTTTCAGCTTTTTGTGCATGTTCAACTAATCCCATTCAACTTAAAAAGCATTCTCACAGCTGTTTTGCAGGAACAGCTTTTTTTCCAGAGGATAAAGTATGTATAAAAAATTAATGGATGGATTAAAAATCCATAAACAATCTGGCTCCCAGCTGAATGGATTACACTGAACTGAAATGTATATAATCAGAATAATTCAATCTACTATAAAGAAAGATTATTACAAAATGTAAACAGCGTAGCTATTAATGAACTATCAGTGATATCCAGCTTTGAAAAAGGGTTTTATCACATGTTTATCACAGTTTGACAGACACAAGAACTGAGAAATACGTTAACAAATGCTTCTTTATTGACTTTTACAAAGATGCTGAAAGAAAGCCACAGTACGGCACATGCGTACCACGAACCCACAGAGCAGAGCACGTTGCGTTTTTCTTCCAGACATCATCTCACTGCAACAATACAGATAAAAGCTACATTTAAAACCAATGCACGTGAAAATCTGTGATTACAACACACTCAAGAACACGAACCAGCAGCTCTCCAGGGCCGAATAATTACAGAACACACACAGTCATCCTCACACACACATAAGCTTGTTGAGGGAGATATAAATCACTGCCACTATCCAATCCACAGAGCATAATTATCCAAAATGAGAACATGTAATATCCAGTGTATTTTCAGGGCTATTAACACTTTAAAAATCATTACTGTCATTCCACTGCTGCTCCCCCCGATGCTGTCAGACTCCATAAACCATTAAGCTAACCTCCCCTCTGTTCATGCCTCCTGATCATAGCCTCCCTGTAAGAAATGCACACACACACACACACACACACACATCCAGTACACCAGCACAAAAACATTTAAAAGTACATCGACCAAAGAGTCAAAGAACACATCACAATTCACAAAGAAAAGGTCGTTTTCAACTCAGAACATCATATCTAATTTAGCAGTGAATTATTTTCTCCAGCTTTACATCAAGCAGTCATGCTGAAGCCATGAGTTTCCAACACCTGCAGCTCATATATGTTATTCAGCTCGATTTACAGCCTCCATCCAAAATCTGCACATCCAAAACGTGCATGTTGGGCGTAAAGGGAATGCACTGAAGTGCTGGAATGATGGGCTGGAAACAACAAGCTGGTGTCACCCTTAAAGCTGCATTTATCTTGTAAATGTCACGTTACAAGCGAAAAAAACCCCAGATCATTTCCATGCATCATTCAACAGTTTCTGTTGTGATGAACCAAAACCTAATTTCATGTGCAGGCAGCTGCTGAGATAAAGTCGCCACCACAAGGCGGGATTATCTGTTGGATAAGTGGGTGAAAATCGTTAAATGCAGCTTTAGGTTTTAATTAGCCAGCAAACGTTTTTACACATTTATTCTTATAAATATAAAGTCATGCAGCACATCCTGGAACTTTCTCAGCTGTTTTAAAGCAAGCTTTTGGGAGCATGAAACCACAAATTAAATGATTTTGTAGCAGGATCAGTGTGTTTTAGATAAAGTAAGTGAACCCACACCCTGACATCACAATCCAGTTAACAAAGAATTAATTAAGTATTTACACTCTGTATATCTACATGAACATCTTCATACTTATAAGATGATTTTTTTTCCCTATCTTTTGCAAACAAACCAGAACAGGTGATTAAAAAAGGTTGTCATAGCAACCGTGATGGGAAAAGTTGCACAATGAGCACTGAACACGTCGTTTGCAAAGTACATGCTAACTTACAAACGTACCAGCATGGCAGAATCAGTTAAAGGGAAAGCAGACTTACAGGTTCGTGGAAGCAAATAATTCCCTTAAATATTTATTTACACGAGAAACCGAATACCTCATCACACAATGAGCTCAAACATGGAAAGTCAAGTGTTCAAACTGAATTTTACTCGGTGAAATAATCTAAACCGATGGTTGAAATCATCACAAAATAAACCATAAATTCAACGTTTCTAACTCAACGCGATGAAATACTCAGTTTCTCGTTAAAAAACAAATATTTGCTTCATTATTTGCTTCCATACAAGTTCTCCAACAAAGTTCTGATAAGAATTTACAACTTAAAAAGTGGCGCTGTTGCAGTTCTACACTTTTTAAAGGATATTTACATTCTCAGGTGGTGCAGGACCTGGTCTGTGAAGCTTTTTGTTGCTTGCTCTAATTCACTGGTTTTAAAAAGCAAAGCAAAAGAAACCCTAATATATATACAAACCTAATTAAACTAAATGTTTTTATAATTCCTCATCAGTACAAAAACTAAACTATTTCTGGTTATGAGACGGCTTTTCTTTTTCTTTACAATCATCACGTGTTGAAAATTATCAGAACAAACAGACCATCTGAACATTTCGAACACCTACCTGAGAGTCTTTTTACTTAAAATATGGACCTTTTTGCTCAAGTATGACACATGTTGCTGTTCCTTTTCTTAAAGCTGGACAAGGAATGACTAGAAAGCATCAGCAGAGTCTCTGGATCCGTGGAGCCCCTTTAAGACCTGTAACTGGGACCTAAAGTATGTCCGACTGACGCCTCAACAGATTGATGAAGTCATAAATGTTCCATATCTCATATCTGAAAGTGCTAATTTACACAACAAATAATTATACCTTTGCATTTAATGCACAGAAGCCAGTGCATGAGCTCACTGGTTCAGCTCGACACTGTTGTATGCAGCTCTTATGAGAAAACGTAATCCTTGAGGTGGCATTTTCTTGTAAAAATTGATTTTTACTGCTGGAATTTATATTTTTGTGCCTGAATGGTTTATTTACTGATTTATTTCTTCCTTTAGCAGCAGCTAACGCTAACAGCTTAGCTAATGAAGATGACGTACACAAACTTCTAAGGAGTTATTGCTGTTCCTTTCTGAAAGATGAACATTATTGTTCCCACATTACTCTGTTAGCTGAAGCTAACGCTAACAGCTTAGCTAATGAAGATGACGTACACCAACTTCTAAGGAGTTACTGCTGTTCCTTTCTGAAAGATGAACATTATTGTTCCCACATTACTCTGTTAGCTGAAGCTAACGCTAACAGCTTAGCTAATGAAGATGACGTACACCAACTTCTAAGGAGTTACTGCTGTTCCTTTCTGAAAGATGAACATTATTGTTCCCACATTACTTTGTTAGCTGAAGCTAACGCTAACAGCTTAGCTAATGAAGATGACGTACACCAACTTCTAAGGAGTTCCTGCTGTTCCTTTCTGAAAGATGAACATTATTGTTCCCACATTACTCTGTTAGCTGAAGCTAACGCTAACAGCTTAGCTAATGAAGATGACGTACACCAACTTCTAAGGAGTTACTGCTGTTCCTTTCTGAAAGATGAACATTATTGTTCCCACATTACTTTGTTAGCTGAAGCTAACGCTAACAGCTTAGCTAATGAAGATGACGTACACCAACTTCTAAGGAGTTACTGCTGCTCCTTTCTGAAAGATGAAAATTATTGTTCCCACATTACTTTGTTAGCTGAAGCTTTCTAGCTGAACGGTTCCGTTCTGTAACTCAGACAACCTGCAGCTGTGTTTAAGGTGTGTTTCCAACACAACACCGGTCCTCTCCTCACTCTCGCTGTGTTAACGTTACATTATCGGCATGTTTCTGATAAAGATGTAGGTCTCCAGGTACAATTGTTTAATGAGGTATTATATAGGTATTATATTATATATTAAATATGTTTAAACGCAGTTATTAACGGTTCACATGCATTACTACGAGTTACGCTGTGCACATCTCCGGCTTGGTCCATTACTGTTGATGAGAAAGCATTGTTTGCTTGTTTACTTTCAGCTAAATGCTAACTTTCAGCTAACATTTGTTCTTATTTATTTCTTTTGTTTAAATTTGAAATCATGCTTATTTCTTCTGTTTTAATGTCTCTGTAAAGCACTTTGAATCACCTTGTCGTTGAATTGTGCTATACAAATAAACTTGCCTTGCCTTGCCTACCTGCTAACTTACAGCTAACTGCTAACTTACAGCTAACGGCTAACTTACAGCTAACGGCTAACTTACAGCTAACTGCTAACTTACAGCTAACTGCTAAACTGTTTCCCTCTGGGATCAATAGAGTAACTATCTGTATCTACATATAGAGCTGGAGTATTTCTGGTCTGACTAGAGGAACAGCTTCATTATGTCTGTGTTACTGCATTAAATCACACAGCAGATGTCCAGGTGTTGATGACAGGTACGTGAACACAATGTATGATTGTAAACTCATATCCTTAGCAAGCGTTCAAATATTCAGAAAAACTAACCCTTCACCAACTTTCTATTGAAGCCTTGGTGGTCGAACCTCTCTGGGAGCGCCGTCTTGTTCAGGGTTGCTGAAGGTTGAGATGATCTTACTGTCTCCACGCAGCTAGCTTAGCTGTGTCTTAGCTATAATCGTCACGGTTAGGAAATTCATTGCATTTGTCAACAACAATCCCAGGAAGGACGTCAGGACAATGTTGCCCACAGTCTTCACCCCTGAACAGCCGGTTCTCAGCAGAGCTGTTGCAGGAGGGAAGAGCCACTGTGCTTAAACCAACACATATTTTGACCAAAGCCTGTCTCATACACCTCAATAAGACCTCATAAATGGTGTCAAATTGATTAAAAAAAGGCATAATACGTCACATTTGAATTAAACATGTTCACCTCTCTTAAAGAAAACCGTGAGACATGAACATTTTCAGAACAACACTCCCAAAGAAATAATCTTTACATCGACTTTCGTCTCTGTACATGTGACCTTTTGTCCATGCATTTCCGTGGTATTTGCACATTAATATTTATACACTTTTACACAGTATTTACATGGTTTCCTGCTGGCTGTTTCCTGTATGTTTGTCTGCAAAATAAACTGTGGTTTTATGCATCGTGGGCTGATCTAACTCCTCATGAACAGCTGGCGACGTCTCGTTTGGAGCCTCTTCTGATCTGAGGGCACATGGGTCAATATCAGTACGAAAGTCAGCCGTCGTGCCGTTAACCATCGCCGTCTCCTGATGTCCACTTCCCTTCTGCTTTGTGGTTAGATCAGGCCCCAAGATGGCTCCCCTCGCCTTTTCATCCGTTCCATTGCTATTAGCCTGGGCGGGGCGCAGGTCTCGGATGGTGCCGAAACCAGACTGGGTGGTTGACAGAGTCCGCTGATTTCCATCGAGTCGCTGGCAGCTGTAGAGGCCACGAAATGCCGAGCGGAACTTCTGAGACATGGCGTTGTATATCACAGGGTTTATAGCGCTGTTTGCGTAGATGCACGTTCGACAAAACAGGAGGAACCAGGCATCCAGATAGGGTGTGGACACAAAAGAGTTGATCAGAACTAAGGTCCGGTAGGGCATCCACAGCAGAGCGAAGAGGATCACCACCACAGCAAGCATCTTGGTTACCTGCAGGGAAGAAGCAGAGACAAAGCTCATTAAAACTCAGCTGGGAGAAGAGAATCAAACTTGGACTTAAAATCAGTTACAGACACAAACAGGGGGCATAATGGATGCTTAATGGTTTTCTTTATACACTATACTGCCAAAAGTGTTCACTCACCCATTCACATAATTAAATTCAGGTGGTACAGTCATTTCCACGGCCACAGGTGTATAAAATCAAGCACCTCGGGAAGCAGACTACAAACATCTGTGAAAGAACGGGTCGCTCTCAGGAATCAGCGAATCCCAGCGTGGTACCGTGATGGGATGCTACCACGGCAACACGGTACCATGGGCAACAAGTCCAGTCGTTGCTAAATATTCCACAATCAGCTGTCAGCTGCATTATAACAAAGTTATAACAAAACGGCAGCATCTCAGCCACATAACAGAGCGCACAAAGCAAGGTCCATAAAGACATGGACGAGCCAGTTTGGTGTGGAAGAACCTGACTGGCCTCGGCCCGATAGAACACCTTTGGGATGGATTAGAGCGGAGACTGCGAGGCTCACAAATGAGCTTCTGGAAGAATGGCCAAAAAACTCCCATCAACACACTCCTGAACCTTGTGGAAAGCTTTCCCAGAAGAGTTGAAGCTGTTATAGATGCAAAGGGTCATGGTAAACCCTCTGGATTAAGAACGGGATGTTACTGAAGTTCATGTGTGTGTAAAGAAAGATGAGCCAATACTTTTGGCCGTATGGTGTGTTTGCAGAGGTCTACTCACGGCCCATCGAGTCTGTTAAAGGTGAAAACCCTCTGATCTGTCATTAAAGCGCCTGTTTTACGGTCATTTACAGAATCTCTTGGGCTGAAACTCTGGTTTAGCTCCTGTTTCGTTAACCCTGAAAACCGCAGTCAGCTCTGAAAGATGACCTGGGTTTGAGAGCAGAAACCGAGAGCAAAACTCTGCAGGGTGCAGCCACTCCAGCGTCATCTCAATTTCAAGTTAGGTGGAGCTACAGATGGAGGAGTCTGGATAAGTTTAACGAGTCTCCTGCGAATCAGAACAACTCGCAACAACTTGTTGCATGTTGTCAGTTATCTTTAAGTGTCCATATTGCTGCTACCTTTCATAGCCAGGACACAAATATAGATTTAATGATGAAACCAAATGTTTCAGAAATGTTGAGCTGGTAGTGAATAAATGCTCTCAAGCACAGATCAAAGTGATTTTCCATAATTGGGCTCTTTTAAGTTGAACATAAATCAGGAACAGCTCATTTACATATTCACAGATCCAAGAATATGAAATTAGAGCAAAACGCAGAAATGTAGAATCAAAGCCCAAAAGGATTACTTTCATGAAAAACTCTAAATATGAAATTGAAGTTTAATTAATGGCAGAGAAAGACTGAAGGCAGCTGCTCCAACCCCACAGACTCTCCAGCTGAAAGGATGCTTCCTGCCAGCAGCAGCAGGGTTTGACATAAGCAAATAGTTGGTGATTAAAGCTGAGCATTTATACGAGAAAGTAAGAGGCAGCGAGCTTTCAGTCCAAAGCTTTTGAAAACTGTAGAGGCACTAGTAGCAGATCCACAAATAAGAAGGAAAGCACATCATCGATCTTCCAGTGACCCGCATTAACTCAACCAAAGGAAAAGTGGAGAGAAAGGGAAAAAATGAATGTGTTGAGATTTCTAAAGATTAAAAGTCCAAGCTGGTCAGTCCAAAAGGAGAATGACTCCAAAAGGGAATCTCTGCTAATCAGAATCACTCGTTAAAAAGCGTCAGTTAAACTTCACACATCAACTCAGTTGGGAAGTTAAAGTTCCAAACGTCCTCAAACAAAAGCCCTCAAACCGAGCCCTCTAACGGCAGCATCTCAGCCATGTAACAGAGCGCACCGGCGCACAAAGCAAGGTCCATAAAGACATGGACAGGGAGCCCTCAAACCGAGTCCTTAAACCGAGTCCTGAAACCGAGTCCTGAAACCGAGCCCTTAAACCGAGCCCTTGAACCGAGCCCTTGAACCGAGCCCTCAAACCGAGCCCTTAAACGGGGCCCTCAAACCGAGCCCTTAAACCGAGCCCTCAAACCGAGTCCTGAAACCGAGTCCTGAAACCGAGCCCTTAAACCGAGCCCTTGAACCGAGCCCTTGAACCGAGCCCTCAAACCGAGCCCTTAAACGGGGCCCTCAAACCGAGCCCTTAAACCGAGCCCTTGAACCGAGCCCTTGAACCGAGCCCTCAAACCGAGCCTTTAAACCGAGCCCTCAAACCGAGCCCTTGAACCGAGCCCTTGAACCGAGCCCTCAAACCGAGCCCTTAAACGGGGCCCTCAAACCGAGCCCTTAAACCGAGCCCTCAAACCGAGCCCTTAAACCGAGCCCTTGAACCGAGCCCTTGAACCGAGCCCTCAAACCGAGCCTTTAAACCGAGCCCTCAAACCGAGCCCTCAAACCGAGCCCTTAAACCGAGCCCTCAAACCGAGCCCTCAAACCGAGCCCTTAAACCGAGCCCTCAAACCGAGCCCTTAAACCGAGCCCTCAAACCGAGCCCTTAAACCGAGCCCTTAAACCGAGCCCTCAAACCGAGCCCTTAAACCGAGCCCTCAAACCGAGCCCTCAAACCGAGCCCTTAAACCGAGCCCTTAAACCAGGCCTTAAACCGGTCCTTAAACCGAGCCCTCGAACCGAGCCCTTAAACGGGGCCCTTGAACTTACATCTAATCAGTTTAATGAAATAATTATGGTATGTTTAACTTTCTCATTCGGACACCACTTTGGATCGGACTCATCTTTCCGGTGGATTACATCCACATTCAGAGTTTATTGTTTGACTGGAAACAACTGATGAGTCACGCTATTTCAATCTCTGCAGGTCAGATGAGTTTAAAAGAGTTGTTTTCAATCCCCTAATGTGCATCAAGTCTCCTCAAATTAAAGTCTTTAACAGTTTCCATTCACCTTTTCCTGTTGTCATGCTCTCAATGCAAATAAAAGATGGCAATGGAAGCCCAGATAATAGAAATAAAGACCTGGCCCTCATAAAGGCACTTGTCCTTGGTCTTTTCCTGAGGATTACATGTTATGCTAATCGGTCCTGCTCCCATCCACTCTCTTTTCAGCTTCACAGTATTTCCAAACAGCTGACATTGTGCAACATAATTCCAGGTCTTTAACTTTGCAGGACTTGTTTACGTCTGAATCATCGGCTGCTGTTAGTTCCCTGCTGGTACTTATCAACTTCTCTTCTCTTTGCTTTTGTGCTGATCCGCTAAACTCCAACAGTGCATTATAAATGCAGTGTAGATACTGAGGGTGTTGCCAGGTAACAGTGACATTTGCCTGTGTTTGTAATAATGTGTCATGATTATCTGATGTGACAACCACCAGCTTTCTCAGAGAAAGACACGGCCAGAGGCACAAAAGGTTTACAGCCTATAATTGGTGAAAACAAATACACAGAGATCTGGAGATAGTCTCCACAATGATCAGAAAAGAGCAAGGAGCTGCTCATTCATGGCAAACCTCAAAGGCCCAGTGCAATATGGCCGCGGCGACCTTATAATTTGTGTGATTAGCTGTGATTGCTTCATGATTATTGGAGTCAGCAGCATGTCACGAGAAGCAAAAGCAGGCAGAGTTCTTGTCTGTGTGAAGAAGTTTGACACCAATTATTGATGTCCTGTGTGTGTGTTGAGAGGTGGTTAACTGAGGTTTATTGGTTAATTGAGTCATTTGGAAAGCTAAAGACAGCAAAGAGGTGAGGTCAAATTTGAGGGCGATAAAGTAAATTAAATTTAAATAACAGGTGCGAAATGAAACCAAGCATCTATGAAAACACACTCATTTATCATCAGAAGAAACACCAACAGGTATTTGTTTTCTGGGGTCTAAAGAACCTCTCAGTTTCTGGAGCTTGCAAAACCTGACAGGTGTGCATGAATCTCTGATGACCCTTCGAACCGAAGCCCACAGGGGCCTCAGAAACACAGACAGATGTCAAGATGGTTGTTCCAACAAGACGAGGAGGCATTGCACTAATGATTTGGGCTGGAATACTGGGATGGTTGCTCCCATTAGGGCCACAGCACGGATGAATTTCACAGGAACTAAACTAAGATCGGAAAAACAAACTGATGAAGGAGAACAATAAGGCTAACGGGCTCAAAAAGCAAACATTTTGGATCAGATTTCATGCACATAAGGGTTGATATAAGGCCTTATAACAGCTCATTTGAGTACCAAGGCCTTGAACCGGTCCTTAAACCGGGCCCTTAAACCGAGCCCTTAAACCGAGCCCTTAAACCGGGCCCTTGAACCGGTCCTTAAACCGGGCCCTTAAACCGAGCCCTTAAACCAAGCCCTTGAACAGGTCCTTAAACCGAGCCCTTAAACCGAGCCCTTAAACCGAGCCCTTAAACCGGGCCCTTAAACCAAGCCCTTGAACAGGTCCTTAAACCGAGCCCTTAAACCGAGCCCTTAAACCGAGCCCTTAAACCGAGCCCTTAAACCGAGCCCTTAAACCAAGCCCATGAACAGGTCCTTAAACCGAGCCCTTGAACCGGGCTCGTAAACCGGTCCTTAAACCGAGCCCTCAAACCGAGCCCTTAAACCAAGCCCTTGAACAGGTCCTTAAACCGAGCCCTCAAACCAGGCCCTCAAACCAGGCCCTCAAACCGAGCCCTCTAACCGAGCCCTTAAACCGAGCCCTTAAACCAGGCCCTTAAACCGAGTCCTTAAACCGAGTCCTTAAACTAGGCCCTTAAACCGAGCCCTTAAACCGGGCCCTTAAACTAGGCCCTTAAACCGAGCCCTTAAACCGGGCCCTTAAACTAGGCCCTTAAACCGAGCCCTTAAACCGGGCCCTTAAACCGAGCCCTTAAACCGGGCCCTCAAACCAGGACCATAAACCGAGCCCTTAAACCAAGCCCATGAACAGGCCCTTAAACCAAGCCCATGAACAGGTCATTAAACCGAGCCCTTAAACTGTTTCCACAGGCTGGACAGTTTAAAAATCCATGAACATCACATCTACGATACTTTAAGTACATCAGAACCCCTGATTGGATCAAATGTGCAACAAACTGCTCGATGGTGTAATTCTAAAGTCAAACTGAGATTTCCTCATCAACGTCAGAATAAAACGGTTCTGACCCATTTGTACCCAGAGTGAGAGTAGTCTGGCTGCCATTTAAACAGTGTTCCAGCCCCCCAAAGGTGCCCCACTCAGATCAAACAAGGACAGCAGCATATAAGCCTTCAGCAGTTTCATTCAGATTCTAATTTCCATCAGAGATCTGTGCTAGAATGAAATCAGAAAAGTACCTGAAATACTGCTATCCTTTGGTGAGGATCATACTTTATCTCCTGGGTTTGTTCAGCTGAAACATTTGAGTTCATTATCTGTTCATGCTTCTAGCGGAGTCCCCCAGGGTGCTTTACTGGGCCTCCTTATGTTTACCCTCAACCTTTTCATCACATTTTCAATAAACCTGTTTTTTAATATAATTTCTAGACAGATGACACCCGGCTCTCCCTCTATAAAGCTCACCTACAGAACTGTTAATTCCACCACAGCTAAATCCTTCTGTTTAATCTTGAGGGCCGCCATGTTCTTCCTCATCACTGTACCTCCACCTGCACAGCACCCCCTGCTGGTATTGATTAACTTCACACGACTGGGACCAGTGTCACCACGTGAAAAGCAGATAAGAGTGTGGAGCTCATTCTTAACAGCTAGCATGAATCATCCATCTATAAAGAATAATAGTCTCTGCTTTCGTCTAACAGCACCATCATTCTCACACATGCACTGATTACATCCTGTATTGATTATTGAAATTCTACCCTCCAATCTTCCGCTGTCAGTACCTTTATAAACATCCTCTGTATGGGTCATAACCCTTCCACACCTTTCCCTGCTAAACTCTATATTGAATTGAGGATTCAGCCCCTCCATAACTGAGGTTCTTTACATATCGATTCACTTCTTCATGTGTACTTGTGCTCCTAAACTGTTCTTCTGTAATATTAACTCATTGCGAACCTTCAAATCTTGTGTCAAAATGCACCTTTTTGAAAAGTCTGAACCAAGTTTCATACTGGTCTTGGTTTTAAACCCCTTTTTATTATATTAGGTTGAGAAATACTATGTGTTTTTTATATTTAGTATGAAAAATGTTGTGTTTGACCTCTATGGGATGCACACGAGTGTCTTAAAATGCACTGATAACTTAATCATATGTGTTATTATCATTATTAATGATAATAACAGATAAATAATGCACAGTCCAGTGGAATAACACGGCTGCTGATCCCTGAAAGTAAGAGACAATATCTCCAGTCACAAGTGGCCTTTTTGAATGATGTTTGATGGTGTTTGAGATACCACAAAGACCAAAAACTAGATCAAAAGGCGATTTTATCATCAAAGATGTGATTGAGGTGTTACATTGAGCCTTGGCTCAAATACGGTGCAACATAAACCTGTTGATGGTTCAGTTTTATATCTAAAAATCAGCTCGTTTATGCTAGCATGTAGCTACCATCTGCCAGTCTTCCCCCGTGCACAGTGAAGGATTGTGGGTATCCAAAGCATGTTTGTGAAGCACCAACGCAGAAATGTGCTGCTGATCATCTGTCGTGTCAACAGAGTGAAAACAGAGCCGTTACTGCACGAGATGAGTGAAGATCTCTGGTGGATAATACCCCATGAGGTATACAGGTCCATGTTTCCCACTGTGCAGCAGCCCCTCTTCTTCTAACAACATCTGCAAACATCTGGAGCTGAGGAGACCAGACCAGGGGACCTTTGGGAGAGGAATGTTGTCCCGGGTCTCCGGGCTGTAACCATGTTCGTCTTTGTGTATGAGCGAGATTAAAGGGGCTAAAGCTGCAGTTTGGCTTATGATGTCAGCACAGCGCCATTAGGCTGTTTGCTGCGTTGAAACATCTGGACTGCAGGCAGGTCAGTGCAGCACCTGGACTCTTCTGAGGAATAGATGCAGGACGTGGTTTAACTTTGTCCTGCTGAAATATGCAAGGCATGGCGTCTGGCTGGGAGCAGATGTCGCTTTAAAACCTGTTTATACCTTTCCAGGTGTGCAGATTATATACCACATAATCTCAGGTAAAACTATTTTCTTTTATATTCCTGGGAAACATACACAAACAGGAACATTTGCACCTATAAATAGTGATTATTTTGGGACAAAAGCCAAGCAGCAGCCGTCAGCTGTCAGCAGTAAGTGGACAGCAGAGTGACAGCACATTACATCGCTCTGCGTGCCATGACCCTCCTTCTGGTCCTGCATCTCCGCTGCCCGGTGACCATGGTAACGGCGAAGACATTTCTGAACTCCTGCGAGACAGTGGAGGGCAGAATAGAGCCAGTCAGCCGGTAAGACTCAGGTGATTAGTCTTATCAGCTTCCAATAATGCAGCACACCTTCTCCCTCCCATCCCCAGCTCCCTCCAGCCTCCCTCCCATCGCTCTGTGGATATTTCTACTGCCTAACAGCTCTGTTTTCCACACAAGAGCAGGGAAAACAGAGTTTATTCCAGGTATCATGCACACACCTCTCGGCAAAGTGCTGTTTGAGATAAGGTCCATGCCGAAAGCTGTGAGCCAGTGGATGGAAAAATTGAATCTCTGCGCAACAAACCGTTTAATTGCTAAGGAGGCGGAGAGGACAGGTTCCTAATTATCTCTGTGCTGCGACAGTGAAGCAGTGATGGCATTTTCACTGACATACTTGACTCCAACATTACAAACAAGTTTGTTGCCCCGCTGAGCCGGAGATTTAACCCTCGGATGCGATCAACTCACCCCGTGTTACAGCTGATAGCATCCATCTCTATCAAGATGCATTTAAGGAGATCAGAGACAAGCAGAAACTCCCAGAGATTAAAAGTGTTCAGTAATCTCACACCCCGCTGTATTAATCTACCATCATAAAAGAGCCATTCTCTGGCAAACACAAGTTTATCAATCTTCTATCAGATTTAGTTGCTTTATCAAAAGAGTCTGAGAGGCTGAAATCATCCGCTGCATGAAGCACACTTCAGTGTAAATCCTGGAGCACATTATGCAAATCTTTTGCTCTTAGATGGAGCCCCTTGAAGAGCCGAGATAAGGATCTTCTCTGCTCTCGAGTTCGGTCTCAAAGACGCCGCGTTCAAGCCGGCAATCACACACAGAAACAGCCCTGTAGTAGTTTGTAGGCTGTGGGGGAATGTGAAGCACTCAAGGCCCATTAGAGTCAAGGACTGCTGGTTTTAATGTGCCCCTGAGCCACAGACGCAGCTTGTATTCGCAGTATATGACGGATGCTAATTGTGTTTTCAGCGAGAACATTTCTAAGGATCAGCTGAGGTTGTTTCATATGTGCTGGAACATAAAACTCACCCAGCCGGACCGAAAAGCTGCCGCTGCAGCATCTGCTGTGTTCAAGCCCTCATCAAACTCCTCATTCAGCACTGATTCGGCCCCTGAGTGTGGCGGAGATCTGAGATTTAAATCTGGTGTCTGTGATGGAACTTTGCTGCTGTTTTCATTCAGAGAGCAATGATGGGAAGAAGCATTATAAATCAGAAAAAGACACATTTATATGTACATTTGAGCAGGTTTTGGCCAATAATTCTCACTGCCAGAAGGGTGGAAATAGTTCTATAGCTTTGAATTTAGGTTTGTAATATTTCCAGCATATTAAACTCTCTCCAAAAGCCATGAACGGCACTGTCCTTCAACCAAATGGCACCGCATTGTGTGCTGCGTTCACTGCTCCAAGGTTGCCTAAAATGGAGCCTTAATGGCATAAACTTAAACGTTCAATGCGTTTTGAGCCAAGCCAGAACATTTCTGATGAAGTTACAGCGGTTAAATACTGCTTATTATTTATTCTAAATCTGGGTGGAATAGACCTGATATTGTCTTTCCTCGTTGGAAAGGACTTGAGCTGCAATGAGAATGAGAATAAAGTGCTTTGGATACTTCTAATGTCACATTATCATACCGTTACACAAAGGTTATCTCATAAATTGGAGATAATGTAGAATATTACCTTATCAAGGCTTGTAATTAAAATGAAAAGTGAGTTCACACAGTGAAAGATAGCATTTCCGTGGGTTGCTCACCCTCCTGTGCTCACATGAATACAAATGACATTAATCACATTTTGTTCGACTGGATTAAAATAATCGAGTGTTGCCATGAAAGTTACAGCCACAAGGAATGGAGGGACGGCTTTATCGCCTTTCTTTCACAAAGGATTGTCCGCTGTGCTCATTCCACATGCTGCAGGACACATTTGGAGGGTTCAAACAGCTCTTATCTTGGCTGCTGCCCGGAGGAACGTTACTCTGATTCCTCAACGAACAGAACATTCGACTGGACCCCATCTTTAGCTTGTCTACGGGCTTTTATTTTGGTGGTGAAACCGTTAACTTCCTGTCAGTGTCTGGGGCTCTTACATTGAAAATAAGAGGAAGAGGAATAAATAAGAGGAAGAGGAAGAGGAGGAGGAGGAGGAGGAGGAGGAGGAGGAGGAGGAGGAGGAGGAGGAGGAGGAGGAGGAGGAAGAAGAGGAGGAAGAAGAGGAAGAAGAAGAGAGGAAGGAAGAGGAGGAGAAGGAGGAAGAGGAGGAGAAGGAGGAAGAGGAAGAGGAAGAGGAGGAGGAGGAGGAGGAGGAGGAGGAGGAGGAGGAGGAGGAGGAGGAGGAGGAGGAGGAGGAAGAGGAAGAGGAAGAGGAGGATGAGGAGGAGGAGGAAGAGGAGGAGGAGGAGGAAGAGGAGGAAGAGGAAGAGGAAGAGGAAGAGGAGGAGGAGGAGGAAGAGGAAGAGGAAGAGGAAGAGGAGGAGGAGGAGGAGGAGGAGGAGGAGGAGGAGGAGGAGGAAGAGGAAGAGGAAGAGGAGGAGGAGGAGGAGGAGGAGGAGGAGGAGGAGGAGGAGGAGGAGGAGGAGGAAGAGGAAGAGGAGGAGGAGGAGGAGGAGGAGGAGGAGGAGGAGGAGGAGGAGGAGGAGGAGGAGGAGGAGGAAGAGGAAGAGGAGGAGGAGGAGGAGGAGGAGGAAGAGGAAGAGGAGGAGGAGGAGGAGGAGGAGGAGGAGGAGGAGGAGGAAGAGGAAGAGGAGGAGGAGGAGGAGGAGGAGGAGGAGGAGGAGGAGGAGGAGGAGGAGGAGGAGGAGGAGGAGGAAGAAGAGGAGGAAGAAGAGGAAGAAGAAGAGAGGAAGGAAGAGGAGGAGAAGGAGGAAGAGGAGGAGAAGGAGGAAGAGGAAGAGGAAGAGGAGGAGGAGGAGGAGGAGGAGGAGGAGGAGGAGGAGGAGGAGGAAGAGGAAGAGGAGGATGAGGAGGAGGAGGAAGAGGAGGAGGAGGAGGAAGAGGAGGAAGAGGAAGAGGAAGAGGAAGAGGAGGAGGAGGAGGAAGAGGAGGAGGAGGAGGAAGAGGAGGAGGAGGAGGAGGAGGAGGAGGAGGAGGAGGAGGAGGAGGAGGAGGAGGCTGATTCCAGGTCAGATGGAGCCATTATTAACTGCCCACAGGATTCTGATGGCTCCATTTTGAAACATTTCAGATGTTTGGCTCCTTTGAACACTGAATATACTGAGCCGCTCCCTGGAGCCGCTCCCTGGAGCCGCTCCCTGGAGCCGCTCCCTGGAGCCGTCTCTGGAGCCGCTCCCTGGAGCCGTCTCTGGAGCCGTCTCTGGGCCTCTTCTTCCTGGGATCTGTTGGAGCTACACTCCCAGAGTGCTCAGATTACCCCCAACTTCCTCCTCCGGCCCTCGGGTTTTCTTGAGCTTCTCGTCTTCTTCTTGATGTCTCCGTCACGTAGAATAACTCCATCTATCACTGCTGCCCCCTTCCGGCTGGTCGTTCTTCACTTCCTTTGTGACTGTCTCCTATTTGACTTTGGGATACTCGGCACAGATGTTCCTGGACAGTATTCCTGCCTCTTGGTTATGCCCGACCTCTCTGGTCTTTGTGCTTTGGCGTCTTATCGGGTGTCATGTGTCTGTTTATCTCATTTAAGCGGTCTTAGCCTGCCTACCTTTGCTGCTTACACTTTTAATCCACCTCCACTCCATTTCCTCTTCCCCGTGCTGTTTCTGACCGTCTGTCATCATATCTGCCATCAGTGCCTCCCTGCTTCCTGTCCCTGCCTCTGACCCCGAGCTCATGGAGGTGCGAGCAGCTCCCAAAGCAGAGAAAGAGCACCAAATGTTTTCTTCTGCAAACTGAAACGTGTCGAGGACTCACTCTGTGCCGCTTATATATTTTTCTTTTAGTTCAAACAGGAACTCGTGAGGAAAATATTTGGTATTTAAATGTTAAAGCAGCAGCTTCAAAGCATCGTTTGGTTCAGGGTCAGAACTCTTTAATCCAAAGAGTGTCCTGCTCTTTATTATTTCAAAGGTGTGCAGGGAAGCATCTCCACTTTCATGGAATAATGTGCAGAATTCACCGTGTTTACCGGCCCCCTCTGGGTTTATTATGGCAGACATGAAGAAAAACACAGAAGGAATGTGCTGCAGCTCAGGAGTTGGGTTTCTACCGACTCCCTGCCATCGGGTCGGCTTTAAAGCTGTGGTTTGAGGTCATATCTGCCCTTAAATTCAAACAGTTCTTTCAGCCACTCAGCAGGTGGAAATGTTGAGGAAACCATTATATATTCATAACTTATAATACCATTTGTGAACAACTTAACACTGTTAAGTGTGTGAAACTTCCTGCATTTATTATTTCCCCTTTAAGCATCATTTAATCTCCTGAATCGCAGGCTGGTTTCTGCAGGACAGGAACACAGTGATGTGCACTGTAACTAATTGCTGTAAAAATACTGGATTTTTTGCACAGTAGTGTACCGTTTTCCATTAATACAGTTGAATACTGTAAATTCTGCAGGACAGGAACACAGTGATGTGCTCTAAGATGTCTCTGAGCTAACATTGGGGTTGGTTTGCTGATGTTTTTATGTTCTACAGGACAGAGTGAAAGGTTTTATCTAAGTAAATGTTTGTCAGGTCTCACAGAGGCTCTTAGGTTTTTGTACCTTGTCTTGTCACTTCCTGTTTTATTTTGAAATTAACAACTCCTCTCGTTTCAGGTATCTTGCTCTTCCTCCTGTGTCATGCGTCTCATTGTCTTCCCTGATTCCCAAAGTGTTTCCACCTGTTCCCCTTGGTCCCTCAGGTGTATTTAGTCTGCGTTTCCCGTGTATTTAGTCTGCGTTTCCCTTGTATTTAGTCTGCGTTTCCCGTGTATTTAGTCTGCGTTTCCCGTGTATTTACTCTGCGTTTCCCGTGTATTTAGTCTGCGTTTCCCGTGTATTTAGTCTGCGTTTCCCGTGTATTTAGTCTGCGTTTCCCGTGTGTTTAGTCTGCGTTTCCCATGTATTTAGTCTGCGTTTCCCGTGTGTTTAGTCTGCGTTTCCCGTGTATTTAGTCTGCGTTTCCCGTGTATTTAGTCTGCGTTTCCCGTGTATTTAGTCTGCGTTTCCCGTGTATTTAGTCTGCGTTTCCCGTGTATTTAGTCTGCGTTTCCGTGTATTTAGTCTGCGTTTCCCGTGTATTTAGTCTGCGTTTCCGTGTATTCAGTCTGCGTTTCCCGTGTATTTAGTCTGCGTTTCCCGTGTATTTAGTCTGCGTTTCCCGTGTATTTAGTCTGCGTTTCCCGTGTATTTAGTCTGCGTTTCCCATGTATTTAGTCTGCGTTTCCCGTGTATTTAGTCTGCGTTTCCCGTGTATTTAGTCTGGGTTTCCCGTGTATTTAGTCTGCGTTTCCCGTGTATTTAGTCTGCGTTTCCCGTGTATTTAGTCTGCGTTTCCCGTGTATTTAGTCTGCGTTTCCCTTGTATTTAGTCTGCGTTTCCCGTGTATTTAGTCTGCGTTTCCCGTGTATTTAGTCTGCGTTTCCCGTGTATTTAGTCTGCGTTTCCCGTGTATTTAGTCTGCGTTTCCCGTGTATTTAGTCTGCGTTTCCCGTGTATTTAGTCTGCGTTTCCCGTGTATTTAGTCTGCGTTTCCCATGTATTTAGTCTGCGTTTCCCGTGTATTTAGTCTGCGTTTCCCGTGTATTTAGTCTGCGTTTCCCGTGTATTTAGTCTGCGTTTCCCGTGTATTTAGTCTGCGTTTCCCTTGTATTTAGTCTGCGTTTCCCGTGTATTTAGTCTGCGTTTCCCGTGTATTTAGTCTGCGTTTCCCGTGTATTTAGTCTGCGTTTCCCGTGTATTTAGTCTGCGTTTCCCGTGTATTTAGTCTGCGTTTCCCGTGTATTTAGTCTGCGTTTCCCGTGTATTTAGTCTGCGTTTCCCGTGTATTTAGTCTGCGTTTCCCGTGTATTTAGTCTGCGTTTCCGTGTATTTAGTCTGCGTTTCCCGTGTATTTAGTCTGCGTTTCCCGTGTATTTAGTCTGCGTTTCCCGTATATTTAGTCTGCGTTTCCCATGTATTTAGTCTGCGTTTCCCGTGTATTTAGTCTGCGTTTCCCGTGTATTTAGTCTGGGTTTCCCGTGTATTTAGTCTGCGTTTCCCGTGTATTTAGTCTGCGTTTCCCGTGTATTTAGTCTGCGTTTCCCGTGTATTTAGTCTGCGTTTCCCATGTGTTTAGTCTGCGTTTCCGTGTATTCAGTCTGCGTTTCCCGTGTATTTAGTCTGCGTTTCCCGTGTATTTAGTCTGCGTTTCCCGTGTATTTAGTCTGCGTTTCCCGTGTATTTAGTCTGCGTTTCCCATGTATTTAGTCTGCGTTTCCCGTGTATTTAGTCTGCGTTTCCCGTGTATTTAGTCTGGGTTTCCCGTGTATTTAGTCTGCGTTTCCCGTGTATTTAGTCTGCGTTTCCCGTGTATTTAGTCTGCGTTTCCCGTGTATTTAGTCTGCGTTTCCCTTGTATTTAGTCTGCGTTTCCCGTGTATTTAGTCTGCGTTTCCCGTGTATTTAGTCTGCGTTTCCCGTGTATTTAGTCTGCGTTTCCCGTGTATTTAGTCTGCGTTTCCCGTGTATTTAGTCTGCGTTTCCCGTGTATTTAGTCTGCGTTTCACTTGTATTTAGTCTGCGTTTCCCGTGTATTTAGTCTGCGTTTCCCGTGTATTTAGTCTGCGTTTCCCGTGTATTTAGTCTGCGTTTCCCGTGTATTTAGTCTGCGTTTCCGTGTATTTAGTCTGCGTTTCCCGTGTGTTTAGTCTGCGTTTCCGTGTATTTAGTCTGCGTTTCCCGTGTATTTAGTCTGCGTTTCCCTTGTATTTAGTCTGCGTTTCCCGTGTATTTAGTCTGCGTTTCCCGTGTATTTAGTCTGCGTTTCCCGTGTATTTACTCTGCGTTTCCCGTGTATTTAGTCTGCGTTTCCCGTGTATTTAGTCTGCGTTTCCCTTGTATTTAGTCTGCGTTTCCCGTGTATTTAGTCTGCGTTTCCCGTGTATTTAGTCTGCGTTTCCCGTGTATTTAGTCTGCGTTTCCCGTATATTTACTCTGCGTTTCCCGTGTATTTAGTCTGCGTTTCCCGTGTATTTAGTCTGCGTTTCCCGTGTATTTAGTCTGCGTTTCCCGTGTATTTAGTCTGCGTTTCCCGTGTATTTAGTCTGCGTTTCCCGTGTATTTAGTCTGCGTTTCCCGTGTATTTAGTCTGTGTTTCCCGTGTATTTACTCTGCGTTTCCCGTGTATTTACTCTGCGTTTCCCGTGTATTTAGTCTGCGTTTCCCGTGTATTTAGTCTGCGTTTCCCGTGTATTTACTCTGCGTTTCCCGTGTATTTAGTCTGCGTTTCCCGTGTATTTAGTCTGCGTTTCCCGTGTATTTAGTCTGCGTTTCCCGTGTATTTACTCTGCGTTTCCCGTGTATTTAGTCTGCGTTTCCCGTGTATTTAGTCTGCGTTTCCCGTGTATTTAGTCTGTGTTTCCCGTGTATTTAGTCTGCGTTTCCCGTGTATTTACTCTGCGTTTCCCGTGTATTTACTCTGCGTTTCCCGTGTATTTACTCTGCGTTTCCCGTGTATTTAGTCTGCGTTTCGAGCGTTCTTCCTCCAGCCTCCAAAGTGACCAAAGCCTAAGTACCAAAGATCTTGTTTATTGTTGATTTCCTCCTTGAGATTGATTTTCTGTTGTAAGTTTTCCCATAGATTTAGCTCAAGTGAAGTTTTCTTTGTCTTTGTTATTTATTCAGTAGTATCTCCGGTAGAGGAGTGTCTTTGATTTATAATTATAACTTTCATAGTAACTCCATTAGAAGGAGTCTCTTTCTGTTTATTGATTTGTTAAATTTCTATAGAGCCTCCGACAGTTCGGAGAGGAATAAGTTTATTTGTAAGATTTATATAAGATTTATATATTTGTAAGATTTATATTTGTAAGATTTATAATAATATAATAATAAATGTATATATTATAATTTATATATATGTATTTATATATATATAATAATTTATATAATTGTTTTTTCCTCCTAGAGTGGAGAGAACTTTCTTTTGATAAGTTTTATAGTCTCACTCTCCTCTCCATAGGTATCGAGGAGAGTGAGTTAGGAATTTATAATCTATTATTTTGCTCTTCAGGTGACTATCATTATATAAATAAAATCTGATTATTGATGCTACCCTGCATCTGAGTCCAGTGCTTTCAGGGATCGTGACGCTGTTAACCCGTAAAATGATTCATGGTTCAGTATCACATTAAAAAAATCTCTTTGCTTGTAAACTATTCAGAGTTCTTCGAATTGTTCCTTCAGATCCACGATGAAGCTCAGTCTGACCACTGCCTGCTGGGATCAGGCCTGGTTTTAAAATAAAAAGTCATAAAGTTTTAGTTTATCCTGCCATCAGCAAAAAGCCAGGACTTTGGTGCCAACAACAACAACCAGAAGTGGCTCTGAAGCAGAGCTAGAAATCCATACAGTTCACAGTTCCAGGGTTTCTATATCAGGACATAATAACCAATTATCTGGTCCTTTCCAGGTCTCGAAATCATGTAAATCCAACTTCATATGAACCACAATGACACATCCCACTGTGTCGGTATTTATTGAACAAAAAATTAGACCAAATACAGAAGCAGTGTGTGGAAAACTGAGTGAAAACTGTGTAATCTGAGGTTGGATTGACTGAGCTGTTTGCTTTTCTTTATAATATCCTGTAACAACCACAGAATTTAAAAGAAGGTGTTTCTCTTTATATGACTGTAGGTCCAAAGGGAATCACAGGGAAGCTCATCAACCACAGTCAGAACAGAAAGCAGGTCACTGCACAAAACTGAGGCACATCCTTCATTTCTCAGAGCACAGAATCAACAACTGAGACTCAGCAACGTTTCCCGCTCAGAAACCTGATGAACTTTCTGCCAAGACTTTTAAATACAGCATGAATAATCATTCAGAAGTTCTGTTGGAATAACACATGACTGAAGTCTTTATAACTATTCAGCTGAATTCACTTCACTTTTCAGCTACTTATAAAAGGAAATTTTAATTTAAAAATACATACAAACATATAAAAAATGTCGTGGAGCAAAACGTGGATCCCTTCTGGATCAAAACCCTCTGAACCCAAAGTGTCTAAAGGCACATGATGGCAGATGCTTTCAAGAGCAAAAAGCCTGAGAGAATAAATGTATTCGAAATGCAAGAGACAAAGCAGCACTGCAGAGCAAAACCAAGCAATCTGCAAGAGAGAGGGCTCTCTCCGTGAAAAGCCTCTTTCAGTGCTATCCAGACGAAAAGAAGCCATTAGAACCACGACTGCCTTCAGGGTTCAGAACAGCTGGGACAGAGTGCTGACGACACAGCACTTTTCAGGGGGAGGGACATCGTCCACGTGCTGTTAGGAGGAAATTATGGCCAAATTTAACTAAAGGCAACACAAAGCAGTTACTCGAAGGCTCAGGCGAGATGGGACAACAGGAAAGAGGGCACAGAGGGAAGCAGCGGGAGATGAAATGAGACTCAGACCTGTTTCCTGGAGGAGAGCGCGCTCTTCGGCCGACCCTGGCGACCTGTCCTCGCTGCCTCAGAGGAGTCCCGACAGCTCCGGCGAAGTGTGGTGGCGCTGGTGTCCGGGTGGGTGGAGAGAGGGCTGGGGGGACATGTTCGGATTCAGCAGATGAGTTATCTTTAAGTCCTGAAAAAGCATCTCTAAAATCTCTGTAATCTGTAGTAAACATCTGTGAAAACATCTGTGATGATGAAGAGCCATGAACAGCATCTCTATAATCTCTGTAATCTGTAGTAAACATCTGTGATTAATAAAATACATGAACAGCATCTCTATAATCTCTGTAATCTGTAGTAAACATCTGTGATGATGAAGAGACATGAACAGCATCTCTATAATCTCTGTAATCTGTAGTAAACATCTGTAGTAAACATCTGTGATGATGAAGATGCATGAACAGCATCTCTATAATCTCTGTAATCTGTAGTAAACATCTGTGATTAATAAGATAAATGAACAGCATCTCTATAATCTCTGTAATCTGTAGTAAACATCTGTGATTAATAAGATAAATGAACAGCATCTCTATAATCTCTGTAATCTGTAGTAAACATCTGTGAAAACATCTGTGATGATGAAGAGACATGAACAGCATCTCTATAATCTCTGTAATCTGTAGTAAACATCTGTGAAAACATCTGTGATGATGAAGATGCATGAACAGCATCTCTATAATCTCTGTAATCTGTAGTAAACATCTGTGATTAATAAGATAAATGAACAGCATCTCTATAATCTCTGTAATCTGTAGTAAACATCTGTGATTAATAAGATAAATGAACAGCATCTCTATAATCTCTGTAATCTGTAGTAAACATCTGTGAAAACATCTGTGATGATGAAGAGACATGAACAGCATCTCTATAATCTCTGTAATCTGTAGTAAACATCTGTGAAAACATCTGTGATGATGAAGAGACATGAACAGCATCTCTATAATCTCTGTAATCTGTAGTAAACATCTGTGAAAACATCTGTGATGATGAAGAGACATGAACAGCATCTCTATAATCTCTGTAATCTGTAGTAAACATCTGTGAAAACATCTGTGATGATGAAGAGACATGAACAGCATCTCTATAATCTCTGTAATCTGTAGTAAACATCTGTGAAAACATCTGTGATGATGAAGAGACATGAACAGCATCTCTATAATCTCTGTAATCTGTAGTAAACATCTGTGAAAACATCTGTGATGATGAAGAGACATGAACAGCATCTCTATAATCTCTGTAATCTGTGAAAACATCTGTGATTAATAAGATAAATGAACAGCATCTCTATAATCTCTGTAATCTGTAGTAAACATCTGTGATTAATAAGATAAATGAACAGCATCTCTATAATCTCTGTAATCTGTAGTAAACATCTGTGATTAATAAGATAAATGAACAGCATCTCTAAAACGGAAAATGAATCAAACGGCATCAAATTAATTGCTTTGGTTCATGCCGAGTGGATATTTTAGAAAAAGTTTTGGGCCTGAAGGATATGATGTTTTGTGCCGCTACTTCTCTGAATATCCTCCGTATTTCATCTTTGGGAACACACTCTGAATTAGGAGGAGAAAAACTCAGCATCTCCAGCTTAGTTCTGTAAAAGCGTCACTTCAGATAAAAACATCCCTCAGTTTAAGACTTTCCTGCATTCGGAGGCCTGTGACAGTCAGACAGAAATGAATATTCAGCACCAAGCAGCCTCTGCCACAGGAAAATAGTCTTAAAATACGAGACCTGCCGACACTGGCAGGGTGAACAGATGCGACTACAGCAAGAGAGGAAAGTGTGTCTGCAATTCACCTGAAGAGTTTCAGATCAATGGTAGATGAAAATACACTTTTGCATACTTTTTTTAGTGGCAAAGGTCGTGTTTTAGTTAGTGATGCACCCAACACAGTCTTTAGAAATGATTAATCATGCAGAAATACAGGAGGAGTGGTAATTCAGGCCCATTTTGTGATGGCCGAAACCCCTAAAAGAGAATCCCAGCTTTGTAAATTTGGTGATTTTATGCTTTTTTTGCATCTGTTCTTCATAAATGTGTTGGTTGCTTGATTCATCGTGTGTTTTAGGAGCAGCAGAAAGGTGAGTGACACTGCTGCCGCTCCAGCTCTCTGCTTATTTCTTCGGTGAACTTAAAAACCTCCTAAAAACCACCCAAACAGCCAAGAATTCATCAGCTTATCATACTGAATCCACAGAAGTTTCACGCTGTACCTGAGGTAGAGGATCCGCGCTATCAGAGCGTACAGCACGATGGCGAGGAGCAGCGGTATGACGTAGAAAATGGCGAAGTCGATGAGGTAGATGGGCAGGTAGAGCTCCCGTTTCACTTTGTAGCCACACAGCACATGACCGTCCTGTTCGACCTGAACATCACAGACATGGAGAGGTAATGATGTGTCACATCTCAGCAGAATAATACGGCAAAGAGCTCCTAAACACCCTGCAATTTAGGCAGTGTTTGTATCAAACAGGTCCTGGAAATCACAAATGTTTCACACGTCTGCTGTAATAACTGAGTTTAGTCTGGAAAGCACAGCAATTCAAAGCACATCTTGTTTTTTATCGAGTTATATATGAAAGACTGAATTGGTCTGAGTCTGAATGTCAGATTTCTTCCTTTTTTTTAGAGGAAAGTTTTCTTTCTCAGTTATTTCCTCTGAAGTTTTAGCCACAGTGAGTGAGTTGGGGTTCACAGAAGGGAACAGGAATGACTTGGACCTGAGCTTTTAGAGCTTTTAGATCAACAAACAGATCCCAAGATCACTAAAACTCTGCTCCAGACATTAACTTTCTGCTGAGCTCATATATTCTATATTACTCTCATGACTTTTGGCTAAATCGCTTAAAGACTTACTCAAAAGATTTTCTGTTAAATACACATTTTGAGAGGAAGCAAATAGTTTGTCCCTCTTGGGCTACAGTAGAAAGATGGCAGCTCAACACGATGGGCTGTAAGAAGGAGGACGTGTCTATGGACAGAAAAGGCTCGTTTAATTCTAATTTGACGTAATTTTACACTAAATTCCCCAAAATACTACACACTGGAACTTTAATGTACAATAATGTACGTCTACTTTTAACCCATTGTGTGTCTTCACATGTCATTTCTTAAAGGGGAACTCCGGTATTTTTAAACCTGGACTTTATTTCTGACATGAAATACGTTCATCTGCTCACCGAGAACAGTTTGGTGAAAGTCGGCGTCCTTCGGAAGATATTTAGATAACTGGAGATCCATATAACGGAGTGAACGGGGCTTAGAGGATGCAGCCTCTAAATAAGGCATTATCTGTCTTTATTTCACCAATACTTTAAGAAGAATGAATGAATGAACGTGTGCTATAGCTCTGTTAGCTCATAGCTGCTGTTATGTGGCTACTTGCAGCTATAGGAGAGCTAACGGAGGGATTTCTACACAGGCACTCTACTGGGACCACTTCATCCACACGCCCCCCTGCAGCACAGTTTATTCACTCCGTGCTCTGTGGCAGTCGGCTAACTTCACACAGAGTTTGCTGCTGATAGTTTTGTGCAACATGGCAGGATATTTATCAGATTTTGACAAAGTGAACGACGACTTTGAGTAAGATGGACGTTCTTACCGGAGTGAATGAGCTGTGCTGCAGGGGGGCGTGTGGATGATAGCCGCCAATAACAACAACACAGCAGCTATGAGCTAACAGAGCTATAGCACACGTTCATTCATTCATTCTTCTTAAAGTATTGGTGAAATAAAGAACGTATTTCATGCCAGAAATTAAATCTAGGTTTAAAAATACCGGACTTCCCCTTTAACTTTCAGAGTAACACCAGCTGTCACATTAACTGCAGTAAAAAGTACAACATATTGTATGTTTGGTTGACATTTATGATGAATTAGAGTAAAATAGTTGAATGTTGAGTGTTTTCCTGTAAGTAGATATTTAAATATTGTGTTGGTTCAAAGAATGTTTGACATGACAAGAGAATATCGTCATGTTTAAAGAGGTATTTTCGACAGTGAGAGTTAGTGAAATGCTGTCATACAAGCTCACGAAAGAGAAAAGGCCTTTTTTCTGACGGCAAAGTTTTAAAGGACTCACAAAGGCAGCGAACTGGTAGATCTCAGCTGCCCAACCTGTGGCCCTTTCATCAAGTCATTATGAAAAAAAAAGCATCCCCTCAAGAAATCATCTATATTATGTGGAAGAAAACAAAAATACCTCCAAAGAACATGTTGAACATGTGAAAACTATATTAACTAAATGATGATATTACAGCTAACAGTGGCTCTAAAGTGCAAAACATTTCACTTTTATGGAAAAGGCTGGATCCTGGTTCCTTTAAGGCAACAATAAAACCGTGTTTCTGACTTATTTTGAAGCTCACTGAGTTTTCTTAAGCTGGTTTCAGGTCCTAAAACCTGCTCTAGAGTCCCCGGGGGGCGAAGATACTGCAGTTTACAACTTTGGTTTCCAGCCCTGCACGACACTATTTTGTTTTACGATCACTTGACATTTTTGTGGGCTTTTAATGGTGTCTTTGTGATCGCTTCAAACGTGACACCAAGCTCATGTGAAAGGCTGTGCGAGTACAGGGCTCACACAGACCTTTTTGTTTGTTTTACGCTGGTGTTACATCCCACAGTGGCCAAATTCTCTCGGGTTACTTGGAAAACACTTCCCTTGAGCCGTTGTTGTCATCTAAGATTCTACCTTGAATCTGGCTTCATATTCACAGCTTTTGATTGGACAGTTAAGGCAGAAAATGGCGATTATGCAGCAGTACTCAGACTTAGACCATCTCAGAGGAGGTCCAGTTTAAAACCACCAAAACCACAACTGGAGATGAGCACAAACGTACCTATTTCACATTTTCTAAAGCAGGGATGTCAAACTCCGGTCCAGGTTTTAGATGCTTCCCTGCTTCAATGCAGCTGAATCAGATCAATGCATCATTAGCAGGCTTGTGCAGAACTTAACAATCTTTCGAAGAGATCAATTTCATCTGAATCAGGTGTGTTGAAGCATCTAAAACCTGCAGGACAGCGGCCCTCGAGGACCGGAGTTTGACATCCCTGCTCTAAAGGGGCCGGGCTCATTATTATCATCTTACTTGAATGTCCACCAGGAAGAACCACTGCATGCAGTAGACACAGGTGAAGATCCAAACCCCAGCAATGATCCGCTTGGCGCGTGACACCGTGCACACGGTGTGAGCTTTCATGGGATGGCAGATGGCGATGTACCTGACGAGGAAGCAGGAGAACATTTTTATATTTCAGTTTCACACCGGTGAGCTGCTAATGCTAATGTGGTGTTGTGTGAAAAGTGTTTCATCTATTATTCATCCACACGGGAGGCATGAAAAACTAAAATGTACAGAGAGGTCAGGTCATTACGGTGGTGGTATGAGGATTTCTCTTTAATCTCTTCGAGTTCCGCTCACACAGAGACAATCAGCATGGAAACCGATTGGATATGTGAGGTGTTTCATAGTTTAATCATTTCTTATACTTTCCAGACTGGAGCTGTTATTCAACCGTTCAAAGATCGTAGGTGAGCAGATGTCACTGACCAGCTCTGGAGAGCCGTCACGTTTCAATGTGCATTTTTAAAACAGCAGTATAGGGCTTAAGAGCTTAACCTGCCATCAAATTAACAGGAAGGTTTAGTCTATAAAAAGCCTGCAGAGTGTGGAATACGATGTTCCTTTGTCATAGATACGATTCAGATTGGATTGTTGTTCAGTGGCCAGTCATAAGATTTGTTTTTAGTGGTAAAGCCGGATTTTTAAGGACATGACTGGTATTTTTTCATGTTGCTGCATCATGGAAAATGTTCGGCCCTTAACACAGACATTCATAATAATGAATACATGGATTAATAATAATGTATTTACCCTAATCTCTTCACCACAGATATCATGGCTGCTTTCTTTACTGTCAGTATGAGCTGATATGGCAGAAATGCAGCAGTACACACAAATACTCAGCTGTTTACAATGTTCTGGCTTTTTAAAACATACCTAAAATAACTTCTATTCAAATTAAACTGTTGCAATATGTTTTATTTTCTGATAACTCAGTTGATAAAAATCTGGGAAACTTTGTTTTAGATCTTCTGGCTTTTATTAGAAACAATATTCTCCATCACCGACGTTCCAACGTTGTTGTTGAGCAGCTGATAGATCGGCTCTCTGGTCCTTTACATCAGCCCATATCATCAGAGATGGAAGGAGAACAGAGTCCACCTGAACACCTCCTCTGGTCCTTTACATCAGCCCATATCATCAGAGATGGAAGGAGAACAGAGTCCACCTGAACACCTCCTCTGGTCCTTTACATCAGCCCATATCATCAGTGATGGAAGGAGAACAGAGTCCACCTGAACTCCTCCTCTGGTCCTTTACATCAGCCCATATCATCAGAGATGGAAGGAGAACAGAGTCCACCTGAACACCTCCTCTGGTCCTTTACATCAGCCCATATCATCAGAGATGGAAGGAGAACAGAGTCCACCTGAACACCTCCTCTGGTCCTTTACATCAGCCCATATCATCAGAGATGGAAGGAGAACAGAGTCCACCTGAACACCTCCTCTGGTCCTTTACATCAGCCCATATCATCAGTGATGGAAGGAGAACAGAGTCCACCTGAACACCTCCTCTGGTCCTTTACATCAGCCCATATCATCAGTGATGGAAGGAGAACAGAGTCCACCTGAACACCTCCTCTGGTCCTTTACATCAGCCCATATCATCAGAGATGGAAGGAGAACAGAGTCCACCTGAACACCTCCTCTGGTCCTTTACATCAGCCCATATCATCAGTGATGGAAGGAGAACAGAGTCCACCTGAACTCCTCCTCTGGTCCTTTACATCAGCCCATATCATCAGAGATGGAAGGAGAACAGAGTCCACCTGAACACCTCCTCTGGTCCTTTACATCAGCCCATATCATCAGAGATGGAAGGAGAACAGAGTCCACCTGAACACCTCCTCTGGTCCTTTACATCAGCCCATATCATCAGAGATGGAAGGAGAACAGAGTCCACCTGAACATCTCCTCTGGTCCTTTACATCAGCCCATATCATCAGAGATGGAAGGAGAACAGAGTCCACCTGAACACCTCCTCTGGTCCTTTACATCAGCCCATATCATCAGAGATGGAAGGAGAACAGAGTCCACCTGAACACCTCCTCTGGTCCTTTACATCAGCCCATATCATCAGAGATGGAAGGAGAACAGAGTCCACCTGAACATCTCCTCTGGTCCTTTACATCAGCCCATATCATCAGAGATGGAAGGAGAACAGAGTCCACCTGAACACCTCCTCTGGTCCTTTACATCAGCCCATATCATCAGAGATGGAAGGAGAACAGAGTCCACCTGAACACCTCCTCTGGTCCTTTACATCAGCCCATATCATCAGAGATGGAAGGAGAACAGAGTCCACCTGAACACCTCCTCTGGTCCTTTACATCAGCCCATATCATCAGAGATGGAAGGAGAACAGAGTCCACCTGAACTCCTCCTCTGGTCCTTTACATCAGCCCATATCATCAGTGATGGAAGGAGAACAGAGTCCACCTGAACACCTCCTCTGGTCCTTTACATCAGCCCATATCATCAGAGATGGAAGGAGAACAGAGTCCACCTGAACACCTCCTCTGGTCCTTTCCATCAGCCCATATCATCAGAGATGGAAGGAGAACAGAGTCCACCTGAACACCTCCTCTGGTCCTTTACATCAGCCCATATCATCAGAGATGGAAGGAGAACAGAGTCCACCTGAACATCTCCTCTGGTCCTTTACATCAGCCCATATCATCAGAGATGGAAGGAGAACAGAGTCCACCTGAACACCTCCTCTGGTCCTTTACATCAGCCCATATCATCAGAGATGGAAGGAGAACAGAGTCCACCTGAACACCTCCTCTGGTCCTTTACATCAGCCCATATCATCAGAGATGGAAGGAGAACAGAGTCCACCTGAACACCTCCTCTAGTCCTTTACATCAGCCCATATCATCAGAGATGGAAGGAGAACAGAGTCCACCTGAACACCTCCTGCTGAGGTGATGCTGCCATCTCCTCTGGTCCTTTACATCAGCCCATATCATCAGAGATGGAAGGAGAACAGAGTCCACCTGAACACCTCCTCTGGTCCTTTACATCAGCCCATATCATCAGAGATGGAAGGAGAACAGAGTCCACCTGAACACCTCCTCTAGTCCTTTACATCAGCCCATATCATCAGAGATGGAAGGAGAACAGAGTCCACCTGAACACCTCCTCTGGTCCTTTACATCAGCCCATATCATCAGAGATGGAAGGAGAACAGAGTCCACCTGAACACCTCCTCTGGTCCTTTACATCAGCCCATATCATCAGAGATGGAAGGAGAACAGAGTCCACCTGAACATCTCCTCTGGTCCTTTACATCAGCCCATATCATCAGTGATGGAAGGAGAACAGAGTCCACCTGAACACCTCCTCTGGTCCTTTACATCAGCCCATATCATCAGAGATGGAAGGAGAACAGAGTCCACCTGAACACCTCCTCTGGTCCTTTCCATCAGCCCATATCATCAGAGATGGAAGGAGAACAGAGTCCACCTGAACACCTCCTCTGGTCCTTTACATCAGCCCATATCATCAGTGATGGAAGGAGAACAGAGTCCACCTGAACACCTCCTCTGGTCCTTTACATCAGCCCATATCATCAGAGATGGAAGGAGAACAGAGTCCACCTGAACTCCTCCTCTGGTCCTTTACATCAGCCCATATCATCAGTGATGGAAGGAGAACAGAGTCCACCTGAACACCTCCTCTGGTCCTTTACATCAGCCCATATCATCAGAGATGGAAGGAGAACAGAGTCCACCTGAACTCCTCCTCTGGTCCTTTACATCAGCCCATATCATCAGTGATGGAAGGAGAACAGAGTCCACCTGAACTCCTCCTCTGGTCCTTTACATCAGCCCATATCATCAGTGATGGAAGGAGAACAGAGTCCACCTGAACACCTCCTCTGGTCCTTTACATCAGCCCATATCATCAGAGATGGAAGGAGAACAGAGTCCACCTGAACTCCTCCTCTGGTCCTTTACATCAGCCCATATCATCAGTGATGGAAGGAGAACAGAGTCCACCTGAACACCTCCTCTGGTCCTTTACATCAGCCCATATCATCAGTGATGGAAGGAGAACAGAGTCCACCTGAACACCTCCTCTGGTCCTTTCCATCAGCCCATATCATCAGTGATGGAAGGAGAACAGAGTCCACCTGAACACCTCCTCTGGTCCTTTACATCAGCCCATATCATCAGTGATGGAAGGAGAACAGAGTCCACCTGAACACCTCCTCTGGTCCTTTCCATCAGCCCATATCATCAGTGATGGAAGGAGAACAGAGTCCACCTGAACTCCTCCTCTGGTCCTTTACATCAGCCCATATCATCAGAGATGGAAGGAGAACAGAGTCCACCTGAACACCTCCTCTGGTCCTTTACATCAGCCCATATCATCAGAGATGGAAGGAGAACAGAGTCCACCTGAACTCCTCCTCTGGTCCTTTACATCAGCCCATATCATCAGAGATGGAAGGAGAACAGAGTCCACCTGAACACCTCCTCTGGTCCTTTACATCAGCCCATATCATCAGTGATGGAAGGAGAACAGAGTCCACCTGAACACCTCCTCTGGTCCTTTACATCAGCCCATATCATCAGAGATGGAAGGAGAACAGAGTCCACCTGAACACCTCCTCTGGTCCTTTACATCAGCCCATATCATCAGAGATGGAAGGAGAACAGAGTCCACCTGAACTCCTCCTCTGGTCCTTTACATCAGCCCATATCATCAGAGATGGAAGGAGAACAGAGTCCACCTGAACACCTCCTCTGGTCCTTTACATCAGCCCATATCATCAGAGATGGAAGGAGAACAGAGTCCACCTGAACACCTCCTCTGGTCCTTTACATCAGCCCATATCATCAGAGATGGAAGGAGAACAGAGTCCACCTGAACACCTCCTCTGGTCCTTTACATCAGCCCATATCATCAGAGATGGAAGGAGAACAGAGTCCACCTGAACACCTCCTCTGGTCCTTTACATCAGCCCATATCATCAGTGATGGAAGGAGAACAGAGTCCACCTGAACACCTCCTCTGGTCCTTTACATCAGCCCATATCATCAGTGATGGAAGGAGAACAGAGTCCACCTGAACACCTCCTCTGGTCCTTTACATCAGCCCATATCATCAGAGATGGAAGGAGAACAGAGTCCACCTGAACACCTCCTCTGGTCCTTTACATCAGCCCATATCATCAGTGATGGAAGGAGAACAGAGTCCACCTGAACACCTCCTCTGGTCCTTTACATCAGCCCATATCATCAGAGATGGAAGGAGAACAGAGTCCACCTGAACACCTCCTCTGGTCCTTTACATCAGCCCATATCATCAGAGATGGAAGGAGAACAGAGTCCACCTGAACACCTCCTCTGGTCCTTTACATCAGCCCATATCATCAGAGATGGAAGGAGAACAGAGTCCTCCTGAACATCTCCTCTGGTCCTTTACATCAGCCCATATCATCAGAGATGGAAGGAGAACAGAGTCCACCTGAACTCCTCCTCTGGTCCTTTACATCAGCCCATATCATCAGTGATGGAAGGAGAACAGAGTCCACCTGAACACCTCCTCTGGTCCTTTACCTGACATCAGCTGCTTCTCTTCAGCCGCTGTGAGCTGCTTTTCTTCTCTTCAGGTGTTACTGATGCTTTACTTTGGCTTCTCTGGATGGAAATCCCATTTCCTTCAGCTGCTTTCTTACAGTTCTAACACAAACATCGACTCTTTTCTGTTTTTAGACATGTTGCTTTGAGTTTCCTGTCCTGAATCTTTGACCTGGCACAGCAGACTGGGAACAACCAACATCTGTTGCCACACTGCTTCTTGAAGGAGTTCCTTTCCATTGTTTCCACTGACAGCTTTCTTTCTGAGGCCATTTTTCCTGTTAGTCAGCAGCAGCTGCAACACAATGCAGCTCATTCGGCTCTGAATTAACTCTCTTTTAACTGCAAAATCGTTTGCATATTTAGACTTAGCAGGTATTTGTTTTTGAGATGTGATTACACAGGGATTCCATCTTTTTTTCTTTCTATTTCATCTGAAAAAAGGATATTAAAGGTACATTTTACAAAGCTCAAGTGTGAAAGTATTAAATTATTTTGTGTAGACCTGTTTTTGGTTTATTTTTACTAAAAAAGAAAAGCTGAATGAACATCCTCAGACAGCAGTGATTCCAACATCTGTATCCCACGGTGAATTACACTTAAAAACCCTGTTATACTGTGGTCATTTTGGGGGAAACCGTGACAGTCCCACAGCTACAGTTTTCCCCTTTCAAAGCAGAAGGAATCCTACACTGACTGCGCCTGCATGATATTTGTAAGATACATTGACAGTGAACACTTTCATACTGAAAGCTAAATCTAAAAGAAGTATGCAGCAAAGTAGATTAAAAGCTTCTGTTCTGTAAGGATCTCTCAGTGTGACGCATCAACGCATCGTTAGCTTTAAGCTGGGAGGAAAAGGAAGCTGCATATTTGTAGCTAAATTAGAACAAAAAGCAATTGAAACCGGAAGCAAACACAGTGGAAATGAAAATAAGGAAGTGAAAAATGGCGGTCCGAAGTTGGTTGCCTCATGGACTTCCTCGTGAGGGTGTTGGTCACAGCTCCAGAACCCTGTTTGCTTCATTGGTGTCATGGTTGTCACTGAAGTATATCTTGTGCTTACTCCCAGATGCAGACGCCAAAGGCTTATGATAAGACAGCATCTTCACCAGGGGAATGAGAACCTATTGCAGTGTTTCTCCCTGTACTGACATCATCATTTTTTGACAGACATTTAGGGGTTTTGGTCTCTCAACATAAAAGTGTATCGCTCACAGCTCTTCTTCAGCCTCGTGGTTCTGCTAAGTCATCAAATCATGCAAAAACAATTTTAAAGGGGAACTCCGGTATTTTTAAACCTTATTTCTGGCATGAAATACGTTCATCTACTCACCGAGAACAGTTTGGTGAAAGTCGGCGTCCTTCGGAAGATATTTAGATAACTGGAGATCCATATAACGGAGTGAACGGGGCTTAGAGGATGCAGCCTCTAAATAAGGCATTATCTGTCTTTATTTCACCAATACTTTAAGAAGAATGAATGAATGAACGTGTGCTATAGCTCTGTTAGCTCATAGCTGCTGTTATGTGGCTACTTGCAGCTATAGGAGAGCTAACGGAGGGATTTCTACACAGGCACTCTACTGGGACCACTTCATCCACACGCCCCCCTGCAGCACAGTTTATTCACTCCGGTAAGAACGTCCATCTCAATCAAAGTTGTCGTTCACATTGTCAAAATCTGATAAATATCCTGCCATATTGCACAAAACTATCAGCAGCAAACTCTGTGTGAAGTTAGCCGACTGTCACAGAGCACGGAGTGAATAAACTGTGCTGCAGGGGGCGTGTGGATGAAGTGGTCCCAGTAGAGTGCCTGTGTAGAAATCCCTCCGTTAGCTCTCCTATAGCTGCAAGTAGCCACATAACAGCAGCTATGAGCTAACAGAGCTATAGCACACGTTCATTCATTCATTCTTCTTAAAGTATTGGTGAAATAAAGACAGATAATGCCTTATTTAGAGGCTGCATCCTCTAAGCCCCGTTCACTCCGTTATATGGATCTCCAGTTATCTAAATATCTTCTGAAGGACGCCGACTTTCACCAAACTGTTCTCTGTGAGTAGATGAACGCATTTCATGCCAGAAATAAGGTTTAAAAACACCAGAGTTCCCCTTTAAGAAATTCTTATCTTGATATTTGCAATGGTTTAAATAGATTATTGGCTTGTATCAGATGACAGGTTTGACATTTATACTCATGGATGTGACTGAATCAACTGTTTTATCTGTCAGTGATCGCGTTGCTTCGCTCTTCAGCGTATTTTCCAGGCCTAAACACTTACCCTATTACATGAAATTACAACTCAGAACATTTCAAAATGAACAATAAATGCCGACTACTCTGAGCCAGTAAAAGCTGAAGCAGCTCCATCCTCACCTCTCCACGGTGAAGGCAGTGATGGAGCAGGACGACACGTTGATTCCCAGGTACTGAAAGTAGGTGATCCCAAGGCACCCGGCATCTCCAAATATCCATGTGCCGGTCAGACTGTCGGCCACATTTGGCAGCCCAGCCGCTACCAGCACCGTTAGGTCGGCTATGGCCAGACTCACCAGGTAGCAGTTGGTAGGCGTCCTCATGTGGCGTGTGGTCAGGACCACTGCGACCACCATGATGTTGCCTATGATGCCCGCTCCACATACCAGCAGGACCAGGAACACCGACACCGTCTTATACTCGAGGGAGTCGGAGACGGCGATGTTGGAGCTCAGAGAGATGTTGGTTGGGGTGTCAATTCTGGAGCTAGCGTTGTCGGTCATGTCTGCTGTGTTTCTTAGTCACAGGTGAGATTCATTTGATAAGCGATGAGGGCCCTGACCTGTTTTTTCTTCTTCATTTAGGACTATTTTTCTCATTTAAAGTCAGATTATGAATTCGATTGTTGGGAGCTTTAATGTGTAGCAGATAATATCTGATGTATTCCAGCTCAGGAAGCTTGGGATCGCTGCTTGATCAGTGGAAAAGTCCTGTTCTGGTTCTCTTGTCTTGCTCCATCACTTGCTTTCACTGGACCCCTCGAGTCGATTTATCCCAGAACTTCCAGGCTTAACTCAGTCTGCCACCTAGAAATAAAAAAGGAGTTTAATTAATTCACACAGAAAAACAGTGGTTTCTTTGGCCTTGAAGGTCTCTGGGTTTAAGCCTCTTTTGGAGAAGCACAAATGGATGAAAATGTTACATAAACAAAGGTTTATCCTGTGTTTTCAGATCCAAAGCGCTGAAATAAATAATTTAATACAGTAATACTCCAACAATATTCAACTTGTGTGCACAATATTTGTGGCTCTGTTAGCTGCACTAAAGCAGGAGAAAAAAGCAAACAAACAAAGCAAAAACTGAAAGTTCAGGTTGAGAAATATGTGGAAGTCTTCAGATGAAGAGGAAACAGATCTGAGGGCAGTTGCATTCAGGGGCGTAGCACCAAATTCTGGGTCCTATGCACAAGCCCCAAGCCCCCCCAACGCTGAAAGCATCCAACAACAAGGGCTCACTACCAGTCCAGTTGTCTAACCACACATTAATTTCTTAAATGTACAACAAGAATATTCTAATCACACAAGACTTCACTGAAGTTTTGTTTATTTGCAGGATGATTAAAAGCTGTAACAGTAAATGCCACCAAAGGCTGCCTAAAAACTAATTAGGCTATAGCCAAACATAGGATACAGTAAAACACAGAGCATGACTTTGGTGTTGTCTGACGGGGCTTGTGGTGGTTTATTACTATTAAGTTACCTTTTTAGTCCAAGAAAAGGTTTATATTTGTCAGTTTCCATTTGATGCTGTAGCCGAAACGTCGGGCTTTAACATGGGGGCTCGTCCAGGATCATTTGAAACTTCTTCTGTTGGTTTATTAAAAGTTGACATGGTAGCGTTCATCACCCTTTAACTTTGCCTCCTTCAAACACTTGTTACTTACTTGTGCTTTGTCTCTGCTCATCACATTTTTCTAATCATCCCAGCTGAGGTTTCGCTTCAGAGTTTGTTTGTGGATTTTACTTCTGATCTGCTGTTTCCTCTCGAGTTTCGTGTCTCTGGTGGCTGTGAGCTCGGGTGGGTTTTGTACCTTATCTTTAAATTCAGACATGCCCAAAAGGCCGAACCAGTGCCAGTCTTCCTTGAGCTGTTTCAGAATTAGGTTTTATATCCACCTTTGAATTTTTGGGGGGTTTTAAGCCTTTATTGTCACTGTATGATGAGCTCAGAGCTCTTTCAGGACCAATTTCAGGGAGTTAAAATCTATCCAGAATCTACAGAATTCTACATTCTCTTGTCAGAAATAGTTTCAACGGTATGAAAAGCATCATCGGTTCTTAGATCTACTTTGACTATTTCCTCTCAGACAGTAAGAAGCCAAGATGTTTCATGTTTTGTCTCATTAATTTTTCTTAATTTGCAAATAAATATCATTTCTACACCTCAGACCTGCAGCATCCCATAAAGTCAGTGAACCTTTTCCCACTTTGTTTCCTTCTGCCAACACTTAAAGCCGTTCTGACTCTGAGGAAACCAGGTGATGCAGAGTTCCAGCTGTTATTTTGAAATTAACTCAAACTCAGGTGAAATTACATCTTATCGAACTATTTGTTCTGTCTGAAACTGAAATAATTTACTCTAAAATATTTAGTTTTTTCCAGAAAAAAAAAAATCTCACATTTAGGTGAAGATTTTGGTGGTTTTATTGGGAAATGACTGGATATAAAAACATGAAACAAACCATCTGTAAATTCATTAATGTTCATATTGTTAAATAAAACCTTCATTATGGTGGTTTATTTTAATTTAAACTTAATGGAGAAGCTGATTGATAAATTACAAATCAGAAAATAATGGAACAGCATAGAAAATACAAATAAAATGAATAAATAAATCTTAGACTTTTACTTCCTGTTCAGCTTCATTTAATCTGTGAACAAACATAATTTCTACACCTCAGTCAGTGAACCTTTTCCCACTTTGTTTCCTTCTGCCAACACTTAAAGCCGTTCTGACTCTGAGGAAACCAGGTGATGCAGAGTTCCAGCTGTTATTTTGTCCCATTCCTCCTTAAACAGGTCTTAAGGTGTGCAGCAGTGCGGGGGGGTGGTTGTTTCTCTGCTGGGGACAGGTCAGGACTGCAGGCAGCCAGTCCAGCACCCGTACCTCTTCTTCCTCAGCCAGGCCTTTGGAATGTGGCAGAATGTGGTTTTCCATGGTCTGCTTGAACAATGCTGGGACGTCCCAGGAAAAGATGTGGCCTTGAAGGCAGCATATGTTGCTGTAAAATGTCAGGGAACTTTTCTGCATTAATGCTGCCGTCACAGAAGTGGAAATGAGCTTTGCCCCCTGATCCAACCCCATACCATCACAGAGCCTGGCTGCAGGGACTGGTTGCTGACAGCAGGCTGGATGCTGCTTTTGCTCTTTGCTCCATTTCTTCCAACAAAGATGTGGAATACTGATGGGTCTGACCACAGCACACGTTTCCACCGTGTGACGGTCCATCCCAGACGCCTCCGAGCCCAGAGAAGTGGACGAGGTTAACATCAGGCTTCTTTCCTGCACAGTAAAGCTTGTGAATGGAACTCTGTATTGTGGTGCTGGACAAAGGTTTCCACAGTAATCCCTTGTCCATGTGCTTCTATCAGCTGCTGATGAATGACGGTTCCTGATGCAGCGTCTGAGGGGTCAGAGGTCACGGGGTCCAGCTTAGGCTTGCTCCCTCGTCCTTTACACTGAAACTCCTCCAGATTCCTTGAATGCTTTAATGATATTCTGCTCTGTAGAGGCAGAAATATGCAGATCCCTTCCAGTCTTTCTCTGAGGAACATTGTTTTAAACACAAACTGGAGCTCCTCTGAACATCTTTGCTGCTCAGACTCAGTCATGGAGGCTGCTTTAGGACCAGATCAGGGTCACAGTCACATCTATATCTTTTTAACTTCAGTACTAACCCTAAATCCCCCGTTCCAACTTATCTTGGAATGTGTGACAGGCCTGAAATGGAAAAATTGATCGAGTTACTAAATTAAATTAAGTTGTTAAGAAAAAAACACGAACCGTCGGATCCATTTCCTCTGAAATGAAATAAACGTAAATCGTCCCAACATTTTCTGATTTGTTGCTGTGTTTTTCCCCCTCTGGTGTAATAAGTTATTATGATTGTGACATGAATACAGCCTTTTCATTCTGACCCGGGTTAAAAAGTGTCTCAGTTCTCGGTTGGGAACCTTCCTTCATTCTGCTTCATGTTGACCTGATTTGGAGCATTTCAGCACATTCCTTCACGCTGCCAGTTCCCTGTTCTGACACGCACCCGAAGATATTTAAGATCAGGTCCTTGGCATGTTCCTGCTCGAGGAGGCAGCCATTACAGGATGGTAAACAGCATTCATGAAGAAACATGTGGTGACATTTAAAGGATGATTGACTGTTATTGACGATCTGTCAGCTTCAGCCGGTCAGTGCACTCTTAATTCTCATCAACAGCGTTTCCTTCTGCAGAGAAAGGCTTTAGTTTCCTCCCCACTCTGTGTGAACTCAGGAGAACATTGTGGTTGAAGTTCAGGGGATCGGATTCTGCAAACAATAAGATGCCGCTCAAATTAACAGAGATAATAAACCTCTTGACCTGCATCTGCAGGCAAATGACTACAATAGCTGTACAATTCTTCTCAATCTGCAGGTGATATGTTGCTCTGAAGCGTTAAACTACAGAGTGCACGAAAGGAAAGGAAAGCTTCGTCCAATTCTGAGTCTGTACGTGTTAAATTTCACGGTAATCTGACAGAATAATGGTGCATAAAGACGAGGAATTCTCTCTAATCAGTTAAAAACATCAGGACACGATGGAAGTCTCGTCATTGCATTTGAATCTGTATTTGGCTCCATTCTTTGGGCCACAATCCATCATTAAACAGAATCTGAATCATTAATCTGAACAACTTTTTCCTCCTGATAAGACACCACTCAGAAGCTGGGATTAATGCTCGTCTAAAGAATCATTTCAACACTTTACCGACATGAACATTCAGGCTAAAAGGTGGCGTGAAACCTTCTGTTTGTGTTCTTCTGTTCATCTTCTGAGTCATGGTGGAAATCCCCTAATGGACTCCTGAAACACCTGCCCTGTGGAAATGTGCTGGAGGACTCTTATTAATATTTACAACTACTTTAATGGAGCGCAGGGTTACTAATGTTCCTGTGTTTCTAAATTTTCTACAGCATTTAGCAAAGGAAACACTAAGCAAAAATGAGGGGTAGGACCTTAAGTAGTAACTCAGGCTTTGATTGTGCAAAAGAGTCCTGATCAGCCCTCATTTCTGTCTGTTTCCTTCCAAGCAGCCAGACTTTCTTTAATATTTCAACTTTCCAGCTTTCTGAAGGTATTTCAGAGTTTTTCTTTGGACATTTTCTGCTTTTTCACTCATTTTTTCCACTTAACTCTGAGCTATGAAGCATTCAGGCAGGAAAAAGGCTCCTAACTCAAGGGATGAACCAGTGTTGTGTCGACACAGAACAGACAACTTAGTAAAGAAGCCATTTTAAACTGGATCTTTAGGCACTTTGTCACAAAGACACATCATTTGTTCCCATTTCTTTAGCTGCATCTATGAAAAATAGCAAAGAAAACACAGTTTGACAGACAGAAAATAGGATTTCTGCAGCAACAAGGTGATTCCCAAAGAGCTATTAGCTGAAAACTTGGCATATCTCATTTGAAAAAGCTGGAAATATTGCCTATCAATGCAATAAAGAAATGAGGAATGAGGAAATCATCTTTTTACAGGAATCCTGCAGAGCTCAGATTCAGAACCAGAGCAGAAACTGGCTTTAATGAGATCTGGAGTGCTTATTTATTAAGATGCAATATTCAAATGTGGCTTTTAGGCACCCCAAATAGTGCACTCAGGGTATAATCAAGCTCCTTTTGACATAATAATCTGACAAAACACAGAAAGCGTGTGATAATTTCTCCTCTCATGATGCACTTATGATGCCTCCTAGTGCATTTCTCATACAGTTACAGCCACATTTCTGAAATCCTGGATGGCAGGAAGAGAAACTCCTGAAAGCCGTTTCTCACCCTGTCACTGCTGGAAATGTTTCTCAGGTTACTGGGGAACAAAGTGTTGTCGTTTAAAGACGTTTGTGTGGAGGTTTTTACGCAGCTGAAAGCGAGTTAACCAGGATGCGTTGCACTTTTCTTCCAGCCAAACACAGGCACTGGACCTGCCCTGCTCAGGGCTTCCTTCAATAAATTAAGGTGGACATGAAATGAAAAGTAATCTACTTCCACAACCACTCTTTGTTCCATTATACGTGCACACAAGGTGATTTCCTCTCTATTTCTAACCAGCGGAGGTGCTTCAGGAGCAACGATTGGCTCCTGTGGTTCAGCAGTTTACACACAGGAGAGAGGGCAGCTTCATTTATGGATCTCACATAAACCTACGCTGTGCTTATTGATGGCTTTATGTCTCATTGTGAAGGCAAAGATTGTGAAGATAATTCCACTGGGAAAAGAAAAGCAGCTTCAGGAAAAGTCCTGCCAGAGGAAGGCCGTCTGGTCATGTCCCACAGGACCAAATTCGGCTCAAATTCGGCTCAAATTCGGCTCAAATTCGGCTCAAATTCGGCTCAAATTCGGCTCAAATTCGGCTCTTTACAGGGAATAGACAAAAAGCTACTGACAATCAGAGATCTGTGGCAGTGAGGCACAAAAAGGGAAGTTAAACTACTGATTGGGCTCATATTTACGATGCTGTGATGTCATTTTTCGCCTCCTTCTACCTCTCTATAAGCAACAACATGTTGTAGTCGAGCAATAAAACACTGGAGACACTTTATGCTAAAGAATCTGCAGAGATGTTAATGTTACTGGAGCCGTTAAAATGTAGTAATTTACGATCTTTCATTGCGTGTGACAGTTTAAAGCTGCACTAAACATCGAATGTTTCAGTTTTATAATATAGGTACGAAAGGAGGATTTTTTAGCCCATTTTTCACCGGTTTGTGAACATGTATTAACTCTTAAATCTGCACCCGACTCCCTGAGGTCGAGCAGCAGAAGATGAGAGACATCGTGTGACGCCTGCTGGACCATAGCAGGGTGAACTGAATGTGTCAGAGTGGTTCGTGTCACTGTTTATGAGAGCGGCTGCTTGTTCTTTGTTGGACACACAGCAGGCTGCAACTTAAACCTGATTAACGGGGAGAAACAAATCTGAAGCCATCTTTTGGAAAGCTGAAAAGAAAATAAATCTGAATCAGCCGAGTGGCTCTACCTGGTTTCCAGAGAATAAATATGTAAAATATGGGGTGTCATCAGAGAGCTGAAGATGTCAAACAAGCAACTGTGGTGGATGTCCATAAGAGGAATATCTGGAATATTATATCATATCTGAAATATTGTATCATATCTGGAATATTGTATCATATCTGGAATATTATATCAGATCTGTAAAATATCTGGAATATTATATCATATCTGGAATATTGTATCATATCTGGAATATTGTATAATATCTAGAATATTGTATCATATCTGGAATATTGTATAATATCTGGAATATTGTCAAATATCTGGAATATTGTAAAATATCTGGAATATTATATCATATCTGGAATATTGCATCATACCTGGAATTTTATATCATATCTGGAATATTGTAAAATATCTGGAATATTGTATCATATCTGGAATATTGTATCTCATCTGGAAGATTATATAATATCTGGAAGATTATATCATATCTGGATTATTGTATCATATCTGGATTATTGTAAAATATCTGGAATATTGTAAAATATCTGGAATATTGCATCATATCTGGAATATTGTATCACATCTGGATTATTGTATCACATCTGGAAGATTATATAATATCTGGAAGATTATATCATATCTGGATTATTGTATCATATCTGGATTATTGTAAAATATCTGGAATATTGCATCATATCTGGAATATTGTATCATATCTGGATTATTGTAAAATATCTGGAATATTGTAAAATATCTGGAATATTGCATCATATCTGGAATATTGTATCATATCTGGATTATTGTAAAATATCTGGAATATTGTATCATATCTGAAATATTGCATCAGATCTGGAATATTGTATCATATCTGGAAGATTATATCATATCTGGAATATTGTATCATATCTGGAATATTGTATAATATCTGGAAGATTATATCATACCTGGAATATTGTAAAATATCTGGAATATTGCATCATATTTGGAATATTGCATAATATCTAGAATATTGTATCATATCTGAAGATTTTATCATATCTGGAATATTGTATCATATCTGAAGATTTTATCATATCTGGAGTATTGCATAATATCTGGAATTTTATATCATATTTGGAATATTATATCATATCTGGATTATTGTATCAGATCTGGAAAGACTCCGGTGAGTCACAGAGTTTATTGTTTGTTATCTGATGATATTTTAATCTTTGCCGGTCAGGTGAGATTATTCCATTTATTCTAACATGCATCAAGTCTTTGAAACAAAGAGAGTATGAAGGTTGTTTTTTTCTCATTTCAGTTAACTTTTTCTTATTGATATCTTCTACATGTGAGTAAAAAATGGGGATGGGATCCAGTCCACTGCTGTCAAAGGCTCAAAGTGACCTAACCCAAGACCATTCAAATGATTGTATTTACTCAAAAACTGTGTTGCCTGTAGGTCTTGGACTTTCTCTGCGTAATTCCCTGAGGCCACGCCTCGTAATCTATAGCCTCTTTCACACATTGTTGTGCCTTACAGGCCAAAATGAAGCCAACTGCTGTTAATCTAAGCAGAGGAAGCTCATCCCCGCACCACAGATGCAGCATCTGGGAATCAGCTGAGTGACCACAGCAAACTGTTTCTACCTTCCTCACCATCTCAGAAGTGTTTCAGGACAGGATGAGCAACAGCGGGGCACCAGTTCTGCCTTGAAAAGGCGCAAAGAAACATGTGGAAGAGGCCAGTAATTAACCCTTTACTGTCACTGTGCTAATCAGAAAAGATAATGAACTAATTCACTGTTTTTTCCAGAAACTTTCCTGTTAATGCCGGTCTTTACTGGAAAGCCTCAGCAGGCACAGATGATCACTTATTGCATCTCTAACTCTCAGAAACCTGCAGCTGAGACCAAGAAAATGGTTTAATTTCTTTATCCAGCCCTTATTTCTTTATGTTTTGCTTCCAAGCAGCCAGCCAGGCTTTGTCTAATCTTTAAAAGTTGTCTTAAGGAATAGGTCGAAAAGCCTTCTGAATTTCCCTCAAGAAGCCTGGAGAACTATTCCTGAAGACTCCTTAAAGAAATGACAGAAAGCTTGTCTCAGAGGGTTCAGGCTGTGTTGGAGAATAAAGGAGCTCAGACCAGATATTCACCTTAAAGCTGCTGAGAACTGATAAAAAAACTCTGTTTCTGCCTTATAAAGTGCATCCATATTTATTTCAATAAATCACAGCATCTATTTCCTGTTTCCCTGGAATTATATAAAGAAATGAAGGCTGGATCAGGACCCCTGCATCATTTTATCAGGTTTTCATCCATCAGAACCAAATTCAGATAAAACACAACGATGAAAGATCATGAGTCATAACTAAACTGCTCCGTAACACAGTCATTAAAACACTTTAATACAAGAAATAATAACATGATATGTAGGATATACACACAAATTCCCCGTTGATTGATGAAATCTGAGCTTTTCTGATAAACATTTGCAGGTTACAGCATATTTCAGCAAAGAGGGGACACAGACTTCTTCTTCATTGTTTGGTGAAATAACCAAAATTACACAAATACATCAAACTGGGAGGAAAGACTTGTTCTCTTCCTTTAGTTCCCAATTCTTTCCTCCTCGCTGTGAAAAATGAGACTGAAAATCATCACTCGGCTGCACTGTTTCCTGCCTGAGTTGAAATAAGATTCACTTATCTCCTCTCTGGAGAGGGTGATGGAAAAGAAAAGAAAATTAGAGGCGCAGCAGCCCGGGGTCAGCAGCCAGGCTGAGGAGTCAGAAGCAGGTTACCGAACCTGCAGCTGCTGCACTGATCAGCCGGAGTGACAGAGAGGCAGCTGTGTGCTCGATGTTTAGTGAATTTCACTGAATCAGCATGGAATCAACAGGAAGATTTGGGCTGAAAACTTACAGCCTTTGGGGGGTAAGTGGGTAGATCAGCTAAAACTAACCCTCAGAATAAAAAAAACTCTTTTTTTTTTATTTTACTAATAAAAACTTATCTGAAAGAACAGATATTTTTAAATAAAATCATATTTTTTCCTCCGCAGAGGCAGGAGATCAGACCACCAAACACTGCAAACTTCTTCTTTCTCTTTCAAGGGAAATAAAAGCAACTTACCTTTGCAGCAGCTCCATCCAGGATCTGTTTTAATCCCCCTCGTGAGGTAAATCTCTCCAGCGTGGGAGTGAGTGTGTGGCTTCAGTGGCTGTTTACAGCCTGGTCGGCAGCAGAGCCATGCTTTAACTGTGCAGAGCGCAGCTACTACAGACCGTCACACTCACTCTGGAGGCAGCACTGCTGCCTTCAAGATAAAAGCACGCCAACACGGATTTGGTGATGTCACATAAATCATGCTCTGGAAAGGTGTCGCACCAGTGGCTGCAGCCTTGGACATGTTGTTTACTTCTCTGTATCTTTTTAAATCTTTCTAATGAGGTTGTTTTTCTGTGGAAACACACATTTTTATCTTATAATGCTGGTTTGGCTGCTGTGCTGCTGGATTTCTGCTTGTAAATATGAAAGTGGACTCAGCTAACTGAGCTTTCCAAAGCCTAAGCAATGACTGGAATAAGAACCCAGGTGCAGATGAGTTGAAGAGGAGACGTCTGGGATGTAGAGTAGGAACAAAATGGAGAAAAATGAGGAGGAAGTTTAAAGCATTTCTTCCTTTGATCATCAGGGGAAATGTGAGATCTCTGGTGGATAAAATGGACGAGCTTGGAGGAAACAACAGGAATATCAGGAAGAGACGTTGAACTGCTGGCTGTGCGTTTCTGTCCATGTTGTCTGCTGAGAGTTCACCTGAGTTACCTGCTGACGCTGTGTGTGACATCATCAGCTGAGCTGTTGCTAAGCAACAGAAACAACAGCCCAAGCCACTGATGGAGACCTCTGAAGGTTTCTACCTTCCTCTCTGCTGCACTTCAGCTTTCTACATGTTTGTCAGCTGATTTATTTTATTTAGTTGTCTACAATCTGTAATAATATATATCATATATGTTATATATTTATATGTTTTCACACACTTCACTCACAAAGCAGTGAGCTGGAACATGTGATCACTTTATCGTGATATATTTGCTGAAACTCAGCCAGTCTCACAGCGCAGGGACGTTAATTAGTGGAAAATGTGATGAAATACAGCTTTAGTGTGGCAGAGCTGAGAGCAATAAGGTGGAAATACTACAGATGGTCACGTATGGATGCATGGAAATGTCTCATCTCTGTGGTTAATGCTCATCCAAAGACACGAAATAGGTGTGGAGGTGGACAGAGTGACACGTAAAAGCAGCTGAAAGCTGCCTGAAAGCTGCTCACGCTTTCTTAGCTCTGGTCAAGAAAGGCAGAGCAGCTCCAGTCATCTCCGTAAACATGCTCCCGTCAGACTTCATCCAAATCAGAATCACACGCGTATCTGTCATGTCGAATCTGTTCAGTAAAGCCTTCCAGCCTTTCATCAGAGTCCGCTGCAGTATGTGTGACCTCTTGTTTCCGTTTCATTCGGAGGATTTTCTGCAGACAGGTTTTTCACCCCACTGGACAGGGTTGGAGTCCATGTCTCACTTTGCATTTGGGTGACTGTGGAATCTGTTTTCATGTGCTGTGGTTTGAGTTGTCACAGCTCTCTGATCTGCCTGTTCCTGTGGATCGCTCCATGATCCTTTACAGAAGAAATTAAATCTTCCTCTGTTTTTAGACGCCATCATAAAACAGTTAAAGGGGAACTCCGGTGTTTTTAAACCTTATTTCTGGCCTGAAACACGTTCATCTACTCACTGAGAACAGTTTGGTGAAAGTCGGCGTCCTTCGGAAGATATTTAGATAACTGGAGATCCATATAACGGAGAGAACGGGGCTTAGAGGATGCAGCCTCTAAATAAGGCATTATCTGTCTTTATTTCACCAACACTTTAAGAAGAATGAATGAATGAACGTGTGCTATAGCTCTGTTAGCTCATAGCTGCTGTTATGTGGCTACTTGCAGCTATAGGAGAGCTAACAGAGGGATTTCTACACAGGCACTCTACTGGGACCACTTCATCCACACACAGTTTAAAATAGTTCAATCAAAGTGGAATTTAGTCACATTTTATATGATTAAAACACACATTCAGAGTCACAACAGTTCAAAGCGTAAGAAGTGAACACACCACATTAAAGTTAGTTTCCTTCTGCTTCACTCGGCTCTAAATCGAGGCGACGATCACAGAGATTTAAAGGAAACGCATTTCTGAAACGTGCAGCATCTTTGGGAAAATTAGAGTATTAAATAAAGGTTGCAGCCTGATTCATTTTAACTAATGGAGGAGACCTGCCTCAAATCTGCTCTAAGTTACAAAATAATTCTGTAAAGTCGAATCACTGCTTAAAAAGGATCATTTGAGGTGCTGCTCACTCCGGTAAGAACGTCCATCTTACTCAAAGTCGTCGTTCACATTGTCAAAATCTGATAAATATCCTGCCATGTTGCACAAAACTATCAGCAGCAAACTCTGTGTGAAGTTAGCCGACTGTCACAGAGCACGGAGTGAATAAACTGTGCTGCAGGGGGGCGTGTGGATGAAGTGGTCCCAGTAGAGTGCCTGTGTAGAAATCCCTCCGTTAGCTCTCCTATAGCTGCAAGTAGCCACATAACAGCAGCTATGAGCTAACAGAGCTATAGCACACGTTCATTCATTCATTCTTCTTAAAGTATTGGTGAAATAAAGACAGATAATGCCTTATTTAGAGGCTGCATCCTCTAAGCCCCGTTCACTCCGTTATATGGATCTCCAGTTATCTAAATATCTTCTGAAGGACGCCGACTTTCACCAAACTGTTCTCAGTGAGCAGATGAACGTATTTAATGCCAGAAATAAGGCTTAAAAACACCGGAGTTCTCCTTTAAGAACTATTAAATGTTGGTGTGTTTTACTATGGAAACCCAGAGACAAAGATGAGGCTTAAACAGTCGTAATATGTGGTTATTTATAGTGTTTCATTTGTCTTTTTTACAGACAAGCAGGTATTCTGAATATATGTCTGCTGAAGGGAGGATTAAGCTTTTCTTTGGCAGTGACAACATTGTTCTCCATCATCAGTAAAACAAAGAGGACTGACTGCAGACAGGAGCCCGGATCAGCAGGGGCCCAGAACCTCATAATGAAAAAGGATGGGAAGGGTCAGCGACTCCTTTCCTTTTCCTTTACTTTGGTGCTGGCACTCCTCTTCTCTTTGGGAGGCACACTTCTTTTGTCTTAGATTTTTCATCATTTTTTTGTGGAATGATCCACTTTTCTGCCACATTTCTGCCCATCAATCTGCTTCTGTTACTCAAAACCTGAACTTATGGCTCAAGTCTGGTGACAATAATGCTGAATCTTAATAAACAGCTGCAGCATAAACAGTACTGAGGGAGAACAACACCTCACATGTCTCATTTTAAACGTCTTTAAGCTGGACATGAAGTTCGTGCAGCCTCACCTGCACAGAACCTCACATTCCTCTCTGAGCTGAAGCGTTTCTGAGGCGAAACAGAGGTCATCACGTTTTTTTCCTGCTTTCAAATGACCTGGAACACAAAGACACGGGTCAGGATGGAGCTGCTATACAGTATCTTCACAGTTAGACTGAACAAATGAGCACTGTGGCAGCTGCTGTTAGATAATGTTGATGATGCCATCTGTCAAATGCACCCTCAGACTGAGGTAATTAGGATGTTTGCTGTTAAAACCAGGCCATACCTCCACAATCCACTGAAGGAGCCTTTGTCTCACTTTGCCTCTCGGTGGGTTTACAGAACTTAGCCCACAAACCGTGGGCTAAAATAAAGGTTCTGTGTAACTCTAGCTGGAAATGTGAACCCCTCTGCTCATCAAGAGTCAAAACTTTAGGCTGATATCCCACATGCAGATGCACTGCTGAGCAGCAGTAATCTTTCCCAGCCCAAGAACCGGTATCAAATGCTCCTGTGCAACCGGCTATTTCCTGACAGCAACAATCCCAGACAGACGGACGCCACTGGCTCTGTGTTCGTCCTTCTTTTCTTTCAAAGAAAAACAACAATCCTTATCACTCAGAAGATGTCATGAGAGAAGAACGAAAGGACTGAGGAATGACTGATGACAGAGCGGGTTAGACCCATCGATATCCAAATATTACTTCCAGAAAAATCTCAAAAATCCAACAAAAACTTGAATCTGAAAGTTGGTCATTTGTTTAAACTTGTAACAGGCACAAGTCCTCATTTTATTGAGAAAATCACTCAGTGAAAGTTGTTCTGGAGCCAAAGAAAGACAGAAAGTTTATAGAATCTACAGCAACAGCTTCTGGAGCTTCTCCAACCAGCAGGTTACCTGCAAAAAACTAAATATGTCATTAGTTTATCAGTTTGAACCTTTATTTAACAGACACAAGACCAAAAAAATGACCAAAATGTTCAGTTTCTTTACTGATAAACTGCTTTCTGTTTAGAAAATCACTCAGTGAAAGTTGTTCCAGAGTCAAAGAAAGACAGAAAGTTTATAGAATCTACAGCAACAGCTTCTGGAGCTTCTCCAACCAGCAGGTTACCTGCAAAAAACTAAATATGTCATTAGTTTATCAGTTTGAACCTTTATTTAACAGACACAAGACCAAAAAAATGACCAAAATGTTCAGTCTCTTTACTGATAAACTGCTTTCTGTTTAGAAAATCACTCAGTAAAAGTTGTTCTGGAGCCAAAGAAAGACAGAAAGTTTATAGAATCTACAGAAACAGCTTCTGGAGCTTCTCCAACCAGCAGGTTACCTGCTGACAGGTGAGGGTGTCAGGATTGGGTATAAAAGCAGCTTCCACCAAAGGTTCAGCCTCTCCAACAAGGATGGGTCGTGGCTCACCGCTTTGGGCCAAACTCCATCAGAGAATCATCAATAAGTTCAGGAAATATTCCTCAGAGTCAGACTGGAAAGAGCTTTGGTCTTTCAGCATCTACAGAGCAGAATATTGGGAACAGATTCAGGGAGTCTGGGGAAGTCTCAGTGTGGAAAGGCCAAGGACAGAAAGCCCTGCTGGATGAGCTCGGAGCCCTCAGGCAGCACTGCAGGAGAAACCGTCAGGCCACCATGATCCATACAGCCACATGGGCTCAGGAGGAGCTGGGAAAAGCATTTCCACTCAACACAGTCCACGGCTGCATCCAGAAATGTGAGCTGAAGCTGCATCACACCAGGAGGAAGCCATATATCAGCTCTGAGCAGAACCACGGCCCAGTTCTCTGGACTCCAGCTCATCTCAGAGGGACAGAAAGACAGTGGACACGTGTTCTGTGGGCAGATGAGTCCACGTTTCAGCTGCTTCTGGGGAAAACTGCTGAGAAAGAGCATCCAGCTGTTCTCAGAGGAAGGTTTAAAGCCAGCGTCTGTGATGGTCTGGGGCTGCAGCAGAGTCCATGGCATGGAGGGCTTCATCTGGGTGAAGGTACCACTGATGCACAGCTGGATGTTGGAGTTCTGGAGAGACAGATGCTGCCATCAAGGTGCCGTCTTTTCCCGGGAGGTCCGTGGTTATTTCAGCAGGACGATGCCAGACCTCATTCTGCAGGACTTCCAGCAGCTTCAGACACACAGAGTGTGTGAGCTCGGCTGCCTGCCTGCAGTCCACATCTGTCTCCTGCTGCAGATGTTGGAGCATCATGAAGAGGAGAACCAGACAACCAGGGACTGCTGAGCAGCTGGAATCTGGGATTCAGCAGGAATGGACTCAGATTCCTGTGAAAAACTCAGTTCAAAGCATTAAAAAGAGTCATTAAAGGAAGCTGAAGGATGGAAACATGAGTCTGGAGCAGCTTTTACTGAGTGTTTCTGCTGCAGATTCGAGATGATAAACTGCTCAGGAAATGATCAGCTCCACTGTTTCCCACTTGAATGAAACATCTACAGAGACTGTTCAACGGTCATTAAGTCCTTTTTTCCGCAGAGCTGAACACATAAGAAGGTTATTTCATGTTCATATCAATTGATTGAACTTTTAAAGTACTTCTGATTACTCATCATTACGTTAAGGATATTGCTTTATTGTAGAATCTGCCAATATTACATTATTTATTCCTTAATTATGGCGTTTTAAGCTGCTTTCTTCCATGTTTGGATCGATTTAGACAAAAGAAGTCAGTCAGCGATGAAACTGAAGGTCATTTTGTGTCTATTGAATAAAGTTTTAAACTGATTTTCGATGTTTAGATGGGTTTCCTGTGAAGAAGATCTGCCAATATTACATTATTTATTCGTTAATTATGGCGTTTTAAGCTGCTTTCTTCAATAGTTTGGATCGATTTAGACAAAAGAAGTCAGTCAGCGATGAAACTGAAGGTCATTTTATGTCTATTGAATAAAGTTTTAAACTGATTTTCGATGTTTAGATGGGTTTCCTGTGAAGAAAATCTGCCAATATTATATTACATGCCAATATTACATTATTTATTCATTAATTATGGCGTTTTAAGCTGCTTTCTTCCATGTTTGGATCGATTTAGACAAAAGAAGTCAGTCAGTAATGAAACTGAAGGTCATTTTGTGTCTATTGAATAAAGTTTTAAACTGATTTTCGATGTTTAGATGGGTTTCCTGTGAAGACAGCTCAGGCTTGAGCGATGTTTCCTCCAGAATCTATGTGAGAATCTGTGAAACTGTTGACAGGACCGGCATCGGGAAGACTGATGAGCCTGCATGGAAGCAACCCCAGAGTCAAGAAACACGAGAAGTCACCACCTTTGAGTCCGGTGTCCAGTTCTCCTCAAACACATCATCGCAGGTTTTCTGCCCTTCAGACATAAATAGAGGTGTCGTCACTCGTGCTGCAGGGTGAGGAGTTCTATATCCGTCAGGGATCAGCTGCAAGGTCCAACAATGGGTCACGTTTCCCTCAATGGAGGGCCGTGACAGTTGGAGGCATGAGGGAGATGCAGGCCGTAATTACGCTCCATGTTCAAGGTCAAGTTTCATGGAAAAATAAGTATTTAGAATAATTACAGATGTGATTTTGAATAGTACAACAGCTGCAGAAGCCTTTCTGATAACTGGTTAATTACTCAGATTTGACATCTTTGTCCTCTCGACTCTTTTAATCAGCAGAATACTTTGCTTTGTTCGCCTCTGTGGGTTTAAGATGATAATTATTTTTAGCTTTACATCTACAGTTGACTTAAAAGATAACAGTTTGTCCAGAGGTGAGTTTTTTCCTGAAGTTGAAAGAATATTTACATGCTTTATTGTGAAATTTGTGACAGGAAGTCATGTTCTGTCAGTAAAGAGATTGATGTTTTGCCACTCCTTCCTTTTGGTTCTCATTCCTTCACTGCTGTCGGGGCTCAAATGTTCAGGGGAAGCAAACTCTTTTACGACTGAGACCCAAAAACATCGAGAGGAATGGAAGAGGTGCGTAGCTGTGGTGAAACGCAGACCTGACAGCAGCTGATGAGCACACTGAGACCAGGTCACTCTGAGGAATTCCTCAGTCATGTCATCATCTACATGCCGGTCAGGCTGAGTCACCTGCTTCATGTGATGCTTCCTGCATATTTCACACTGCTGAGCCACAACTCCGGAGCAAAGTTCTGAAACAAACAAACAAAAAGTGTTTCTACTAAAATAAATACAATGAGTAAAATGGGCTCACCAGGAACTTCAAACAAAATTAATTCACTCAGAGGAAAAATCTTACGAAACTCGTGTGTTTGAGACACAGAACTGAACAAAAATGAGGGATTTCCTCAAATTTCCAACAAAAGAACGATTACAGTTCAGTTAAAAAGTCCTTCCTGTCTTTCTGTTTCCTTCCAAACAGTCTGACTGTGTCCGGATCAACAGTTCTGCAGCTTTCTGAAGCTCTTTCAGAGTTTTTCTTTGGACATTTTCTGCTTTTTCACTCATTTTCAGTCCAGTTTTTCTTTGTTAAGCCACTTAACTCTGAGCTATGAAGCATTCAGGCAGAAAAAAGGCTCCTAACTCAAGGGATGAACCAGTGTTGTGTCGACACAGAACAAACAACTTAGCAAAGAAGCCATTTTAAACTGGATCTTTAGGCACTTTGTGAACAACCTTCAGACATTTTTACGCACCGTATTGTTCAAAAGTCTTAATCCACCTCTCAGTTCATTACATTTTCCTTCCAAGCAGCCAGACTTTCTTATAATCTCTGCTTTCTGAAGCCTTTTCAGAGTTTTTCTTTGGACATTTTCTGCTTCTTCACTCACTTTCAGTCCTTGTACCTGATGTTTTTTTCTTTGTTCAGCCACTTAACTCTGAGCTATGAAGCATTCAGGCAGAAAAAAGGCTCCTAACTCAAGGGATGAACCAGTGTTGTGTCGACACAGAACAGACAACTTAGCAAAGAAGCCATTTTAAACTGGATCTTTAGGCACTTTGTCACAAAGACACATCATTTGTTCCCATTTCTTTAGCTGCATCTATGAAAAACAGCAAAGAAAACACAGTTTGACAGACAGAAAATAGGATTTCTGCAGCAACAAGGTGATTCCCAAAGAGCTATTAGCTGAAAACTTGGCATATCTCAGCATGGTGTGCAGTGTGTCCTTAAAACATTTGAGGAAACTGGACAAGTGGAGGACAAAAGAAGAAGTGTCAGGCCTAAAAAACTATCTGCAGCAGATGAACAGGATCTGAAAGTGATGTCCTTAAGAAAGAGGAAAAAATCCAGCTGTGACCTGACAGGACCTGAGAGATGCATCTGGACCTTCAGCTGATCCATCTACTGTTGGCCCATATATATAGAAATATGAGGGGTGGATGCACTTTTGTACAGTTCTGTCAGAGTTTCAGTGTGTTTGTCGGTATTTGTGTTGTTTTCAGACGCAGAACATTGTCGTTCTATAATATCCTATTATAAACAGAAAATATGTTTATTTGTTTATTCTGAGATGATATTTGGGCTTTTCTGTGCTGCAGGGAGGGAAGGAAGGAACTCAATCTGATACTTTTACCATGATGTTAGGCTGAGAAGTTATCTAAACTATCTAAATATGGTTTTAAATTCAAACTTATGTAATGTCACAGTGATTAATTATCATAACTGTATGACTGTCTCATGAAGATTAAGAGAACTTTGTCGACAATGAGCATTTATGAACTATATTTCCACTAAAAATCACTCAAACACAGTCATCGGGTCACTGCTGCCATCTAGTGGTCGGAAGCTGGAACGAAGCAAGATTTGAAAGTGCCATAAACTACTGAAACTATACAGTTAATGTTTATTAATTATAAATATATGTATTGATGTTCACTCTGTAAAGAGCTTTGAAACAGTTAGTATGAGATAGTGATGTTCTTACAGTACATATTGATGAATACTGATGAAAACAGCATCTTTAACATGCAAAGTGTGTATTCAGAGGCCGAAAACGTTCGATAATGTGATTGTTGGTTGCTAAATTGGTTTATATGGTTTATATCTGGTTTGATGACTTTCAAACAGTCTTCACTCAGCTTGCTTTCGTTAGACATTTTGATGATAAACATCATCAGATCACATCATGAGCTCCTCTTTTAGGTAGAAATAATCAGCTTTTTTATCTCAATTTGTCTCTTTTACAGCTACAAAAATGAAAAGAAGCATTCCTGAATATCTTATTCAAATGAATGCGAGTAATAACATTCAACATTGATTTTAATTATTATTATTATTATTATACAACACCGATTAAAAGATGCACAACACAAAATGATGAAATATATGTAAAGAATAAATAAACATACATGAAATTCTTACACTTACTATATTTCCTTGTTTAAAGTTTGTTAATAAACATCCATATTTTCATCAGGACAATGAATCTTTTCCCTTAAAGACGTTCTGACTCTGAGGAAACCAAGTGATGAAGAGTTCCAGCTGTTATTTTGTCCTGGAAAGCGACAACAAACAAAGGTCCATTTAAATCACAGAGCGTAAGCAGAACAGTCAGAAGTCCAAAGTTGGTGTGTGTTAGGTGTGTTCGAGGTGTCATGGGAGAGGAGGCATTCTCAGAGGAGTTGAGTCTGCAGAGGTTCTTAAAGGTAGAGAGAGTTCCTACCAACAGTCTGGACTGAGAGCGCCATGTTTGTCAGGATTGCAGTATCAGACAAGGTTCCTGAGAGGAATACAGAGGTCCAGAAGGAGCATCAGCCTGTGTGAGTTTAAGAAGCTGCTGCAGACCCAGAAGTCTCTCTGTAGGCAGCATATGGGACTGGATCTAAATCAGGCAGCCATGAGCAGCCAGTGGAGGTCCACAAGGAGAGGAGGGTCATGGGACCTTTTTGGTTGATTGACACTCTCCGTGTTCTGGACCATCTGTAGGGGGTTCACTGTGCATGCTGGGAGACCTGCTGGAATAGTACTTCAGTGGCAGATCTGAGAAAATAACCATCATCCGTACCAGAAGACTGAGTCAGATGCAACCTCCTTATTAGATAGCTGAAGTGCTTTTATACCACATGACCTGTTGGTAGCACTTGTTTGAACAAGACTAATTCATTACGCCACTACTAGCCTAATATTGCCCCCATTCCAACTGTTTTTCTTAAAAGTTGCTTGCCTTAAATATAGAAAATAACATATTTTCCCAAATTAAATCAAGGTGATCCCATCCATACTCTTGGACATTCAGTAAAAGTCAAAAGAATTAATGAAAAATCAACACATTCTGACCAGCACTGATCGCAGATCTCCCCCTGACCTTTGACCCCTCCCCTCCCTTACGTGGTCGTCCTATGTTGATGACGTCGAGGTAATGGCCGCTCTCGCTGCGCCGTGCGGGGTATTTTATTTTCTCCGCCACAGCAGCTGAAGTAAACCGTGTAATAGTTTCTGTAGACCGTAAAAGCCACTATCAGCGGGAGGGGGTTGTTGTTAACGCAGCAGCGCCGTCATTAAAGAGCTCCGGGTCCGAAAGGTGAATGAGAATGTGTGATTGTTAGTGGTTAGCCGAGTGTAGCTGCGCTGTTAGCTTAGCTTCAGGGAGGCTACATTGTTAACGGAAAGATGGCGAGTGTGCAGCCGCGTCGGCTTTCAGCTAAAGCAACAGTGTGTTTGCGGTATTTACGTCGTTAAGCTCACCGGGTCGCACGTTTATTAGCGTCGAAGAAGTTTGCGGTTCGTTGCGGACAGTCCGCGGTTGGTTAGCCTGCACTATGCGTGTCGCCAAGTTCGGGGCCTAGTTGCCAACTCGCGCGACCGGCTATTGTAAGTGTTACAGCCACCTTATGCTGCAGGTTAACTTGTGTAGCATTGACAAACTGTTGTGTACTTAAGTACTAAGTAAGTGCACCAGGGAAATCATTGGAGACATGTGATGGGGCTAAAGCTTTTAGCTAGTTTCTCTGTGCTGGTGTATTAAGAACGCTGGAAGTTGTCCTTCATAATGGAAATCATGCTGTCAGTTATCAGCTAGAAACAAACATTTTTGTCTGATTGCTGTCATATATAATCTGATTAAATTAAATATATGCTGCACTGTTTTATCTTGAGTCAACGCCTGCAACAACCCTGCATAGATGAGTAATCTGGAGAGAGCTTAGATCTTAAATCAGTCGGCTTTTTAATGTGGCATTATGCATATTTACTCCCAAAGTGAGTACTTGTATCACTCGTTGAGTTGTTCTTACATGGTGTTTTCTTTTCAAATCAGAATATTCTCCAATGGATACTCCAGAAAGCCCAACGCAGTCCCCTCAGTCTCCAGATGAGGAGGAGAGGGGTCTGTCTGACAGCGAGCTGCTGCAGTCCCCTGATGAAGAGGCAGACCAAGACATCTCAGACAGCGAGTTGCTCCAGGAAGAGAACGGGGGCCTGCTGGAGGAGGACGAGGAGGAGGAGGAGGAGGAGGAGGAAAGCCGAGGAAGAGGTTTGGAATTCGAGGATGAGGTTGTCCCTGACTTTGTCTCCGATCCTGAGGATGAGGAAGCTGGAGATGCAGGAGGAATGGGTGGAGAAGACGAGACCATTGTGCTGATGGAGAGGGATGATGACGGTCCGCGGGGGGGGCAGTTGGACGAGGGAGAGGATAGAATTTTGGACACGCCGCAGTCTCCTGACTCAGAACCAGAGCGGGTCCAGAGCCTCGTAGAGCCTGAAGAGGATGGAGAGGACGGGGAGGAAGGATATGATGACTACAGCAAAGACATCTCAGCAGGTCGGGGGGCAACTGAGGTGGATGATGATGATGAAGAGGAGGAGGAGGAGGAAGACAAAAACAAGTCTGAGGAGGAGGATCGGAGGAGGCGAGCTGTTGTGAGGGAGATGAAGGATGACTCTGCATCGGTTTCTCGTGAGCTGGATGAGCACGAACTAGATTATGATGAGGAGGTCCCGGAAGAGCCCAGCATCCCTGCACATGATGAAGATTATGATGAAGACGACACCAAAGTGGAGGGAGAGGAGGAGGAGGAGGAGGACAAGAGCAGTAAGAAGAGGGAAAAGAAACCAATCCTTCCGCCGTCTCCTAAAGATGGCGAGTCCAGGAGGACCGACGAGTCCAGAGGGCCGGAGAGGATGCGCAGAGATTCCTTCAGGGACAAGAAGAAGGAGGAAGATGATGGAGAGATCGACGAAGGAGAGATTGATGTAAGTGATTGAAGTTTTATCAGTGTGTTAATTGGCTGGTGAGTGATTCCAATGCTTTGCATGTTGTTTGGAGTGTAAAATGGGACATTTTAAAGGGTTTATTTGGTCAAACGGTGACTTTATGATGATTTTATCATCATAAATGATGATTTTATCTGGAGAGCCTCTGGTTAGAAATGACCCGAATGAACTGTACAAAGTTATTTTCATAAGCTCTTATTTTATTCTCTGTGTGAGCATTTTAAAACCCTTTCCAACAGCTTTAACGTTTAATGGGTTTAACAATAAATAACTTAACTGCACCAGATTACAGGCACTTCTTTCTTTCACTGGAAATCTAAAGATAAAGTTCCCCAAAACCCAATAAATGCAACAGTGACCCAGGAAAAAGACTGATCCACTGTTGGCTCTTTTTAATCTAACTTTGTTATAATACATATTTAGTCAAACTTCTAATCTAGTTTCTCTGTTGTGTCTGTGCAGTCGATGCGTTTCTTAGTTCTTGTTTTGTTTGAAGCTGACTCAGCTTTCAGGACACAGTCTTTAAGTCACAAACATTCACACGTGCAGGGCAAAGTTTCTTATATTGTTCTTAAGCTGAGGCGACTGCATGTGACTGTGCCCGTGGCGTGCTACAAATTGATAATCGTAATTAATATTAAGCTATGAAATCACTTTAAAGTAAAGAGCTTGATTTAAACGAGTAGAGAGCGCTGTTTAAGTTGTTGCTGGTGCTGCTGGAAAACTCTGTATTAGCTCTATATTAGCTGTGTATTAGCTCTATATTAGCGCTCTATTACCTCTATATTAGCTGTCTATTAGGTCTTTATTAGCTGTGTATTAGCTCTATATTAGCGCTGTATTAGCTCTGTATTAACTGTTTATTAGCTCTGTATTAGCCCTATATTAGCTCTATATTAGTGTTGCATTAGCTCTGTATTAGCTGTGTATTAGCGCTGTATTAGCCCTATATTAGCTTTTTATTAGGTCTATATTAGCGCTGCATTAGCTCTGTTTTAGCTCTATATTATCTGTGTATTAGCTCTATATTAGCTCTGTATTAGCTGTGTATTAGCGCTGTATTAGCCCTATATTAGCTTTTTATTAGGCCTATATTAGCGCTGCATTAGCTCTGTATTAGCTCTGTTTTAGCTCTATATTATCTGTGTATTAGCGCTGCATTAGCTCTGTATTAGCTCTGTTTTAGCTCTATATTATCTGTGTATTAGCACTGCATTAGCTCTGTATTAGCGCTGCATTAGCTCTGTATTAGCTGTGTATTAGCGCTGTATTAGCTCTTTATTAACTGTTTATTTGCTCAATATTAGCTCTGTGTTAGCCCTGTATTAGCTCTATATTAGCGTTGCATTAGCGCTGTATTAGCTGTGCATTTGCTCAATATTAGCTCTGTGTTAGCCCTGTGTTAGCCCTGCATTAGCGCTGTATTAGCTGTGCACCTCCATCCTCTGCGTCGCTGCACCTCGCAGTCAGATCTCTGACGTTATTTTTCAACATCTTATAGGTATTTAAAATTTGGCTTTGGGTCTTCCTCACTCGGTAAAGACTTCCACACAAAATACAAGCTCTGCTAAAGTGAGTTTGTCCAGCTGTTGCTATTGACAACAGGAAAAAAAGGATTTCTGCCGGCCTGATCACTGGTCAGGGTGAAAATGTCCTGTTCTGGTCATGATCTGAGCAATCAGTGAGTGTCTGAGCCCTGAAACCTGTTGTCCTACAGTGAGTCTCTGACTTCCTGCACAGTTCCATGCATGTTTTAAAGCAGGCAGCATGAATAAACAGTCAGACCTTTTTGTTTCTGGCTAAATAAACCCTGCATACGAAGCATAACTCAACATTTAAATGTTACAGAACCCTCTTTCTCTGTGACTCCATCATTCAGCCGTTACAGTAACACACAACTCCCAAACTGCACTGCTTTCCATCACTCTGAGGGCGACTGAACATGTGGGTGTCATGTCTGAATGAGCATCCTGCGATCTGACCAGGTCCAACCGCTCAACATTTACACTTTGAGCACAGCTGCTGCAGATTGAGTTATTTTAGATTGTGTTCAGCTGTGATGCTGGACCACACCGGGGGGGGTGAATGTGCTGTTTCTGCTGCTTTGAAAGCACCGATGAGCACCTGCAGCATGATGGGGGCTGCAGTCTGTAGCCTCTGAATTTGGCCAGATTTGTTCAATATGTTCCTTTCCTTATGAAATAGTTTCTGATTTAAATCGGAGCTGCAGAATATATTGAAAGTGCATCGTTATTATAATATGAAAACACACAAAATCGATTTCACAAAGACGATATGACTTGAAATGGGACGCCAACAGGTGTATTAATAAGGGCTTCTGTGCATGTTCTGCATGCACAGAATGAGATTAGCTCCATATGTTGGAGGATTTGTTAGCATCACAAGTTCTATCATCTCAACACTCAACAGTGATGTCACATTTTTCACATTTTCTTCCTAATTTAGATGAAGGTTTTACTGTTTTTCTGCCTGTTTCTGATGGATTGGATTCAGCATCATGAGTTATTAGCATTTATTCTGTGCCCTTTTCCATGGGTCTCTGTGGTATTTAGTGATAGAATTTTAAAAGTTGGGTATTATGGAGCAAGAAAAACTCTTCCTTCATCAAAATGGTGACACCAAACGCTGCTTTGTTTTCATGCGTTTCTTATTTAGCTTTCATGTAGCAAACAGGAATGTTCATGTTGGCGTGTCCATCTGCCATTCTGCCTCCAGGAGGCGCCACAACCTTAGAATAAACCTTTCCTCTACAGAAAACCGCTCTCTATCTCCTTTAAACTAGTTTCACTGCAGTTAGAACACACCCAGAGGACCAACTTCTGAATATTTGAGAGGGAAAAAGAGCAAAGTTTGTTGGTAAAGTTAGGCCGGACTCAGACTTTGTTTCGTTTGTGTGAACAGGATGACGACCTGGAGGAGGGGGAGGTCAAAGATCCCTCGGACAGGAAGATCAGACCGCGTCCCATCTGCAGGTTCTTCATCAAAGGTAGGTGCTGGCCTGCAGAACTCTTCGATGGATGCTTTAGTCTTCCTGAGGGAAGCTTTTACAGCTCATACAGGCAAAGGGAAGCACTGACGGTGCAAAGATAGTTCAGCAGATGCTTGATTTAGATAAAGAACATTAAACTTTACACCAGAAACTAAACTCACAGGAGACAAAACAAGGAGTCTGGGGACATGGATCTGAGGCCAGAGCTCCAGCAGAGTGTCAGCAGGGCTGCTTTATCAGCTGATTTACACTTCTGTAAACATATGACGCTAAATAACAAGACCTGACATGTTTTAAATGATTAGGAAGGACAGCTGTGGGTAGAAGGTCTTCCTCACAGTCCTACAGTAATAATTAAAAAAGTAGAGTTTCTGTATGAAGAGAACCATTAAAATAAGAAGCTGTGCAGAAGAGTGAAGGTGGAAGCTTTGAGTTTGTGTTCAGATGCACAGAAATCCACACATATTTGTAATATTTCACCAATCAACTCCCCCTTTCCAGGTTTTTACATCATTTCCATGACTCCTGGACTCTGATCCAATAGTAAAAGTTAAAAAAAACAACTCTTTCTCTGCCTTGTTGGATAAAGTCACAAGATTAAAGAAAAGTGGTGCAAGAAAACGCTTTGTTTTCAATGTTGGCCATTTAAAAAGAAAGAAACAAAAGGGAAAGATACTCCCTTTTCCCCCTAAAGGATCCGACAGTGTTTCCTTTGCTCCAGGAGATAAAGAAGTAGCTCCTTCCTTAGTAGTTTAGATCATTTGACCAGCTGTTTTCATGGCCGCTGCTCAGGTATTTCTGGGTCATTTCACTCCTCAGCGGAAAAGAAAGACTTAATAAACTGGTCTTTCACCTCTTCAGTCCCACCAGAGGAGCTGTGGACAGGTGCACAGCGGGAGGAGTCGAGGTTACGGGACACTTTTCAGCTTGAATTCTTTCCTCAGAGCCGTCAAACCATCAGTTCAACATCAGCAGCTGTTGCCAGATGAACTTTATTCTATATTTACATTTAAGTCAGTTACCTGAATGGGATTAATGGGTTCTTTGATCCTCATTGGAGGTTGGTCACTCTGGGTAACTCTCACTGGTGACTGGGGCTGCACAATTAATCGTATTTTGAACGATTTTGGTGGCCACAATTAAATTAACATGATTGTCAACGATATTTACATTTAAAACGCAGCTCTGCTGCCTGCATCTGACCACATGTTCTGAACCAGTAGTCCACCAACCACCAGGGGGCGCCAGCACGGTTAAGGCGTCATTAAGCTGCCTGAATAACACAGTCAGACAGCCTGCAGGCAGCTGGTCTGTGAGTAAGACTGATGAGAATAAGTTATGTTGAAAGCTGAGAAGAATCCGAAGCATCTGGGGACGGCGAGGAGATTTTACCTCGAAACGGGGCGACTTCCATTGTCCGGACTTGTTTCGAATTCAGGGAAAGTGACGTTAAACAAGAGCAAGTTATCTGCAAAGAGTGCAACAAAGAAGTGTCTGCCCCAGAGTAACACCCCTAATTTATTAAATCACCTGAAAATGCATCACAAACCTAAATATGAGGAATGAAAGAAGGCCAAAGCTGAAGTTAATTCACAAAATAAGAGACGCCACATCTTTTTATTTGGCCAAAGACGTGTCCGATCAGTACAGTTAGTGCTTTAAAATGTTAAATTATTGGGTTTTTGTTTTTATTTTGCATTATTCATCATTTATTCTGATTTAAAGTTGAATTTTTCACTAAAATTGTTGCCACATTGTTTGTTTTTATGTAAAAATCCATGTTTTTCCAGATGATTTTGGCCCTAATGGTGCAGCCCTCCTGGTGATTAATGAAGAGCCCTGCTGTGTTTTTGTTTCTTTCAGGTAATTGTACATGGGGCATGAACTGCAGGTTCATCCACCCTGGAGTCAATGACAAAGGGAACTATTCCCTCATCAGTAAGCCGGACCCCTTCTCTCCTAACGGAGCTCCTCCTGGGGGGCCACACCCTCTCATTCCCAACAACCCCTGGGTGCGTCTCTGAAACCTGCCTGAGACTCATGCCTGAATGAAAGGATGTGCTCAGACACTGATGCAATAATGTTTCCATGTTGTAGGCTGGTCCAGCAGTGGAGGAGCTGCCCCCACCGCCCCCTCCGGTGGAGCCTCCCGTGGAGAGCGCCTGGGAGCGAGGTCTGAGGCACGCCAAAGAGGTAAACAGTCTGCAGGCGGTGTGTAAACTAACTGATCATCGGAGAGAGTCAGTTTTATGTGTTTCTTCCTTTTTCTGGTCATCTGTTTGGAAGCTGTTAGCTGGTTTTATTTATGAAGACAACCTCTCACTTCTTCCTGTTTCCTTCCTGGAATCTTTAATCAACAGTTCTGCAGCTTTCTGAAGCTCTTTCACAGTTTTTCTTTGGACATTTTCTGCTTTTTCACTCATTTTCAGTCCAGTCCTTTTTATTTAAACCACTTAACTCTGAGCTATGAAGCATTCAGGCAGAAAAAAGTAACATAAATCAAAATAAAATAACATAAAATACTTAAAAATCATCAATTTTTCCTTAAAATCCAGAGCTGAGGCAGTTTGTTCATTTAGTAAATGATCAATTATCAATCAGCCAAAGTAAGATTATGAATATTTGCGAATAAACTTTGAATTAAGTGGTTTCAAAGCTAATAAATCTGAGGGGTTGACGGATGATTAAAGATTATTTAATCTTTTCTTCTGGAGGATTGAAGCCTGAATCAGATCCTCAACCATCACAGAATCTGCTCCGTTTGGCTCCGATTACAAACTAAATGTGAACAAAATAAAATAAGAACCTGAGAGATGAGGAGAATCTGTAAGTTTAGTTGTGGATAAATATGTTTACGGCTGATTTAAGTTCAAATATAAAATAAGAGCAAAGAAACAGTTCATCAGCTGAGGTTAGAAAGCAGAATTATCTGCTGGTTGCAGGAAGGTTTTCACATGTATGAAAATATTATAGAAGTGTACAGAAGTCCTGATCAGCCTCATTTCTTCCTGTTTCCTTCCAAGCAGCCAGACTTTAAAACAAGCCCTCATTTCTCTCAGACTGGAACCTTTAAAGTGTCCTGATCAACAGTTCTGCAGCTTTCTGAAGCTCTTTCACAGTTTTTCTTTGGACATTTTCTGCTTTTTCACTCATTTTCAGTCCAGTCCTTTTTATTTAAGCCACTTAACTCTGACCTATGAAGCATTCAGGCAGAAAAAAGGCTCCTAACTCAAGGGATGAACCAGTGTTGTGTCGACACAGAACAGACAACTTAGCAAAGAAGCCATTTTAAACTGGATCTTTAGGCTCTTTGTTACCAGCAGCCTGTCACAAAGACACATCATTTGTTCCCATTTCTTTAGCTGCATCTATGAAAAACAGCAAAGAAAACACAGTTTGACAGACAGAAAATAGGATTTCTGCAGCAACAAGGTGATTCCCAAAGAGCTATTAGCTGAAAACTTGGCATATCTCAGCATGGTGTGCAGTGTGTCCTTAAAACATTTGAGGAAACTGGACAAGTGGAGGACAAAAGAAGAAGTGTCAGGCCTAAAAAACTATCTCCAGCAGATGAACAGGATCTGAAAGTGATGTCCTTAAGAAGTGTTTTTGCACCTTACTGCATGAGTTGTAAGAAATTGTTATTCTTATAACCTTTATTGCAGTTTCAGGGTGTTACAAACTGCCTTCTCTTCATCATTGTTTCCGTCTCTAATGCTGAAAACACTCGTTCAGTCAGTCATCTGTGACTCTTGTGCTTCGCAGCGAATGAACCGAGCTGCTGGTGTCTCATAAAGCTGCGGTGTGTCACTCCTTTGGTTGTGTGTTTCAGGTGCTGAAGAAGGCCACCATCAGGAAGGAGCAGGAGCCCGACTTTGAGGAGAAGCGTTTCAACGTCACCATCGGAGAGGACGAGAGAGAGTTTGACAAGGAGAACGAGTTCTTCAGAGAACGCAGCTACCGCATCATCAGAGAGTATGAGCTGCGTTTGTTTACAGCTGCTCAGCAGCCTCATGTGCTCGGTTTTAGACTCAGAAACATTTAAAGCAGGGGTCGGGAACCTATGGCTCGCGAGCCAGGTGTGGCTCTTTTGATGATTGCATCTGGCTCACAGATAAAACTAAATATTCTCACTTGTTTTAATCCATCCATGGATTTTTCATGTCCTGCTCAGGGCTGCAGGAGCATTATTTTAATTGGATGATACTGGACTACGTTGGCAGCGTAAAACAGGTAAACGCCCCCTTTTGAATCAGTCTGCTCGGTCATTAGCTCAAAGCTAACCCTTCGACGAAGAAAAAAAGATGACGAGTATCGTACATTTCAGGCCGAATGGACTGAAGAATTCGCCTTTGTGGAGAGAGCAAATTCTGCGGTGTGTCTAATTTGCAAAGACAAAATTACATCGATGAAACGGTCTAATGTAAAGCGGCACTTCGACACGCGCCATGCTACCTTTGCATCAAAATACCCGGCAGGAGACAGCAGAAAGAAAGCGTGCCGAGAGCTACTGAGCAGGGTACAAGCCAGAGCTACTGAGCAGGGTACAAGCTAGAGCTACTGAGCAGGGTACAAGCTAGAGCTACTGAGCGGGGTACAAGCTAGAGCTACTGAGCGGGGTACAAGCTAGAGCTACTGAGCGGGGTACAAGCTAGAGCTACTGAGCAGGGTACAAGCTAGAGCTACTGAGCAGGGTACAAGCTAGAGCTACTGAGCAGGGTACAAGCTAGAGCTACTGAGCAGGGTACAAGCAGCCAGCAGCAACCCGGCAAGGTGACTATAATTCTGCTAGCTTTGCTGGATCTTTAGCAATAGTGAGGAACGGAAAACCATTCACAGATGGCGAGTATGCTAATAAATAATATGCTAATATATGCTAATATAATATGCTAATAAATTCAGAGGCTTATTATACTGACATTTAGTTGAATTCACTTTTAAAATATATTATATGGCTCTCATTGAAATAAATTTCCAAATTTTTTGCTTTCATGGCTCTCTTAATCAAAAAGGTTCCCGGCCCCTGATTTAAAGCTTGCAGAACACATGCTGATTCCTGCCGTCGTTTTAAGGGTGTCTCATCATGACATCACAGGCAAACTCTCCAAAGCAAAAGAGAAGAACCGTAAAACATGTTTAAATGGAGTTTAACAGCAGATCCTGAGGGAGTCTCGCTGGTTCTGGTCCGTTCTCCTCTTGGCTTTATATGGATACCAGATGCTCTGGTATCCACACCTGTTCTGTGTGGTACTGGTCTTTGATTTAAAGAGTTTTATCCCAGATCTCAGGACTCTTTGTGCTGTTCCTGTGTTGGACTTCTCTGATCTCTGCTGCTTCTGTCTCCAAAACAGAAAACAAGCGTCCGTTTTCAGTGTCTGACGCTCATGAAACGTCTGACCTGCAGACAGAACACTGAGCGGCGGTGGCACTCGTGTTCAGCTTACAGACACGCATATGGATTGAGTATTGATCAGACAACTGCTGAAGTTGCACGTTACTGGTTCTGGGTCAGTGAGAAAGTGAATGAATGGGCCAAAAAGCTTTGCAACAGTGGATTTTGCTACTACTCTGCGAAAAAGAAAGACAGGAGGTGATGAGAGGGAAGCTGTGCAGGCAGCTAATAAAAGGTGATATGGACCATATTCTTAAGTACTTGGTCATTATTACGGGGATCGAACTATTGGATCTAACAGCCCATAATAAAGGTCTTACTCCGGGTGACAAATAATTGCTTTTAGTGCAATCTGTGCATTTTTTTAGCAGGCCTAATTTCTTGACAACATGACGAAGAGAGGGAACTTAGAAGCCAAAATGTAGTTTGATGATGCAATTTGCTTTTTTTAAATTTCATCTGAATCCATAAGAGGGTTTGCAGAGATACCTAGATATAACAAGCCCAAAGAAGCCCAAAAACAAGGCTCCCATTGGCTGATTCATCGGATGAAAGCCGATGGATTCCCAGGTTGGCCTTTGCATAATCTGCAAAATGATTTTGTCCATTTTCGTTTATACAGCTGCCTTCGATGTGGTCTCATGACAATGATGCCCCGGTCTGCTCGAGTCGGTCTTCCCTTGTGTGACACAATGGCAGCACCAGCTTATTCACGAATAAGTCATGAATATCAGCCTGATGTAACCTCGCTGTGGCTCACTCTCATCTCCACTCATTGAGTCATCCTGAATAAGTTCAACTCTCATTGGGCCTCATGCACCAACACTTTCGTGTTCTTATTCTAAATCTCTCACTTTTTTCCGTAAGAAGGCCTTCAAGGTTCAACAAACGCTCTTAACTTCTGAAAAGTGTGTAAACGACCTGCGGAAATGATGAGTGCCAGCCGTGCACGCTTTAATGCACGTGCACGTGATAAAGTTTGCATACTCCTCGCCCAAAATAAGGCGATGCTTCCTGTTCAGTTAGTGGAAGTGGGAGAAACCCTCCTTCATGGCAATATGTGCAAAACGCAGCATGCCAGGATAATCTGGGATGCCTTCTCTGGGCTATAGAGCAGTTTGCCCCCCCTGCTGTATCCAGACACCCATCTGGCCTGCAGCTCAACAACAGCACGGCTGCTTTGATGCGTATATGTGTGCAGACTATTGCTCTGATCATGTTTGGCAACCCAGCCATGGCATGGAAGTCCCTCTTAGGTTGTACCTGTTGGACAGCGGTGGATGAATCTCATGTGTTTGGGTTAAACTGAGGAGACACAGAAGACTGGGACACAACCGATCTGTCGCCAATCTCCCTCTGAAAGGTTCCCGCGGCCAAAAATCCAGGGTGGTGAGGTCCTGGTTGTGTGCTGGAATGAGTTGTGGCTGCAGCCAGCTGCATATTTGCAGCAGCACAGTCGATCTAAATCGAGATGTCAGCCTTTCGTCTGCCTCTGTAAGGATATCTGCACGGTCTTTAGTGCTTAATTTAAGTCAAACAGAGCAATGTCAGCATAAGAATGAGGTATAATGTATCTATTTACTCTAATAACGGACTATTTTGACTCCTACGACAGGTTTGGGTCGTAATTTCTGTTCATACCTGAAAGAAAACGAATGAATAAAGTTCTCTTAAAGCACGACTTCAGAACAGATCTGTTCACACGAGTGGTTCTTGCATGAGGCCCAATAAGAGGATTCCTGAAGTAACTGGAAGGGGAAACTAAACAGAAAAGGCAGGGATGAGTCAGAGCTAATCACAGCACATAAAGATAACCCTGACCTGCACAGCATCCGTAAATAAAGCTTCTGATCAAATGTTTTCCTCTTTCAGGGAGATGGACTTCAGAGATCCTATTTATGGGTAAGAGAGAACAAAGCAGCTTAATGATTCTTTTTTCCTGCAGCATCCATCAGCTTCATATCCTCCTGATTCGTAGAAACTTTTGATTATTTGGTTAAATAGTCATTGAGTTATTTTCACAGGGATCATTGTTGCCTTCAGTATTATTTAAGGGGTCTGATTTTGTCGGATCCTTAGACCTTTTTCCAAAGTATCACCCAGTTTCTTCCCCTCTGCAGCGATCCCTATGCTGACCCGTACTATGACTACGAAATGGAGGCTTTATGGCGCGGTGGCCAGTATGAGAACTTCAGAGTTCAGTACACGGAGGCTCCTCTTCCCTACCACTACACTGTGAGTATCCACACTCCTCTGCAACATTCAGAGTTTCTGATCTCTAGGCATCACTCATCTCATGAGGGGTCAGCTTTCCGTTCACTGCTGCTCAGCTTAAGTTATTAAGTTAAGTGGATTTTCACTTTAACAGCTTCTGCAGTCGCACATGATCCAGTGAGGGATCCTGCAGTGATGGAAACCAGTTGTAGGTATCGCAGATGATCCATGAGGTTTATAGGGGCAGATGTCACGGGGTGAAGGAGGGGGGTGGTCAACCAGCTCAACTCTCCACCGACTGCAGCTCCCTCCTTAAAGCTACGATGGGGAGCGGTACTGATGAGCCACAGCTTAGAGGCACAATTAAAAACTACATTTATTAAAAGGAGCTGGGATATGTTCAAATAAAAACACCACTCCAGCCAATCCCGTCGCCTGGTTAGTCGGCTCAGCTGGTCCCCGGTGCTCCCAGCAACGGACGTGGACCTAAAAAAAAGCAAAGAACATGGCGGCAGACAACTATGCAGACAGGAGGGTCCAGAGAGGGCCTGAGCCTACAGCTAACAGTGCATCAGGGACTCACAGCTTTCTGCCACTGCGTCCCAACAGCTGCCAATGCACTGCTCCAGCGTCTCTGGCCAGCCCAGGAGTCCCTACTGCCGCCTCTCGCTTGTCCACGTCTTTTTTTCCCCTCGTTTTGGCTACCTGGGCTCCTTAAAAACCATCCAGGCGCCAGTCCCAGCACCTGATTGGCTGGCGCCGCAGTCAGCCAATCAGGTGGATCCACTGACTTGTTAACAGAAAAAAACAAAACTCAAATCATAATAAACACAATTGTAACAAAAACAAAATATAAATAAAGATGCAACTTAAACCAAATGCATAACAGAACCAAATATAACAAGCAGTGGATCACAGACATGAGGCCAAATTCGGTTAAAGGAAGGAAAAATGCCTTTTTATGTCGCACTTTAAGCTGTTTTTCATTAATTATGGTAAAAAGAAGATATTAGGCCTTGTGCACATTTAATCTGATAATTTAAAAGTGTTGATAAACAAAAAGACTAAAACAAATCTTGCTGACCCGGAAAATGATCCGATCCGTGAGTTTTTGATCCGTTGCAGCTCGAGTTATTCTGACAGTGAGAGAAACTGAAAACCATCATGAATATTCTTCAGTATTCTTCAGTATTCTTCATTATTCTTCAGTATTCTTCATTATTCTTCAGTATTCTTCATTATTCTTCAGTATTCTTCAGTATTCTTCAGTATTCTTCATTATTCTTCAGTATTCTTCATTATTCTTCAGTATTCTTCATTATTCTTCAGTATTCTTCATTATTCTTCAGTATTCTTCATTATTCTTCAGTATTCTTCATTATTCTTCATTATTCTTCATTATTCTTCAGTATTCTTCAGTATTCTTCATTATTCTTCATTATTCTTCATTATTCTTCAGTATTCTTCATTATTCTTCAGTATTCTTCAGTATTCTTCATTATTCTTCAGTATTCTTCATTATTCTTCAGTATTCTTCATTATTCTTCAGTATTCTTCATTATTCTTCATTATTCTTCATTATTCTTCAGTATTCTTCATTATTCTTCATTATTCTTCAGTATTCTTCAGTATTCTTCATTATTCTTCATTATTCTTCATTATTCTTCATTATTCTTCATTATTCTTCATTATTCTTCAGTATTCTTCATATTGCGGCTTCTGTACACGTAACGTTTAGTTTCTGAGTTTTAGTTTCACAGCCGGCGCATTAAACGCAGGGAGCAGCCGTGTTAAAAGGCCGCCGATTTCCACTCTGACTGTGGAGCAGAAATCTGAGGTTGCATTAAACGCAGTTTCACCGAAACAGGCTGAGACTCCAGCTGTGTCAGAGCTGCACACGATTGGTCCAAATCAACTGTTTTGGGCGTTTTTTACGTCCTGCAGGGTCGGTGACAACAACCGTGGGTGTTTAGGACAAGAAGAGATCAGTAAGCAGCTTGTTTCCTTTTTCCTTTTCTTCCGTAGGAGCGTGAGCGCGAACGCGACCCGCGGGAGCGCCACCGAGACCGAGAGCGGGAGAGAGATCACCGCGAGAGGGAGCGGCGGCAGCGGGAGAGAGAGCGGGAGCGCGAGCGGGAGCGCGAGAAGGAGAGGATGCGGCGGAAAGAGGAGTGGGAGCGGGACCGGATGAAGCGCGACGAGAAGGAGAGGCCAAGGATGCGTCCTCCTCGGGACCCCAGAGAGAAGAAGGAGGAGGACAAGCTGAAGCCGCGCTCCCCCCTCAGCATGCCACCAAAGTAAGAGAAAGCCGTTTTATTTCGACCCTGTTGGTAAACCAGAGAGGGAAGAAGGTGAAAGTGCCTAACTCCTGGGTTTGGGTGGTCCAGACTACCTCAGACAGACGTTGTTGTTGTGTTAATGTCGAAGACTTTTTGTAAATAAAGGTTTTAACAACTCACTTCTCTGTCGGAGTTTCCGCTCTCCGCCATCTTTGTAGTCCAAAATGGTCGATCACCGAATGAATGGACTCCAAAGGACGAAATCCCATGAAGTTACTGCAAAGAAACGCGTGACAGCTGAGCCTTTCATGGCTTTATCTGTTCAAAGAATTGTTTTGTCCTTCGTGGAAAAAAAAAATACTATCCTTGTATTTGACAATTGAAACAATATTGAAATCAATAGCCGGAAAAGTCGGGGATCGACTGTTTTGGACTACAAAGATGGCGGAAACTCCGACAGCGAGAAGTGAGTTGTTTAAAACCTTTATTTTAATAGACTTCTTGGACACAATGTTACCCACGTTTGGGTTCCCGGGTCTTTACCTACGGGGAAAGTTACGCCTTAATCTCGAAATTCTGCTTTTAAAAGGAATGTTTGAAAGTGTTTAAAGTTTAATTCTGGGGCTAGCATGTTTTAGGCTAAATTGTGAGTTTATAAGCCAAATATTTGTCCGTAATACTGTTGATATGTGGTCAAACGGCAGCTCCTTCTTTACATTATGGTGGGATGATCTGGTTTTATTGATCGTCTATCAGATGCTGCACCCCCCAAACGTTTTGCATCATGCTTTTTTTTAAATTTGCAGCATGTGATTTGCATCATATTTTTTAAAAACTGTAGAGCTGCTTCATGTTTGAAGGTAAGGAGATCAGCAGCTGATTGATTTAGGACTTAAGATTCATCTTAAATGTAGCAACAGTTCAGAGCCTTTGAGTTTCCCATGAAACTGAGCAGGAGCGGGCTGCTTATTGACAGGATGCAGGAGGAAAACAACCTTCTCAAGCCGCTGTGACGACATGCTTAAATAAACTTTGTCTTTGTTCTGTTGCACACTCACACCTGCTGGTTCTTTCTGGTGTTTCATAAGCTCTAAGATGACGATATCTAACTAAAATTGAGTCGCATTAGTTCATAAAACGCAGTGCAGTCTGTCATTCTGCTGCAGAAACGTCTGTTTTTATGAGTGAACAAAGGATCAGGAGACATCAAACTGAGGTATAAGCTGCTGCTTTATTAGAATTATCTGCTCAAACTGTAATTATCCGGTCAGTTTCTAAAGTATTATCTTATAGCTACAACATTTGACTCCACCTGAAATTTCCTCACATTTCAGCTGATACTTTAGTTCAAGTGGAAAATTTAAGGCCCATTTCACCTTAAGTAAAACACAGCTTTAGTCAAGCCTGAATCATACAAACCTGATCTAAATGCATTCACATGGTTAATGACTTAATGCCAGTGGTTGCACATCTCTCCTGTTTTCACATACAGTCACAATCTGGTTTTGAAACGCTGGAACTTTCCATTCCACCGTTGGCTTCTCATCAGCCTTCAGGGCTCAAACAATAACGATGACGTTTCAGGCCCACATTGTTTTCTAACAGTGGCCAACGCCCGCTTTGTCCAGCGCCGAGTGACGGAAACGGCTCTTTCAAAGAATGTTTTCAGGTGGGTTTCAGGTCAGCTGGTTGAATATATTAAGAAAACAAAGGCAGAAATGTCAGGTTAAGATGATTAATGCTTTATTCTGCATTGCAGCAGAGGTTTACACCTTTTCTTTGCACTGGGGGTCATTCTGAGTTCAGCTTGTCATCCGAGCAGCCTCCCGCCAGATGAAGCTGTGCTTTCCAGTCATGTCAGCTGGGTTCATTAAAGCTACGTGTGCCAACATCCTGTTACCTTCTGTCGTGCTCCACCGCCTTTCTGACATTGTTTACTCCCTTCTCTGGCCAGTCCTTCCTCAAATGAAGTAATGGTTGATGAGAAGAGGGTTAAAAATAGCTCGGATTCTATTTTTACCTGGTGAGGTAACATGTTTGCTCTTGCATCACACCTGTGGAATCATTCACTGCGTGAGTTAAGCTGATATGTTGCATTGCACGGCTTAATTATGCAGCTTTTTCAGTCTCACTTCACTGGGAATATCCACTCCTACGGTTAATTTCCTCCAACAAATATTTGTCACACACAGATAGATAAACAGTTGAATCTTGAGCTCATTTTCACCAAACGAAATACTGATATGACTGCTGGGGAAAATCCCACCCCCCCCCAATGTTGTTGGTAAACTTAGCCGAGTGTAAGTGGAGCAGACGGCTAATGACTTCCTAAATCTGTCTGAGGTAGGAAATGTTTATCCAGAGCCCAGGAGTGGACGTGACACTCATCCTCATTTAGGCTGAAGGTTTGCATTTGATATCAGTCCTGATATAATCCTTCATTTAGTTGTAAATACAGAGGCATCTCTGGCATATTGATTGCCATAAACAGTCATTTCTGCTGAAACTCTAACTTTTATGAACCTCCTTTTGTTCACACCTCACCGTCCTTCAACATTTAACAAAAATAACCCCAAAACTATTAAAGAAAAGAGCTCATTGCCATCATTTCTGCTTCAAAAGCTCATAATTATCTGCATTCAGCTGTATAAAAACAACAATCTTCAGGGTTTGATTCAGTTAATTAACACGTTATTATACCAGAAGGGGCGTTATGTTGCTAAGTATGAATTAATTATAAAGATGTGCAAAAAAAGAATGAAAATGAAAATCAGCTGAAACATTTAGACAGTTGTCTGCAGTCTCTGTCTGCCCCGATAGTCTTAAAGCTGAGCAGAGAGCTGTTAGAGCTGTTCCTGCAGCCAGGTCCAGGATTCCACCATCTGTTGTTAACCAGCTCTGTGATCCTCCTCCTTTACTGTTAGCGCTCTGTCTGCAGTCTCTGTCTGCCCGGATAGTCTTAAAGCTGAGCAGAGAGCTGTTAGAGCTGTGCCTGCAGCCAGGTCCAGGATTCCACCATCTGTTGTTAACCAGCTCTGTGATCCTCCTCCTTTACTGTTAGTGCTCTGTCTGCAGTCTCTGTCTGCCTGGATAGTCTTAAAGCTGAGCAGAGAGCTGTTAGAGTTGTTCCTGCAGCCAGGTCCAGGATTCCACCATCTGTTGTTAACCAGCTCTGTGATCCTCCTCCTTTACTGTTAGCGCTCTGTCTGCAGTCTCTGTCTGCCCGGATAGTCTTAAAGCTGAGCAGAGAGCTGTTAGAGTTGTTCCTGCAGCCAGGTCCAGGATTCCACCATCTGTTGTTAACCAGCTCTGTGATCCTCCTCCTTTACTGTTAGCGCTCTGTCTGCAGTCTCTGTCTGCCCGGATAGTCTTAAAGCTGAGCAGAGAGCTGTTAGAGCTGTTCCTGCAGCCAGGTCCAGGATTCCACCATCGGTTGTTAACCAGCTCTGTGATCCTCCTCCTTTACTGTTAGCGCTCTGTCTGCAGTCTCTGTCTGCCCGGATAGTCTTAAAGCTGAGCAGAGAGCTGTTAGAGCTGTTCCTGCAGCCAGGTCCAGGATTCCACTATCTGTTGTTAACCAGCTCTGTGATCCTCCTCCTTTACTGTTAGCGCTCTGTCTGCAGTCTCTGTCTGCCCGGATAGTCTTAAAGCTGAGCAGAGAGCTGTTAGAGTTGTTCCTGCAGCCAGGTCCAGGATTCCACCATCTGTTGTTAACCAGCTCTGTGATCCTCCTCCTTTACTGTTAGCGCTCTGTCTGCAGTCTCTGTCTGCCCCGATAGTCTTAAAGCTGAGCAGAGAGCTGTTAGAGTTGTTCCTGCAGCCAGGTCCAGGATTCCACTATCTGTTGTTAACCAGCTCTGTGATCCTCCTCCTTTACTGTTAGCGCTCTGTCTGCAGTCTCTGTCTGCCCGGATAGTCTTAAAGCTGAGCAGAGAGCTGTTAGAGCTGTTCCTGCAGCCAGGTCCAGGATTCCACCATCTGTTGTTAACCAGCTCTGTGATCCTCCTCCTTTACTGTTAGCGCTCTGTCTGCAGTCTCTGTCTGCCCGGATAGTCTTAAAGCTGAGCAGAGAGCTGTTAGAGTTGTTCCTGCAGCCAGGTCCAGGATTCCACCATCTGTTGTTAACCAGCTCTGTGATCCTCCTCCTTTACTGTTAGCGCTCTGTCTGCAGTCTCTGTCTGCCGGGATAGTCTTAAAGCTGAGAAGAGAGCTGTTAGAGCTGTTCCTGCAGCCAGGTCTCAGTGAAATGAATATTTCCTTCCTGATGCTCCTGCTGGATGGTTATCAGAGCTCCAAACTGCCAGCGATCACACACTTCCTCCTCATTTCTTTCCATTTTGTTCCTGTTCTGCATCCACAACTTCTGGTTTTGGGGTCTTATTCCAGGCATTACTTATAATTACAGTCATCTGATGCCATGGTTGAGCATCATAAGAGATTTCCAGAGATAGGAGATGTGTTCCTGGCTAATATCAGATCAGATGTGTCGAGTAGGGTTTGGCCGACAAACTACTGCTTTATCTTTCGACAGATTAATAATAAGAGGTTTGTTTGTATTTCACTCAGTGGCATTTTGTTTGTAAATAGAACAAATTAATTCTGTTTATCCTATTTTTAGTTTGGAATCTTGACTCTCTTAAGAAAACATTTCATCCTGTTTTTTCTTGGGTGTGAAATTCAGGACATTTACAGAGTTTAGATTCTTATCATCCTCTGACACGACATCGGTCTGAGGTCATGAAGAAGCCTCTGTCTGTGGCTCATAAGTCTCTGATTATGAAATAAATGAAACGATAAACAAGTTAAAGGGAATTCCTACATCCTCTTGTTACAGTGACTGTGTTCACCTGTAGTTTCATCCAGATCATTGGCAGCCAACACGGTTTCTGCAGCTTCCACAGGCAAAAGATGAATGAATAAAAGCAGATGGATTTCAGTTGACCTTTGACCTTTTGGCCTTTGAGCCTGATTAAGCAGAAAAGTCGACGTTGAGGACACCTTAATCCTCTGTTTGAGGGGAATGAGGTGGCGTTTAGGACACATGCAGATCAGATATACTGCACCTAAGTCTGAAAACTCCTATTATGGCCAGTCGGGAATAGCTGTTCAGCAGAGATTGACCATCAGTTTCTGAACAAATGTTGATTTAATTTGAGTTTAACAGAGAGGCTGCTTAACCAGGCTTAGCTTAAATACTAAATTACACTGAGAGATGAGACATAAAAACAATCTGAGCGTCTCAGACGAATGATCTTAGCCCACAAAGAAAGCTAATATGCTGATGAAACTTGTTTAATTTCTGCATTAGTCAGACGGTGTAGCATGTAAATAACAGGGTACTGGTGACCTAATGCTGCCTTAAGCTTTGTTTATTCTGGCTGAAGGAGGAAGTTTATTTACCTCTACCGGCTGTGATTTTTGGTAAGAAACTAACCGTCACTGTGGGTGAGCCTCAGCTGAAACTGAACTGTTACTTTATGCTTTTACTCATAACTGAATCGGGCTGAATTGTGTTCGGTGTTAATGGAAAACATTTAAAACAGGGCATAAGTTTATGGTTAAAAAGGAGATGAACAAGTGTGACGGCTGCATTTCTGCACTGAAACCCTTCCTGTTGAGTTTCCAGTTGTCTTACTGAGGCTCTCATCCTTTCCAGTGAATTCTTTACAACCGGTGGAGGCGCTTTCAGGCAGGAACCGTCAAACGCTTTGGGTTTTTCAGAAAGGGCTCCAATAGGAGCTGATGGCTGATGTCAGATCAGTTGTGATGTATCTTTAAGGAAACTGCGATGACAAAATGTATGACAGGCTTTTATTCAACCGAGCTGCATTTAGAAATGTTTTATTATAACTCTTTACATGCATGATGTAAGCAGGAGCTTTTAATTAACTTCTTCTTCCACAAATTGTTAAAATTTAGAAACAATATTATGTGCTAAACCAAATCAAAGTTCTACTTTGTCAATACAAAGTGAAAATAGTGCAAACAGAGCCTGACCGAGGATGTCACTCTGCTGCCATTTATCATTTATAACCCAAGATGCTGCCAAACAAACCATTTGAGAGTGTCGGGGGCAGCTATTTCTATTTTCCTCCGTCATTCTGGCTGCTTCTCCTCCTCTTCTTCTTCTTCTTCTTCTTTAGGTTCCGGCAGGCTACATGTAGCAAAGGCGCATTACTGCCCCCGCAGGTCACAAAAGGAACTTCCTGGTTTTTACAGATTTTTAACGAGATGAGTTTAATCTCACGAGATCTCGTCACTTGGGCTGCGACGGATAAAATAAGCAAAAAATAAATGAATAAGACAAATAAACTAAATAATGAATAATAAACTAAATAATAATAAATAAAGGCAAATAAATAAAATATATTAAAATACATAAAATCATCTTAATGTGCACAAGGCATAATATATCTTCTTTTTACCATAATTAATGAAAAACAGCTTAAAGTGCGACATAAAAAGGCATTTTTCCTTCCTTTAACCGAATTTGGCCTCATGTCTGCACCTATAAACACGCCCAGAGCGTCTGTGATGCTTTAACCGCTATTAAGGACGGATTAATAGAAAGAGGCTTGTTTGGATTTCACTCGGTGGAATGGAACAAATGATTTTCTTAGATTCTTATCATCCTCTGACACGACATCTGTGGCTCATAAGTATCTGATTATGAAATAAATGAAACTGTGACGATAAACCAGTTAAAGGGAATTCCTGCATCCTCTTGTTACTGTGCTCACCTGTAGTTTCATCCAGATCATTGGCAGCCAACACGGTGCCTGCAGGTGTGTTCTAAAGATATCATTCATGGAGCTTTGAAAACGCTGAATCATGATCTGTCATGACAAGTAAATGAAGTAAATGTTCTGTCTGTCGATGCGACCACATATGATGCATCCGTCTTAAATTACACACCCCCTTACATCACCTCCTGAAGGATACCGAGGTGCATGTGATGAGTCTTTATGGGAGAAATTTAGTAATCTGAATGTCTTGACATGTTTAACTGCTGCTTGTTGAGTCAAACCACAACAAACATCCTCACACACATTTTTTACCTGGGGCTGCACCACGGTGCTGAAAGATATTTATGCGTCACTCCAAACAGTAGCTATGAGATCAGGTGGTGTTTCCAATGTTTATTACTGTAGCTGAAATTAAATTAAATTTTATTTATAAAGCGCCAGATTACAACAATTACAGTCATCTCAAGGCACTTAAATAATAAAGTCCAATTCAAGCCAATTGGAATTCAATTCATTGTAATCATAATCCAATTAATTCATATGGAGCCAATTCAAAAATAATATCCGAGCTAAGGAAACCAACAGATTGGACCGAAACTTGTCTTCAGTCCAATCTCCCGTCCTGAGCCTGAGGGACTGTGGAAAGGAACGACTCCCTTTAACAGGAAGAAACCTCTGGCAGAACCAGAACCAGAACCAGGAGGAAACCTCTGGCAGAACCAGAACCAGGAAGAAACCTCTGGCAGAACCAGAACCAGGAAGAAACCTCTGGCAGAACCAGAACCAGGAAGAAACCTCTGGCAGAACCAGAACCAGGAAGGGTGGCCATCCGCCTCGACCAGCTGGGGTTTGAGAAGACAGAAAAGAGGGAAAAGAGGGGGGAAAACACCATAACACCATTCAAAGGATACCTGCTGGAACAGGGAAACACAAGTTAATAACCACAATAATGTCACATGGACAGAAAATCATTTAGAAATTAAACAGGGGGGAAAAGAGAGCAAAGTGAGGAAAGGTGAGACAGATGAGCTCCCCCAGCAGGCTGGGCCTATAGCAGCAGAACTATGGGATGTTTCAGGCTCACCTGAGCCATCCCTAACTATAAGCTTTATCAGAAAGGAAAGTTTCAGCCTGATCTTAAAGGTAGAGAGGGTGTCTGCTTCCTGAAGCCAAACTGGCAGCTGGTTCCACAGAGAGGGGCCTGATAACTGAAGGCTCTGCCTCCCATTCTGCTTTTAGGGGCCTGATAACTGAAGGCTCTGCCTCCCATTCTGCTTTTAGGGGCCTGATAACTGAAGGCTCTGCCTCCCATTCTGCTTTTAGGGGCCTGATAACTGAAGGCTCTGCCTCCCATTCTGCTTTTAGGGGCCTGATAACTGAAGGCTCTGCCTCCCATTCTGCTTTTAGGGGCCTGATAACTGAAGGCTCTGCCTCCCATTCTGCTTTTAGGGGCCTGATAACTGAAGGCTCTGCCTCCCATTCTGCTTTTAGGGGCCTGATAACTGAAGGCTCTGCCTCCCATTCTGCTTTTAGGGGCCTGATAACTGAAGGCTCTGCCTCCCATTCTGCTTTTAGGGGCCTGATAACTGAAGGCTCTGCCTCCCATTCTGCTTTTAGGGGCCTGATAACTGAAGGCTCTGCCTCCCATTCTGCTTTTAGGGGCCTGATAACTGAAGGCTCTGCCTCCCATTATGCTTTTAGGGGCCTGATAACTGAAGGCTCTGCCTCCCATTCTGCTTTTAGGGGCCTGATAACTGAAGGCTCTGCCTCCCATTCTGCTTTTAGGGGCCTGATAACTGAAGGCTCTGCCTCCCATTCTGCTTTTAGGGGCCTGATAACTGAAGGCTCTGCCTCCCATTCTGCTTTTAGGGGCCTGATAACTGAAGGCTCTGCCTCCCATTCTGCTTTTAGGGGCCTGATAACTGAAGGCTCTGCCTCCCATTCTGCTTTTAGGGGCCTGATAACTGAAGGCTCTGCCTCCCATTCTGCTTTTAGGGGCCTGATAACTGAAGGCTCTGCCTCCCATTCTGCTTTTAGGGGCCTGATAACTGAAGGCTCTGCCTCCCATTCTGCTTTTAGGGGCCTGATAACTGAAGGCTCTGCCTCCCATTCTGCTTTTAGGGGCCTGATAACTGAAGGCTCTGCCTCCCATTCTGCTTTTAGGGGCCTGATAACTGAAGGCCCTGCCTCCCATTCTGCTTTTAGGGGCCTGATAACTGAAGGCCCTGCCTCCCATTCTGCTTTTAGGGGCCTGATAACTGAAGGCTCTGCCTCCCATTCTGCTTTTAGGGGCCTGATAACTGAAGGCTCTGCCTCCCATTCTGCTTTTAGGGGCCTGATAACTGAAGGCTCTGCCTCCCATTCTGCTTTTAGGGGCCTGATAACTGAAGGCTCTGCCTCCCATTCTGCTTTTAGGGGCCTGATAACTGAAGGCTCTGCCTCCCATTCTTCTTTTAGGGGCCTGATAACTGAAGGCTCTGCCTCCCATTCTGCTTTTAGGGGCCTGATAACTGAAGGCTCTGCCTCCCATTCTGCTTTTAGGGGCCTGATAACTGAAGGCTCTGCCTCCCATTCTGCTTTTAGGGGCCTGATAACTGAAGGCTCTGCCTCCCATTCTGCTTTTAGGGGCCTGATAACTGAAGGCTCTGCCTCCCATTCTGCTTTTAGAAACTCTGGGAACCACCAGGAAACCTGCAGCCTGAGAGCAAAGTGCTCTGTTGGGGAAATATCCAACTGTGAGATCTTTAAGATGTGATGGAGCTCGGTCATTAAGAGCTTTATATGTGAGAAGAAGAATCTTAAATTCTATTCTGAATCTAACAGGGAGCCAATGAAGAGAAGCTAAATGGGATGAGATGGGGCCAAGAGTCGGAACCTTTCTGGTCAAACAGAGAGAACTGGTTTTAACTGGGGCACTGGCCATTTTCCAGTCGTGGTTGCACCTTATCTGCCTAAAAAATGCGATGTTTTTGTTTAGCTTCTGCTGTTTCTCATCTGCACAAACCAAAAAGGCTGGGAATCTAGTTCAGAGCCTGTGCCCAAGTTAACATTAGATCTAATCTGTTTCAAACAGCTCTGGTTACGCCACCAAAAAACTCCAGAGACGGAACAAAAGCAGCTTATGTCAGGGGCTGGGGTGCAACCACGGAAATAACATGCTTTGATGTTCAAAGATTCAGTCCCTGAAGGGACCAGGCTGCTGCTTTTAGCCCTCCGGGCATCTTGAGTGCTGCTCCACATAACCAAAACTTTTAAAATGCTTGAAATCCTGAACTCTTTAGCTTGTAAAACCGGACCGACGCACCCAGATGATCAGCTGGGTTTGAATCCTCCTGCATGGAAACACTCAGCTGCTCTGTTCAGGCTCCAAAGTTTCAGTGAAAACAGTTCATTAATCCAGCTGAAGTCCCCGTAAAGCTGCTCTGTTCAGGCTCCAAAGTTTCAGTAAAAACAGTTCATTAATCCAGCTAAAGTCCCTGTAAAGCTGCTCTGTTCAGGCTCCAAAGTTTCAGTAAAAACAGTTCATTAATCCAGCTAAAGTCCCTGTAAAGCTGCTCTGTTCAGGCTCCAAAGTTTCAGTAAAAACAGTTCATTAATCCAGCTGAAGTCCCCGTAAAGCTGCTCTGTTCAGGCTCCAAAGTTTCAGTAAAAACAGTTCATTAATCCAGCTGAAGTCCCCGTAAAGCTGCTCTGTTCAGGCTCCAAAGTTTCAGTAAAAACAGTTAATTAATCCAGCTGAAGTCCCCGTAAAGCTGCTCTGTTCAGGCTCCAAAGTTTCAGTAAAAACAGTTAATTAATCCAGCTGAAGTCCCCGTAAAGCTGCTCTGTTCAGGCTCCAAAGTTTCAGTAAAAACAGTTCATTAATCCAGCTGAAGTCCCCATAAAGCTGCTCTGTTCAGGCTCCAAAGTTTCAGTAAAAACAGTTCATTAATCCAGCTGAAGCTGCTCTCAGTCACATGTTTCCCTGTTTCTTTTGTCAGAAACTGGGACTAAAATCAGCCCATTAAGACTACGTGTTAAAGCGTTTTCAGACTGTCGCTCTGCTCTAATAAAATCCTGATTTTATAACCACAGAATCACCGTTAAAGTAGCTGAAAGACGGCGTCTGAGCAGTGAATTCAGCTGAATTAGATGGACCAGGATCTCCCACAGAGGAGGTCAGAGGCAGCAGGACGTCTCTTCGCTTTTAATATATATTTGAATATATATTATAATATATTATAATATCGCAATTTTTTTTCTTTTTCTTTTTTTAAATCTATCTTATCTAGCACATTCGTTTGTTAATTACTAAATTACAAAACTCATTGCAATATGTCCTCTGAAACATGGCGCTTACACATTTAAAAAAAAAAAAAAAAGTTACTGTTAGGCGTTTATCATTGTCTCTGCTGTACTTGTCGACTCCGAGCGGTCGGCTGCTCCGTGATTCTGTGTGGCAGGAGGCAACGGCAGGAGGCAGCCGCGTTTCAATAACTGGATGGTAGCTTGCTAGGTGAGCCCTTAAATTCGTTGCGTTTGCTCGTTTTAATTGAACCGTTTTGCCGCAGATTTTACAGATGGCCTCATTAAAATCCCCCTTTTCATTTGGCTGAAAGCCGAAATGCTCCCAAAAGACCGAAGTAACATTTGGTTGTGATACCAGCCAATTGGCTGCGTTTCCCAGATTCGCTAAGAAGCTCTAAGTTAGCTCTTAGCACTAAGAGCTTCTTAGGAGCAGTCTAAGTTAGCGCTTAGCTCTAAGAACTCTGTGTTAGATCTTAGCGCTAAGAGCTTCTTAGGAGTGGTCTAAGTTAGCGCTAAGAATTCTGTGTTAGCTCTTAGCGCTAAGAGCTTCTTAGGAGCGCTAACTCTTAGCGCTAAGAGCTTCTTAGGAGCGCTAACTCTTAGCGCTAAGAGCTTCTTAGGAGTGCTAACTCTTAGCGCTAAGAGCTTCTTAGCGAATCTGGGAAACACGGCCAATGTCTCCTTCTCAACGTGTGTTGTGGTGAGATCAGGTCAAATGCGGTGATGCGGTGGCCCTCTTAATATCGCGATATTTAATTTTTGCGGTTTTCCGTGACTAGTCAGTAACTCGATTCCACTCCTGTATATACACTGGGACAAGGACAGTGGACTGTTGTAACTTTACGGGTTGATAATAACAAACCTGTCCACGTCAACCGTCTTATTATGAGCTACCTCTTCAAAGATGGAGCTAATCCAAGAAATACTGCAAAACTAACATTTAGAACAAGCTTTGCGTGGCATAGCCTTCATTTATGCCTGCTTTGAGTAGCATAACAAAGTTGTTTTTATACTTTAAATAAGATAATAAAAACGAGTTTCCTACCGTTTCATATTGTTTTGTTAAACTTCTTTTGAATGGGGATGATTAAAGCATTACTCCTTCTTACTGGAACTTTATTGAACTGTACAAAGTGTCCATGTAGCAACAGTATGACATCACAACAGTTTCCATGTTTCACCTACTGTGTCAGACTACAATCACGCTAAAAGAGTGGAACATTTTGTTCATCATCAGCACCTTGGATGACTGATTATTGTTGTCTTTCTTTCTTTCGTCATCTGTGTTTTTGATGGACGTGAAGCTCTTCAGACATATTATATGAGCAGATATGTTGTGTGGAGGCATGTTTGTTGTAGATTTTGTAAGGAACCATAGTTCCAGATATGTTCTGTTGGTTGGTTGGTGCTCATACGGTATAAGCAGCCGGTTCTGGTTCTGCACTTCCAGCTAATTTATTGCACATAAATTATTTAAGACTTTTGATTGAAACTGTCGATCACATCTTCCCAGCAGGCCAATGGAGCCTCCCTCAAAGAAGGAGGTGCTTCCAGTCATGAGGCGACCAGATGAGTGGAAGGACCCGTGGCGGCGGTCCAAATCTCCCAGGAGACGCCCCTTGATGGGCTCCCCACCACGAGGCCGCCGGCGCCATCGCCCCTCAGGCTCCTCAGTCTCTCTGTCCAACTCCTCCAGGTAAGAACTTTTTCTTTAACTTTACTCCGGTGAAAATGTAAAACAAGCAGCACTTTACGCAGCTTTTGGGTTTAATGCTAGTTCTGGACACTCGTTTCCTGCCTGAATCCTTATGTGGATTAAATTCAAATGATGTTGGACTTAAAGACGCAGCAGTTGTGAGTTCACTCCGTCACGCTGTGTACGAGAGGTTCTAATAAAGTTTCTTCCGAGCTTACGGTGTTCAGCAGGAAGGGGCTAAATCACCACTTTTTCCCTTTTCTTTTCTTTTTATTTATCTCCTGATATTTCAGTAAGAAACCCCTGAAGTGCAGAAGGTTTTATTTAAAACACAGAACCTCCAGAGAAACTACATCTTAATGTTCAGGAAGTCATTCAGACCCAGTGTCTGTTTAAAGCTCCTGGTGCAGGCCATGGTCATGCAACGCTCTCCTAACTGGTCTTCCAGCCTCTGCAGATGGTCCAGAACGCGGCGGTGCGTCTGGTCTTGGATCAGCCTAAAAGAACACGTCCCCCCTCTGTTCATTGAGCTCCTCTGGCTGCCCTTAGCCGCCTGCATCAGATTCAAGTCCCTGATGTTAGCTACAAAGTGCTTAATGGAACGGTTCCCATCTACTTGAATGCTCTCTCAAAGTTTTTTATCACTCCGGTCGTTATAGATTCATAGTCTAGCGGCGCCTACACCACGCTTAAGACAATCCAAACTCTTTTCATGTGTGGCTCTATGATGGTGGAATGAGCTACCGAGCATCCCTGTCTATCTTCAAGAAACTCATCTCCTATCCAAGGACTTACCCTGTACTTCCCTCCATGCCTGCACTCCATCTCTGCACCGTCACCTCTGACAGGTGGTGTCCTTCTATGTAGCTTATTGTTAGCTTTGATGCTAGCTTTGATGTTATAGCCCCATTTGTCAGTCACTTTGGATAAAAGCGTCTAAATGCAGAAAAGATGGATTTTTAAGAAGAGACTTAAAGGAGAAGTTTGTTTGTTTGTTTGTCTGTGCAAACACAGTCAGTAGCTGATCTGAGACTGTTTATCTTTGGTTCATTTACTGAAGAGAGCAAAGACTCCTCAATATCCTTGTTCCCTCTAATAACCCTTTAAAGGGGAACTCTGGTATTTTTAAACCTTATTTCTGGCATGAAATACGTTCATCTGCTCACAGAGAACAGTTTGGCGAAAGTCGGCGTCCTTCAGAAGATATTTAGATAACTGGAGATCCATATAACGGAGTGAACGGGGCTTAGAGGATGCAGCCTCTAAATAAGGCATTATCTGTCTTTATTTCACCAATACTTTAAGAAGAATGAATGAATGAACGTGTGCTATAGCTCTGTTAGCTCATAGCTGCTGTTATGTGGCTACTTGCAGCTATAGGAGAGCTAACGGAGGGATTTCTACACAGGCACTCTATTGGGACCACTTCATCCACACGCCCCCCTGCAGCACAGTTTATTCACTCCGTGCTCTGTGGCAGTCGGCTAACTTCACACAGAGTTTGCTGCTGATAGTTTGGTGCAACATGGCAGGATATTTATCAGATTTTGACAACATGAAAGACAACTTTGAGTAAGATGGACGTTCTTACCGGAGTGAATGAGCTGTGCTGCAGGGGGGCGTCAAACAGCAGCCTCACGCTGCCCATATCTGCTGCAGGTGAGAAGGAGCTGCGATGCATTGTGGTTTCCCAATATGATGAGAACGTGAGTGTGTCCAAATAAAGGAGCACCAAGGATTTGTCTCTCACGAAGCAGCACGACAGGACGTGAATGTGAGTGAGACGGGAAACACAAAGGCTAGCTGTCTGCTTCCGTCTGTCTAATGTAATGATCGCACATGGAGATATTACCCTTTAAGTGAGGAGAATAATCTGTTTTTCGGTATAATTTGTGTTTGCACATGGAAGTATTGGTATAATTTGTTCTTATTTAAATTGGTTTAAAGTGGTTTATTTGCAGAAAGAACATGTATAAGAAGCCCAACTATGTTGCACGGATGTGAGATGTGAAAGAAATTTGACTTTGTTGCACAAGAATGACGCAGCAATGCGTGACAAGAACCAGAAACAAGGAAACATGGCTGAACACAACCAAATTTAGAAATATTTCATCACATTGCATATCATATCACGCCTGTAATGCCAAACTTCCAGCAGATAATCACCGTTTCCTGCATGTAATCACGCACACGTTATCTGCCTGGCTGCATTTAAAGAACAGGAGACTATTTTTGGAGTCATTGGTCTATTTTTAATGTGTCAATATTATTTTTTCCTCACCTGACAACAACACTGTGTCATGTCGGGCGGTTGCACAGTGGAAGAGAAAAAAATCCTGTTAATACAGAAAAGCCTCATATCAGGCTTAAAGGTTAATTATTTGTGAGTCTAGCTTAATAATAAGTCTTTGCAGCGTCTCTCCTCAGCCTCTGATATCTACAGATTTTACTGCCTTCCACTCAAAGCTTGTTCAGGAGTTTAACTCCAACCTCTTGGTGTCATCAAATGTTAACAGTCTCTATCTGGGTTCAAGTACACCGCAAATGATAATCATTTACAGATAGTTTTGCTCTTCTGAATGCTCGGGATGACATCAGCAGGCGTTGTTCTTAGATGGTTGTCACATATTAATAATTAGATACAAAAAATAATGATTAATCTGCAGGGTGTGAAGGATTCTCTCAGCCCAGTAAATATTTGACACTGCCCTGTTCTTCTTTACCACTCGATGTAACAATTAATCGGATTGATTATCCACAGTTAATTCATGATTAATCGCTAATTAATACAGTATTTTCTGGAGTATAAGTCGTGCTTTTTTCATAGTTTGGCTGGTCCTGCGACTTATAGTCAGGTGCGACTTATATATCAAAATATATGTAATTTAAAGGGGAACTCGGGTATTTCTAAACCTGGACCTTTTTGACCATTTTGAGAGAAAGCAAATAGTTTGTCCCTCTTGGGCTACAGTAGAAAGATGGCAGCTCAACACGATGGGCTGTAAGAAGGAGGACAAGTCTTGTCTATGGATAGAAAAGGCTCATTTCATTTTAATTTGATGTGATTTTAGACTATATTCCCCGAAATACTACACACTGGAACTTTAATGTACAATAACGTACGTATTTAACCCTTTGTGTGTCTTCACATGTCATTTCCGGGGAACTCCGGTATTTTTAAACCTTGACCTTATTTCTGGCATGAAATACGTTCATCTGCTCACTGAGAACAGTTTGGTGAAAGTCGGCGTCCTTCTGAAGATATTTAGATAACTGGAGATCCATATAACGGAGTGAACGGGGCTTAGAGGATGCAGCCTCTAAATAAGGCATTATCTGTCTTTATTTCACCAATACTTTAAGAAGAATGAATGAATGAACGTGTGCTATAGCTCTGTTAGCTCATAGCTGCTGTTATGTGGCTACTTGCAGCTATAGGAGAGCTAACGGAGGGATTTCTACACAGGCACTCTACTGGGACCACTTCATCCACACGCCCCCCTGCAGCACAGTTTATTCACTCCGTGCTCTGTGACAGTCGGCTAACTTCACACAGAGTTTGCTGCTGATAGTTTTGTGCAACATGGCAGGATATTTATCAGATTTAGACAACATGAACGACGACTTTGAGTAAGATGGACGTTCTTACCGGAGTGAGCAGCACCTCAAATGATCCTTTTTAAGCAGTGATTCGACTTTACAGAATTATTTTGTAACTTGAAGCAGATTCGAGGCAGGTCTCCTCCATTATCGGTTTGTTTGAAATGAACTGTGCAGCATACTGGCTTCAACTCCCCTCGCCGTCTGGATGTTGGCGGTATGAGCTCATCGTTGGGGTCAGTTACACCTCGGTCAGAGGATGGTTGTGATAGTTAAAATGAATCAGGCTGCAACCTTTATTTAATACTCTAATTTTCCCAAAGATGCTGCACGTTTCAGAAATGCGTTTCCTTTAAATCTCTGTGATCGTCGGCTCGATTTAGAGCCGAGTGAAGCAGAAGGAAACTAACTTTAATGTGGTGTGTTCGCTTCTTACGCTTTGAACTGTTGTGACTCTGAATGTGTGTTTTAATAATATAAAATGTGACTAAATTCCACTTTGATTGAACTATTTTAAACTGTTTAGTGGTGTCAACACTGTTTTATTTAGTCATATTTTGTAGTTTATGTGCACGGTTGCATCTTTCCACTTTGATTCAGGGGACATCATCTGGTTTCAGGCTCTTAAATTAAACTACATTTTGTCTGTTGCAGGTCTTCGTCTCGCTCTTCGTCCTACACGGGCTCGGGGTCGTCTCGTTCCCGCAGCCGCTCCTCGTCCTTCACCTCTTACTCCAGCCACTCCTCCCAGCACAGCTCCTTCAGTGGCAGCCGCTCGAGGTAACTCAAAGCCCACGACTCAGTTTGACTCAGTACACACTTTCCAAGCTGCTTCCCTAGGTTCAGGATCTCCTGTCAGCTGTTGAGTGAATCAATGTTCAACTTCTATGACATCACTGGTGGGTGATCTCATCACGGTTATCTTCCTCAGTGTTTGGGCAAAGCGGCTCACTCAAAGATAACGGAGAGTAAGAGTAACTGAGCAGTTTTAGCACAGGTTCTGTCTCCACTGCATCTCCTGTTGCCACAAACAAGCCTAAAACCCCCGCTGCCCTGTCACCATGACAACTCTCTGAGTTTTTTTTCTGTCTATGTGTATGTGGTGCATCATCTGTGGGAAACTTTAAGACTTTTTGTTGACTTCTTGTTTTAATTTTCTCTTTTTTTCCCCTGTCATTTCAAACCCTTTTGTTTCTATCTTGGACTTTTTCCCTTTCTCTACTTTCTCGTGTTAATACTTCACTACTTTATGAAGTGTTGTTCACATCTGTGTCGTTTTAAAGTTTAAATGAAGCTGAGTACGACCATGAGCCAGGAGGCCCTGCCCAACAGAACCTCTTGGTTCATCTGGTTAACATTTTAAACTCGTTTAAATCAAACAGGAGCAGCTGAAGTGACTTGAAATTAGTTGGAATAATTGACAAAACTCTGTGAATATATTCATAATTGGGTAAAACAGCATCGTGTGTTCCTTAAATTTCATTATGAAACAACAACTCCTTCTACTTCTAGATCGAGATCATTTTCCAGCTCTCCCTCACCGAGTCCAGCAGTGCCGAGGAACCCCAGGAACAAACCGGACCTTCCACCAGTGTCGGCTAAAGGGTAAATCTGCAGATCCAGAGTCAGCTGGCCTTATTCGATCGGTTCCATTTCATATTTCTCCTTCTTTGGGTTTTACTGGCACCATACTGCATGTTTGCAGATTATCATTTGTTTATGAATAGCTGAAATATTGCATGTGTTCTGCTGGCATGCTAGCTCCTAGCATCACATCTGCATGTGTGAAAAAGTTGCCTTTTCCCTCCCCAAGCATGCCGCCGAAGCCGGGTGCCATGCCCCCTCCTCGCAGGGAAAAGCCACCTTTGAAGAAAGCTCCCAGTCCGCCTCCACCTGGTGTACCACAGGGTAGACCCTCCAAGCCTGCAATGGAGGGAGGCAAGCCTCCAACCAACCCCAGGGAGGGGGGAGGTGCAGGTGGCGGGGCAGGAGCCGGTGGAGCAGGCCGACCACTGCCACCACGGGAACCTGGGAGGCCTCCGAACCCGCGGGAGGGCAGGCAGAGAGAGCGGCAGCAGCATCCTCCTCGCAGGTAAGACCACGCTCTGTGCAAAGGGTCAGATTACATCACAAGCTGCCTCTGAATCTGTTGCAGAGGGTTAGGTTCCTCAGGCACGCAGCCTCTCTTTGGTGTGCAGAAAAATGTCACGACTGGGTTAACCTGCGCAGGAACATGACTCAGCAGCCTAATGGTTTTTAGAGAATAAATATTTGCAGACAGCCTCTCTAAAAGGAAAAAGCTTCTCCTTAAAGGCATATTTATCCATGTCAGATATGGGTGTGGCACATTGCTCTGTGTGACACTCCAAATTAAAGACATTACAGTTTCAAGCGGTCTGAGAACAGAAGTAAAGCTGATTATTCTAAACGTCTCAGACCCGTTAATGATGGTCGTTTAACTGAGTTGGACAATTACACGTTTTCCACCAAACATATCCTGGGTGCAGCTTCTCTCTGGACACGTTTAGGTCAGAGATGACTTCATTCAGTTCCCACAGTTGTTTGTTGTAAGAGTGAAAGCATTAACTGATAATTGTTCCCTTTTGAATGTCTCCATTAGATGTCAGTAAGTAGAGCAGTTTATGTACCAGGACCAGAAATCCAGCACTTATTCCTCAATGAAACTGGTGAACTCTGGTGTGAATCTAACAATCGAACCAAAGCCACTCCAAGGTGCTCCATAGGTGCATTCCCACTGTAGGAACCTTTTGCAGTTCCTAGAACCTTCTCAGAAATAGGGCCGTTTTTTTTCATGCATTCAGACATACAGGAACTAGGGACCACTGCCCTCAGGAAAGAGTGACGGCTGCCCTCAGGAACTAGGGACCGCTGCCCTCAGGAACTAGGGACCGCTGCCCTCAGGAAAGAGGGACCGCTGCTCTCAGGAACTAGGGACCACGACCCTCAGGAACTAGGGACCGCTGCCCTCAGGAACTAGGGACCACGGCCCTCAGGAACTAGGGACCGCGGCCTTCAGGAACTAGGGACCACGGCCCTCAGGAACTAGGGACCGCTGCTCTCAGGAACTAGGGACCGCTGCCTTCAGGAACTAGGGACCGCGGCCCTCAGGAACTAGGGACCACAGCCCTGAGGAACTAGGGACCGCTGCTCTCAGGAACTAGGGACCGCTGCTGTCAAGAACTAGGGACCGCTGCTGTCAAGAACTAGGGACCGCTGCTGTCAAGAACTAGGGACCGCTGCTGTCAAGAACTAGGGACCGCTGCCCTCAGGAACTAGGGACCACGGCCCTCAGGAACTAGGGACCGCGGCCTTCAGGAACTAGGGACCACGGCCCTCAGGAACTAGGGACCGCTGCTCTCAGGAACTAGGGACCGCTGCCTTCAGGAACTAGGGACCGCGGCCCTCAGGAACTAGGGACCACAGCCCTGAGGAACTAGGGACCGCTGCTCTCAGGAACTAGGGACCGCTGCTGTCAAGAACTAGGGACCGCTGCTGTCAAGAACTAGGGACCGCTGCTGTCAAGAACTAGGGACCGCTGCTGTCAAGAACTAGGGACCGCTGCTCTCAGGAACTAGGGACCGCTGCCCTCAGGAACTAGGGACCGCGGCCCTCAGGAACTAGGGACCGCGGCCCTCAGGAACTGGGGAAGACTCAGGAAGAAACCTCTGGCAGAACCAGAACCAGGAAGGTTGGCCTCCGCCTCCACCAGCTGGGCAGACTTCTTACTTTCTTTGTAACAGAATATGATCAGGCTGGTTTTTGGAGGTGAAAACAGTGTCTCTGGGGGAAAAAGCGTGGCCCTGTCGGAGATCTTATCCACTCTGAATCCTTCTCTCGTTGGAGCCCTGCGGGGTCGTACAGAAACGCTGGTGTCGGGTGTAGTTTCAGGTGTGTGGGCACACTGTTTGCAAGGAAGTATTCTGACACAAATCACCTGAACTGAGCTGTTAACACGCTGAGATTTGCATGTTTGTGTGTGGCATGAAGTAGAGCTACAGGTGTGCTCCGTGGCTGCAGTCCGGGGGAAGACCGTGGAGATAAAACTTCCATTAATCGTGCTGCACACACTGTGTTTGTGTGACGGAGGAAGAAGAGTCAAAGGGCAGGGAATAACACAGTGTGTGTGCGCTTGTTCTCCTTTTTGTGTAGGTGTGTGTGGGCAGCACGGGTTGCACCTGGAAACTATCCTGGAAAACCACAGGCTGTACCGGTTTGTTGTTCTTTTCATGAAGTACTTCCCTTCGGTGGACAGATGGGTGATATAACGCAGGGTGTTGGACTTTTAGCGCCGTTTATGGATGAGGAAGAAGTTCCCATCAAAGAGGAAAAGGCTCTGCAGAACGCCAGCGCCATAAAAGTGTAAACACCTCTGCTCAGGTGCTGTCGCAGTAAATCATCAATCAGCAATAAGCCCAGCGGCTCCTCCGCTGTGGGCGTGAAGCCTGAGCATTCAAATCAGTTTGTTTGTGGAGCAGGAGCGAGCATCCCATAATGTCTGTGTTGGAAAGTGTTGAAAACAAATATGAGGAGAGTGTTTGCTGTCACCTCTGATTCATCTGCTGATGACTTGATGCATCTGTTCCACCCTGAAGTGACTCTGGAACCAAATATAGCTGCTTTTTCTTTAACAAACGAGTGAAATTCCTCTTTTAATGTTTTCAGATGCATTGATTTGACAGAAAAGCACGTTTTCAGCACTGTACATACTGTATGTAGCAGTGACCTCTGACCCCACAGAGTGCTTTACGAGGGCCGCAGTTTGGCCCCAGAGTGGGCCGCAGTTTGGCCCCAGAGTGGGCCGCAGTTTGACCCCAGAGTGGGCCGCAGTTTGGCCCCAGAGTGGGCCGCAGTTTGGCCCCAGAGTGGGCCGCAGTTAGGCCCCAGAGTGCATGTAAAGGTGGCTTTATGATGGGAACCCAAACTGCAGCTCATCAGCTGCTGTTTTCTATGGCTGAGTCTTCTCAAGCAGAGTTTACAGTAAACACCCCCCAGCTGCTGCTCTCCACAGCCTGAATCGGACTCTGGCAGAGATCATGTGTCCTCCTTCCCTTCTTGTAGTAAACACAGAACAACTCTGGTCCTGGTGATGTAACGCTGTGTTTAATGATTGATGGAGTGTCAGACTTTCTCCTTCAGAGGACTGTAACACAGACAGTTATTAGGCAGTTATTACACCTTAAACCTGCTTGTAACACAGAGATTTGACATGGGGATGTGGGATAAGTCCTTTATAAGACTGCGTGTGTGTATCTGAACAGATTTGACATCTTAAACATGTGTTTCAGGCGAACTGTGAGTGGGAGTGTGAGCGCCAGTGGCAGCAGTTATACCGGTTCTAGCTCCAGATCCAGATCCTCATCAAACTCGCTGTCACACTCGCGCACCGGATCCAGAAAATCCAGGTGCACACCTTTACTCTCAACACAAGCACAGTCTGCCAGAAGCTAGATTTAACAGACACGTGGGTGACTTTATGTTGAACCCAGGGTTTGTTTGTGAAGATGAAAGTCTTTCTAAAGTTGGATTTAGCTCAGTTGAGCACATAGTTCCTGTGACCTGAGCTTTAATTAAGCTCTGAGCTTCACAGGATCGTGACACAGTTTAGGATCTTTAATTCCCTTTCATTGTATTCTCTGACATCCGTCTCTGTCTTCTTCTTCCATGTGCTGCCTGCTTCTGTGCTGCAGGAAATCCAGGTTTGATGATTGCTGTGGGATAGTTTGAGCACCGCTGGTTGGCGCCTTGCTTTGTGACTCATCACCTCTGTCCTGTCGTCTCTTGTCCAGGTCGCTGAGTGTGAGCAGCGTGTCGTCGGTGTCCTCGGCGTCCTCCAGCAGCAGCTCCGTGCGCAGCGCCGACTCTGATGACATGTATGCCGACCTGGCCAGCCCCGTGTCGTCAGCCAGCTCGCATTCGCCAGCGCCGAATCAGCCCCGGAAGGAGCGGGCGCCGCCACGGGACCGGTCCCCGCCGGGCAGAGACAAAAACAGGGGTGAGTTCTGTTTATCGGCCGCCCAACTGGGCCAGAAGGGAGTTTCCATGCTGTCCAGGTGTCGGCATCTGCAGGGAAAGCTTTACTTTACTGCTTTACTTTAATCTAATCGTGTTAAAAAGGTCCAAAGTGGGTTTTTTTGGGGGCGAATGTGGAAATCTCCACCTTAGAGACACATATTCAGACTTGAATTTTTTTTCTACTCGCAGAGAGACCGTCGAAGAAAGATGAGCCTTTCAGGGAGGAGCGCAGGAAGATGGACCAATCTGGTGCCCCCCCCAGAGGAGGCAACCCCACGCCCAGATCAGGGCCTGGGAACAGGGGTGGCCACCCTGTGCACCCCCCGCCCGGCGCCATGGGCCCCCCTGGAAATTACGGAGGCTCGGGTTCCCACAAAGACATCAAGCTCACCCTCCTCAACAAGGTAGCTGTGACAGATGAGTTCATCCGTGCAGCATCTTCACAGAGTTCATAATCCGATCCGGTGTAAAAGCGTTAAAAGACGGCCTCTTCTTCTGTGGTTTTTCACACATGCCAAACGGGCAAAACTGGGGCATCTGAATCAAATAAAACTGAACTCAAACCTGCACTAATTCAGTGATTTTGGCGAGTTGCAGCAGTTGTAATTATGCAAGCTGAATACTTGCCGTGTAAATATTATTCATGACATTTGGGGAAATGGTTTCATAATACCCGTCTGTGCTAATATGCTAATTAGCCATGTGCTAATTAGCCATGTGCTAATTAGCCATGTGCTAATCGCATTGAAGCCTGGCTGAGATAAAACAACAACCACTGGGAGTTGAGGTGACCTGAGCCCAGTTGGTCTAAAGATACTTTGGAAGTCCTGGTCAGACACTTGAGATCCTAACATCCCATCAGTCATGCTCCTGATGACATCAGGTGCCCAACAGGGATGGATGTAGCTCGCATTCGGCCATTTTGTTCCGCTCGGGTTTGGGTCGTGGAGGCAGCAGGTCAGTGCCTGACCACCGGGAAGCTTTTTAACCCCCTTGGAATCTGCTTCTTCAGTAAAGCACATCCTCAAAGTTGTCCTTCCTGAGATCGTTAGTTCTCCACTCACACCAAGGCACAGATCCTGGTTTCCCTTCGTGTGTCATCACCATTCAAACTGTACATTAGTCTGCAGGATTTGTCTGAACACTCATTTTCTCCCACTCACTTATGTAATAGCTCAGCTTGAACATGATACATTGAATTGACATCTTTACCTGTCCCCCAGTTTCATTGATGTGTTTAAACTCATTTCTCAGCAGCAGGCAGACAGAGGAAACAGAAAGAGGTACCTGCCCTCAGACAAAGACCGGCCCGGTTCCCCCGTCAGCAAGAGGATGGCCCTGTCTCCTGAGAGAGGTGAGACACACACTCCCAGCACAGCAGGTACCGCCACAGCTTTCATCTGATGCACGTCAAATTGGTGCTCAAATCATTTCAAATTGGTGCTCAAATCATTTCAAATTGGTGCTCAAATCATTTTTTCATTAATGGCAGTGAAAGACATTTAATAACCGTTAGATGTTCACACATCTGTGACCAATTAGAAGCTGGTTTCAGCCTGTTATTTCTCTCTGATCCTTTTGCACAGCTTCACCAGTGTTCTTTTTTCTTTGTTCAGCCACTTAACTCTGAGCTATGAAGCATTCAGGCAGAAAAAAGGCTCCTAACTCAAGGGATGAACCAGTGTTGTGTCGACACAGAACAGACAACTTAGCAAAGAAGCCATTTTAAACTGGATCTTTAGGCTCTTTGTCACAAAGACACATCATTTGTTCCCATTTCTTTAGCTGCATCTATGAAAAACAGCAAAGAAAACACAGTTTGACAGACAGAAAATAGGATTTCTGCAGCAACAAGGTGATTCCCAAAGAGCTATTAGCTGAAAACTTGGCATATCTCAGCATGGTGTGCAGTGTGTCCTTAAAACATTTGAGGAAACTGGACAAGTGGAGGACAAAAGAAGAAGTGTCAGGCCTAAAAAACTATCTCCAGCAGATGAACAGGATCTGAAAGTGATGTCCTTAAGAAAGAGGAAAAAATCCAGCTGTGACCTGACAGGACCTGAGAGATGCATCTGGACCTTCAGCTGATCCATCTACTGTTGGCCCAAGCCTCATCAGAAATGGGCTCCATGGAAGGGTGGCTGTCAAGAAGCCGTTCTTAAGGAAGGGAAACAGGGAGAAAAGGCTGAGCTGTGCCAAATGACACAAGAAGTGGACTGAAAATCAGTGGCAACAGGTCTTATGGAGGGATGAATCCTCCCCAGAGCCCGGACCTCAACATTATTGAAGCAGTGTGGGATCATCTGACAGAGAACGGAACAAAAGGCAGCCCACATCCAAAGAAGAGCTTTGGGATGTCCTTCAAGAAGCCTGGAGAACTATTCCTGAAGACTCCTTAAAGAAATGACAGAAAGCTTGTCTCAGAGGGTTCAGGCTGTGTTGGAGAATAAAGGAGCTCAGAGCAGAGATTCACTTTAAAGCTGCTGAGAACTGATAAAAAACTCTGTTTCTGCCTCAGATATCTTTACCTTCCCCCCTTTTTCACGGCAGTATATAAAGAAATTGAGACTTTTCCACATAACTGAGTTTAAGGTCATTCTAACTTCATTTTCAGTTTTTTTTCCTTCAACCTGAGATGCAAATACTCGGGTCACTGGGTTTTGTTTGCATTTGCCAGTTCCACTGATTCAAATGTATGTGTGATAACAAGTTAAGTTGATGCACAATGTTCCACAATAACATGAGACATGTAAATTAGAAGTTTATTTATTGTCTCAACATTTAAAAAAGTCGATTTTTCCCTAATCTGCTGCGGCTGCAGAGCCTGCTTCCATCTGCCTTTAGTCATTTGTTCTTGAAAGCACTTGAATTCATGTTTTTTTACGGTAAAATGTGGGAACTTGATGGTTTTGTTTGGGGAAGGCTTTGTGTTTAAATGCCATCACAGATAAATTGGCACCTGGCACTGCTCCGTTTGGACTGTGCTGTTGTTTTAAAGGCTAAAGCTCGGCTAACAGCAGATTTGATTGAACCCCCTGGTGACATTTTGCAGAGAAGAACCCGACTTCTGCCTCCAGCTTCAGGCTCGGCGTGCTCTGGGTTGCTGTTGGCAACGGTCGGAGGTTCAGACACGTCACCCAAGTCTTCACTCTCTGAATACTTCTTCTTCTCTTTATGATTTGGAAGTTCACCGCTGTTAATGAATAGAATTTCTCTTTATTAGCTCTAAATAACATCCTAATTTGCATGACTCAAAGTGGAAGTTGAGACATTTCATGAAAACTTCTCACTTTCTGGGTTTTTTTACGCTCCAACAGCTTCGATACGTCCAGCTTTTTAACCGCCAAACTGGTGTTTTTCAGGTCGGGATAAAAGGATGCTTGGTCGACCCCCGCTGTCCCCCCGAATGGAACGGCCCAGAGGCCAGGGGACTCGACCCTTCCCCCCCCAGGGAGACAGGTTGGTGCACCCTTGTGGTTTTTTCCCCTCTGACAGCAGCTGGAAGTGTGGAATTTCTCCTTTTATCAGACCCGTTCTTGTTGATGTCTGCAGCCGTCAGGCTTTCTGTGACCGAACCCATCAGGGTTTTCAGAGAAAGAAGTCTGCTTCACCACAGGAGTTTAAGCTAAATGAGGAACACGCCGCGAAAGTGGAAGTGTGCATGTAATAAAGCACGGATCCTGCACAGAAACAAAGCAATCGAAGCCAAACGGTTTCTGTGCAGAGGGAAGAAAGCCTTTGAACGTCTGAAACACGTTTCAAACACACAATCATCGTGACGGTGCAGTTTGTGACGAGTCGATCGAAGGAGCTCAGCACACACCCAGGAGTGTGAGTTCAGATGGAGCAGCCTTGAAAATCTTTGCATGATGACTGTAAAGTTGCTCTTTGGCTCACTTTCAGCGCCTCAAACTGCCAAACCACACAAAACTACAGCCTCCAAATGTGTGATTCCACCTAAGCTGCTTCCAGAGTGTCTCCTGCTGCCTGTGGGGTCGTTTCTTTCATTTCGCCCCGCTCCACTGCAGGCCTCCTGCTGACATCACATGACGTCATAACCAGCTGTTTCTGCTGCCTGGAGTAAACTTCTCGCCATTTTCTCTTCCTGCGTGAGCCACATGACCAACTATAAGCTGGTTTCAGCCTCTTCAATGTCAGCCTGTTATTTCTCTCTGATCCTGTTGCTGAATGTGTTCTTTTTGTCTTTGTTCAGCCACTAAACTCTGAGCTATGAAGCATTCAGGCAGAAAAAAGGCTCCTAACTCAAGGGATGAACCAGTGTTGTGTCGACACAGAACAGACAACTTAGCAAAGAAGCCATTTTAAACTGGATCTTTAGGCACTTTGTCACAAAGACACATCATTTGTTCCCATTTCTTTAGCTGCATCTATGAAAAACAGCAAAGAAAACACAGTTTGACAGACAGAAAATAGGATTTCTGCAGCAACAAGGTGATTCCCAAAGAGCTATTAGCTGAAAATCTCTCTTTGGCTCACTTTCAGCGCCTCAAACTGCCAAACCACACAAAACTACAGCCTCCAAATGTGTGATTCCACCTAAGCTGCTTCCAGAGTGTCTCCTGCTTCCTGTGGGGTCGTTTCTTTCATTTCGCCCCGCTCCACTGCAGGCCTCCTGCTGACATCACATGACGTCATAACCAGCTGTTTCTGCTGCCTGGAGTAAACTTCTCGCCACTCTCTCTTCCTGCGTGAGCCACATGAACGGTTCTGTTGGCGTCTCCGGTTGGACTCTCCAAACCTGCTGAAGGAAACTATTATAGAAAAAGATTTTTGGAATGTTGCTCAGCAGAAAAATGTGTTTCTGTTGAGCAACATTCCAACAAACTGCATCAAAGTCGGATGAAAACAGTCTTCCAGTTTCTCTGGAAGCAGCGTTGTGTGGAGCTGCAGCACCTGTCAGCGACTCAGAGGCACGTGGAGCTCCATCCTGCTCTCTAAAAGCCACAATTTCTAAAATATCTTGAATAAATAGGTTCGGTTCCTGCATGTTTGTCATTGATGATGTGAAGAAACTGAAGGTGAAGCAGAGGAAACGACGGTTTGGTTTTAGCTGCAAAGTATTTGGCAGAAAATAACGCAGGTGTTGCTTATTCCTGACGTTTTAAGGTCCAGTTTTAGCTGGAATGAAACTCTGGTGATGATGCAGCTTTTAGACCAGCTTCATGATGATTTTCCTCTGGAGAAAGAGCCGCTTTGTGCTTGATTTTCTCTGCAAACTAAACTAAACTAGTGAATATAACAGAAAGAAGGCGTTTTACGGGGGCTGAGGTGTGATGAAGGGATGTGTTTCTGCACCACAGCGAGTCACTCGTCTGTTTGTAATGTTTCCGAGTAACAAAAGGACACAGAATACGATCAGTTCAGGTGTCGCTGAGCCAGAAAAGGCTGAAAAAATGAAAAATGGACTGAAGCGGCGAGATAATGTGGGTGAAACGAAGCCAAATGATTGAGATTTATTCCTAAACTTCTCCTCTTGTTGGTCTTTCTTAGAAAACGCCCTCTGTCTCCTCCTGCCAAGTCGTCTGGGAAAGGCCCGGCCGCCCCCTCCAGCAAACCGCCGCCTCCGGCCGCCGGCTCCAGCTCGGCGTCGGGCTCCGGCAAACCCAGCAACACGCTGTCCCGCCGCGAGGAGCTGCTGAAGCAGCTGAAGGCCGTGGAGGACGCCATCGCCCGGAAGCGAGCAAAGATCCCCACCAAATAAACGGAGGGGGGTCGCCTGCTCTTCTGCCTGCCTGCACGGCCTCGTCGGGGCGAGGGTCGGGGGGTGGAGCCTTTATTTCCCCGCCCTCCGGTGGACCTGTAAAAATGTTGTATGGTTGATGTATAAAAGGCTGTTGTGTAAGTGAACAGGAAGTGGCCGTGGTCATCGGAGAGGGTCGACTGTCCCGAATAACAGGGCGCCAGGCCTGTGGCGAGGGGGGGGGGCGTCTCAGACACAGAGTGAGGAAGCTGGACGCTCATATGAGATGAAAAGCAGGTTTCTGCACTCTGAACCCACCCATTCTGCCCCTCTCTGCCCCCTTTTAGCATCTCGTTCTCACCTTTTCTTTTATGTCCTGTGGGGGGGCCTCTCTGTAGAGATGTCCAGGCGTAAGCGTTTGACTCGGGGGTCGTGCCCCCCCCTCACACATGTACAGCAGCAGCAGCCCATCAGATTGTGTGCTTATAGACGACAGTGATGTGAAGTATTGCTTCTTCTTTCTTTTTTTAAGCCTTTTCTTTTCTTCTTAGCTCTTCAGTGATGAACCGGTGTGTTTTCTTTGTGTCACACTTTTAGTTGGAGGAGTAGGAGAGGTGGAACGGGGACATTTAGAGACGAGCAATGTCTTGCTTTTGTGACAAAAGCCTTGGAAATAAACTATTTTGATAAAGAGCAGCTTGGTTGTGTGTTTTTTCTCTGCTGGTGGGGGGGTTCTGGTGCTCAGCCATCAGTTTACTGATGTTCCACCTCACAAATGTCATCTGCTGCTCCGATTGTCAGCGTTTCACTTCCTTCTTTTGCAAGTTTAACGACAGATCTCATCTAAACAGATGTTGAGCCACAGCTGGAAGGCTTTTATTAGAAGAAAAAGCAAATGCTGATGTGCAGAAAATAGGAGGTGAGTATGTAGAAGTTCAGCCTCTTTCTGAGGTTTTATGGATCAGGACAACTTGAGTAAATCATCTGAACGTCACATATGTTTCAGTCGGGTTTTCCACAGTGGCCAGAACCACCAGAACCAACCAATGGTACAAAAAGCTGACTCATTTATCACTGTTAGAGGGGGATTGTTTGTATTTCTCATTAATATGCATGTTTTGTGTCCTCGGGTCCTTGACCTTGTGAAAACCGTCGCAGGTTGAAGGAAAGATGGTGGGAAAAATGTTCAGGGCTCAGGAAAAGACGAGCATCTGCAGCTCTGAAACCCAGATGTTCAGGAATTACTTTAGATACTACATCTGTTATAATACATACAGACAGTGTGTGTAAACCTGTTGCTTTTATCAGAATTTGTAACTGAAAAAGAAAAATAGCGTGAAATACTGTGTTTTTACAGGCTGCTCGTCCTCCTGTCCTCATATTTATGAATCAGTTAGTGCGACTGGATGAAGGTAATGAAAAGCTGCAGCTCCTTTCTCTCCTAAAGGACGGTCTGGTGTTTCCTAAAGGAGATCCTTAAGGAAGCGTCGGAGCTCCTTTCTCTCCTAAAGGACGGTCCGGTGTTTCCTAAAGGAGATCCTTAAGGAAGCGTCGGAGCTCCTTTCTCTCCTAAAGGACGGTCCGGTGTTTCCTAAAGGAGATCCTTAAGGAAGCGTCGGAGCTCCTTTCTCTCAGGAAGGACGGTCCGGTGTTTCCTAAAGGAGATCCTTAAGGAAGCGTCGGAGCTCCTTTCTCTCCTAAAGGACGGTCCGGTGTTTCCTAAAGGAGATCCTTAAGGAAGCGTCGGAGCTCCTTTCTCTCATGAAGGACGGTCCGGTGTTTCCTAAAGGAGATCCTTAAGGAAGCGTCGGAGCTCCTTTCTCTCCTGAAGGACGGTCCGGTGTTTCCTAAAGGAGATCCTTAAGGAAGCGTCGGAGCTCCTTTCTCTCAGGAAGGACGGTCCGGTGTTTCCTAAAGGAGATCCTTAAGGAAGCGTCGGAGCTCCTTTCTCTCATGAAGGACGGTCCGGTGTTTCCTAAAGGAGATCCTTAAGGAAGCGTCGGAGCTCCTTTCTCTCCTAAAGGACGGTCCGGTGTTTCCTAAAGGAGATCCTTAAGGAAGCGTCGGAGCTCCTTTCTCTCAGGAAGGACGGTCCGGTGTTTCCTAAAGGAGATCCTTAAGGAAGCGTCGGAGCTCCTTTCTCTCATGAAGGACGGTCTGGTGTTTCCTAAAGGAGATCCTTAAGGAAGCGTCGGAGCTCCTTTCTCTCATGAAGGACGGTCCGGTGTTTCCTAAAGGAGATCGTTAAGGAAGCGTCGGAGCTCCTTTCTCTCAGGATGGACGGTCCGGTGTTTCCTAAAGGAGATCCTTAAGGAAGCGTCGGAGCTCCTTTCTCTCCTGAAGGACGGTCCGGTGTTTCCTAAAGGAGATCCTTAAGGAAGCGTTGGAGCTCCTTTCTCTCATGAAGGACGGTCCGGTGTTTCCTAAAGGAGATCCTTAAGGAAGCGTCGGAGCTCCTTTCTCTCCTGAAGGACGGTCCGGTGTTTCCTAAAGGAGATCCTTAAGGAAGCGTCGGAGCTCCTTTCTCTCAGGAAGGACGGTCCGGTGTTTCCTAAAGGAGATCCTTAAGGAAGCGTCGGAGCTCCTTTCTCTCATGAAGGACGGTCCGGTGTTTCCTAAAGGAGATCCTTAAGGAAGCGTCGGAGCTCCTTTCTCTCCTAAAGGACGGTCCGGTGTTTCCTAAAGGAGATCCTTAAGGAAGCGTCGGAGCTCCTTTCTCTCAGGAAGGACGGTCCGGTGTTTCCTAAAGGAGATCGTTAAGGAAGCGTCGGAGCTCCTTTCTCTCCTGAAGGACGGTCCGGTGTTTCCTAAAGGAGATCCTTAAGGAAGCGTCGGAGCTCCTTTCTCTCATGAAGGACGGTCCGGTGTTTCCTAAAGGAGATCCTTAAGGAAGCGTCGGAGCTCCTTTCTCTCCTGAAGGACGGTCCGGTGTTTCCTAAAGGAGATCCTTAAGGAAGCGTCGGAGCTCCTTTCTCTCAGGAAGGACGGTCCGGTGTTTCCTAAAGGAGATCCTTAAGGAAGCGTCGGAGCTCCTTTCTCTCAGGAAGGACGGTCCGGTGTTTCCTAAAGGAGATCCTTAAGGAAGCGTCGGAGCTCCTTTCTCTCAGGAAGGAAGGTCCGGTGTTTCCTAAAGGAGATCCTTAAGGAAGCGTCGGAGCTCCTTTCTCTCATAAAGGACGGTCCGGTGTTTCCTAAAGGAGATCCTTAAGGAAGCGTCGGAGCTCCTTTCTCTCATAAAGGACGGTCCGGTGTTTCCTAAAGGAGATCCTTAAGGAAGCGTCGGAGCTCCTTTCTCTCAGGAAGGACGGTCCGGTGTTTCCTAAAGGAGATCCTTAAGGAAGCGTCGGAGCTCCTTTCTCTCATGAAGGACGGTCCGGTGTTTCCTAAAGGAGATCCTTAAGGAAGCGTCGGAGCTCCTTTCTCTCATGAAGGACGGTCCGGTGTTTCCTAAAGGAGATCCTTAAGGAAGCGTCGGAGCTCCTTTCTCTCAGGAAGGACGGTCCGGTGTTTCCTAAAGGAGATCCTTAAGGAAGCGTCGGAGCTCCTTTCTCTCAGGAAGGAGGGTCCGGTGTTTCCTAAAGGAGATCCTTAAGGAAGCGTCGGAGCTCCTTTCTCTCCTGAAGGACGGTCCGGTGTTTCCTAAAGGAGATCCTTAAGGAAGCGTCGGAGCTCCTTTCTCTCCTGAAGGACGGTCCGGTGTTTCCTAAAGGAGATCCTTAAGGAAGCGTCGGAGCTCCTTTCTCTCATGAAGGACGGTCCGGTGTTTCCTAAAGGAGATCCTTAAGGAAGCGTCGGAGCTCCTTTCTCTCCTGAAGGACGGTCCGGTGTTTCCTAAAGGAGATCCTTAAGGAAGCGTCGGAGCTCCTTTCTCTCCTGAAGGACGGTCCGGTGTTTCCTAAAGGAGATCCTTAAGGAAGCGTCGGAGCTCCTTTCTCTCATGAAGGACGGTCCGGTGTTTCCTAAAGGAGATCCTTAAGGAAGCGTCGGAGCTCCTTTCTCTCAGGAAGGACGGTCCGGTGTTTCCTAAAGGAGATCCTTAAGGAAGCGTCGGAGCTCCTTTCTCTCATGAAGGATGGTCCGGTGTTTCCTAAAGGAGATCCTTAAGGAAGCGTCGGAGCTCCTTTCTCTCAGGAAGGACGGTCCGGTGTTTCCTAAAGGAGATCCTTAAGGAAGCGTCGGAGCTCCTTTCTCTCCTGAAGGACGGTCCGGTGTTTCCTAAAGGAGATCCTTAAGGAAGCGTCGGAGCTCCTTTCTCTCCTGAAGGACGGTCCGGTGTTTCCTAAAGGAGATCCTTAAGGAAGCGTCGGAGCTCCTTTCTCTCATGAAGGACGGTCCGGTGTTTCCTAAAGGAGATCCTTAAGGAAGCGTCGGAGCTCCTTTCTCTCAGGAAGGACGGTCCAGTGTTTCCTAAAGGAGATCCTTAAGGAAGCGTCGGAGCTCCTTTCTCTCCTGAAGGACGGTCCGGTGTTTCCTAAAGGAGATCCTTAAGGAAGCGTCGGAGCTCCTTTCTCTCCTAAAAGACGGTCCGGTGTTTCCTAAAGGAGATCCTTAAGGAAGCGTCGGAGCTCCTTTCTCTCCTAAAGGACGGTCAAGTGTTTCCTAAAGGAGATCCTTAAGGAAGCGTCGGAGCTCCTTTCTCTCCTGAAGGACGGTCCGGTGTTTCCTAAAGGAGATCCTTAAGGAAGCGTCGGAGCTCCTTTCTCTCCTAAAGGACGGTCCGGTGTTTCCTAAAGGAGATCCTTAAGGAAGCGTCGGAGCTCCTTTCTCTCATGAAGGACGGTCCGGTGTTTCCTAAAGGAGATCCTTAAGGAAGCGTCGGAGCTCCTTTCTCTCATGAAGGACGGTCCGGTGTTTCCTAAAGGAGATCCTTAAGGAAGCGTCGGAGCTCCTTTCTCTCCTGAAGGACGGTCCGGTGTTTCCTAAAGGAGATCCTTAAGGAAGCGTCGGAGCTCCTTTCTCTCAGGAAGGACGGTCCGGTGTTTCCTAAAGGAGATCCTTAAGGAAGCGTCGGAGCTCCTTTCTCTCAGGAAGGACGGTCCGGTGTTTCCTAAAGGAGATCCTTAAGGAAGCGTCGGAGCTCCTTTCTCTCCTGAAGGACGGTCCGGTGTTTCCTAAAGGAGATCCTTAAGGAAGCGTCGGAGCTCCTTTCTCTCAGGAAGGACGGTCCGGTGTTTCCTAAAGGAGATCCTTAAGGAAGCGTCGGAGCTCCTTTCTCTCAGGAAGGACGGTCCGGTGTTTCCTAAAGGAGATCCTTAAGGAAGCGTCGGAGCTCCTTTCTCTCAGGAAGGACGGTCCGGTGTTTCCTAAAGGAGATCCTTAAGGAAGCGTCGGAGCTCCTTTCTCTCCTGAAGGAGGGTCCGGTGTTTCCTAAAGGAGATCCTTAAGGAAGCGTCGGAGCTCCTTTCTCTCCTAAAGGACGGTCCGGTGTTTCCTAAAGGAGATCCTTAAGGAAGCGTCGGAGCTCCTTTCTCTCAGGAAGGACGGTCCGGTGTTTCCTAAAGGAGATCCTTAAGGAAGCGTCGGAGCTCCTTTCTCTCAGGAAGGACGGTCCGGTGTTTCCTAAAGGAGATCCTTAAGGAAGCGTCGGAGCTCCTTTCTCTCAGGAAGGACGGTCCGGTGTTTCCTAAAGGAGATCCTTAAGGAAGCGTCGGAGCTCCTTTCTCTCAGGAAGGACGGTCCGGTGTTTCCTAAAGGAGATCCTTAAGGAAGCGTCGGAGCTCCTTTCTCTCAGGAAGGACGGTCCGGTGTTTCCTAAAGGAGATCCTTAAGGAAGCGTCGGAGCTCCTTTCTCTCATGAAGGACGGTCCGGTGTTTCCTAAAGGAGATCCTTAAGGAAGCGTCGGAGCTCCTTTCTCTCATGAAGGACGGTCCGGTGTTTCCTAAAGGAGATCCTTAAGGAAGCATCTGAGCTCCTTTCTCTCCTAAAGGACGGTCCGGTGTTTCCTAAAGGAGATCCTTAAGGAAGCGTCGGAGCTCCTTTCTCTCATGAAGGACGGTCCGGTGTTTCCTAAAGGAGATCCTTAAGGAAGCGTCGGAGCTCCTTTCTCTCCTGAAGGACGGTCCGGTGTTTCCTAAAGGAGATCCTTAAGGAAGCGTCGGAGCTCCTTTCTCTCATGAAGGACGGTCCGGTGTTTCCTAAAGGAGATCCTTAAGGAAGCGTCGGAGCTCCTTTCTCTCATGAAGGACGGTCCGGTGTTTCCTAAAGGAGATCCTTAAGGAAGCGTCGGAGCTCCTTTCTCTCCTGAAGGACGGTCCGGTGTTTCCTAAAGGAGATCCTTAAGGAAGCGTCGGAGCTCCTTTCTCTCAGGAAGGACGGTCCGGTGTTTCCTAAAGGAGATCCTTAAGGAAGCGTCGGAGCTCCTTTCTCTCAGGAAGGAAGGTCCGGTGTTTCCTAAAGGAGATCCTTAAGGAAGCGTCTGAGCTCCTTTCTCTCCTGAAGGACGGTCCGATGTTTCCTAAAGGAGATCCTTAAGGAAGCGTCGGAGCTCCTTTCTCTCAGGAAGGACGGTCCGGTGTTTCCTAAAGGAGATCCTTAAGGAAGCGTCGGAGCTCCTTTCTCTCAGGAAGGACGGTCCGGTGTTTCCTAAAGGAGATCCTTAAGGAAGCGTCTGAGCTCCTTTCTCTCCTGAAGGACGGTCCGATGTTTCCTAAAGGAGATCCTTAAGGAAGCGTCGGAGCTCCTTTCTCTCCTGAAGGACGGTCCGATGTTTCCTAAAGGAGATCCTTAAGGAAGCGTCGGAGCTCCTTTCTCTCATGAAGGACGGTCCGGTGTTTCCTAAAGGAGATCCTTAAGGAAGCGTCGGAGCTCCTTTCTCTCCTGAAGGACGGTCCGATGTTTCCTAAAGGAGATCCTTAAGGAAGCGTCGGAGCTCCTTTCTCTCAGGAAGGACGGTCCGGTGTTTCCTAAAGGAGATCCTTAAGGAAGCGTCGGAGCTCCTTTCTCTCATGAAGGACGGTCCGGTGTTTCCTAAAGGAGATCCTTAAGGAAGCGTCGGAGCTCCTTTCTCTCAGGAAGGACGGTCCGGTGTTTCCTAAAGGAGATCCTTAAGGAAGCGTCGGAGCTCCTTTCTCTAAGGAAGGACGGTCCGGTGTTTCCTAAAGGAGATCCTTAAGGAAGCGTCGGAGCTCCTTTCTCTCCTGAAGGACGGTCCGGTGTTTCCTAAAGGAGATCCTTAAGGAAGCGTCGGAGCTCCTTTCTCTCCTAAAGGACGGTCCGGTGTTTCCTAAAGGAGATCCTTAAGGAAGCGTCGGAGCTCCTTTCTCTCCTAAAGGACGGTCCGGTGTTTCCTAAAGGAGATCCTTAAGGAAGCGTCGGAGCTCCTTTCTCTCCTAAAGGACGGTCCGGTGTTTCCTAAAGGAGATCCTTAAGGAAGCGTCGGAGCTCCTTTCTCTCCTGAAGGACGGTCCGGTGTTTCCTAAAGGAGATCCTTAAGGAAGCGTCGGAGCTCCTTTCTCTCAGGAAGGACGGTCCGGTGTTTCCTAAAGGAGATCCTTAAGGAAGCGTCGGAGCTCCTTTCTCTAAGGAAGGAAGGTCCGGTGTTTCCTAAAGGAGATCCTTAAGGAAGCGTCGGAGCTCCTTTCTCTCCTGAAGGACGGTCCGGTGTTTCCTAAAGGAGATCCTTAAGGAAGCGTCGGAGCTCCTTTCTCTCCTAAAGGACGGTCCGGTGTTTCCTAAAGGAGATCCTTAAGGAAGCGTCGGAGCTCCTTTCTCTCCTAAAGGACGGTCCGGTGTTTCCTAAAGGAGATCCTTAAGGAAGCGTCGGAGCTCCTTTCTCTCATGAAGGACGGTCCGGTGTTTCCTAAAGGAGATCCTTAAGGAAGCGTCGGAGCTCCTTTCTCTCAGGAAGGACGGTCCGGTGTTTCCTAAAGGAGATCCTTAAGGAAGCGTCGGAGCTCCTTTCTCTCAGGAAGGACGGTCCGGTGTTTCCTAAAGGAGATCCTTAAGGAAGCGTCGGAGCTCCTTTCTCTCCTGAAGGACGGTCCGGTGTTTCCTAAAGGAGATCCTTAAGGAAGCGTCGGAGCTCCTTTCTCTCCTAAAGGACGGTCCGGTGTTTCCTAAAGGAGATCCTTAAGGAAGCGTCGGAGCTCCTTTCTCTCCTGAAGGACGGTCCGGTGTTTCCTAAAGGAGATCCTTAAGGAAGCGTCGGAGCTCCTTTCTCTCCTGAAGGACGGTCCGGTGTTTCCTAAAGGAGATCCTTAAGGAAGCGTCGGAGCTCCTTTCTCTCCTGAAGGACGGTCCGGTGTTTCCTAAAGGAGATCCTTAAGGAAGCGTCGGAGCTCCTTTCTCTCCTAAAGGACGGTCCGGTGTTTCCTAAAGGAGATCCTTAAGGAAGCGTCGGAGCTCCTTTCTCTCCTAAAGGACGGTCCGGTGTTTCCTAAAGGAGATCCTTAAGGAAGCGTTGGAGCTCCTTTCTCTCCTGAAGGACGGTCCGGTGTTTCCTAAAGGAGATCCTTAAGGAAGCGTCGGAGCTCCTTTCTCTCAGGAAGGACGGTCCGATGTTTCCTAAAGGAGATCCTTAAGGAAGCGTCGGAGCTCCTTTCTCTCAGGAAGGACGGTCCGGTGTTTCCTAAAGGAGATCCTTAAGGAAGCGTCGGAGCTCCTTTCTCTCCTAAAGGACGGTCCGGTGTTTCCTAAAGGAGATCCTTAAGGAAGCGTTGGAGCTCCTTTCTCTCATGAAGGACGGTCCGGTGTTTCCTAAAGGAGATCCTTAAGGAAGCGTCGGAGCTCCTTTCTCTCAGGAAGGACGGTCCGGTGTTTCCTAAAGGAGATCCTTAAGGAAGCGTCGGAGCTCCTTTCTCTCAGGAAGGACGGTCAGGTGTTTCCTAAAGGAGATCCTTAAGGAAGCGTCGGAGCTCCTTTCTCTCATGAAGGACGGTCCGGTGTTTCCTAAAGGAGATCCTTAAGGAAGCGTCGGAGCTCCTTTCTCTCCTGAAGGACGGTCCGGTGTTTCCTAAAGGAGATCCTTAAGGAAGCGTCGGAGCTCCTTTCTCTCAGGAAGGACGGTCCGGTGTTTCCTAAAGGAGATCCTTAAGGAAGCGTCGGAGCTCCTTTCTCTCCTGAAGGACGGTCCGGTGTTTCCTAAAGGAGATCCTTAAGGAAGCGTCTGAGCTCCTTTCTCTCAGGAAGGACGGTCCGGTGTTTCCTAAAGGAGATCCTTAAGGAAGCGTCGGAGCTCCTTTCTCTCCTGAAGGACGGTCCGGTGTTTCCTAAAGGAGATCCTTAAGGAAGCGTCGGAGCTCCTTTCTCTCAGGAAGGACGGTCCGGTGTTTCCTAAAGGAGATCCTTAAGGAAGCGTCGGAGCTCCTTTCTCTCCTGAAGGACGGTCCGGTGTTTCCTAAAGGAGATCCTTAAGGAAGCGTCGGAGCTCCTTTCTCTCAGGAAGGACGGTCCGGTGTTTCCTAAAGGAGATCCTTAAGGAAGCGTCGGAGCTCATTTCTCTCATGAAGGACGGTCCGGTGTTTCCTAAAGGAGATCCTTAAGGAAGCGTCGGAGCTCCTTTCTCTCAGGAAGGACGGTCCGGTGTTTCCTAAAGGAGATCCTTAAGGAAGCGTCGGAGCTCCTTTCTCTCAGGAAGGACGGTCCGGTGTTTCCTAAAGGAGATCCTTAAGGAAGCGTCGGAGCTCATTTCTCTCATGAAGGACGGTCCGGTGTTTCCTAAAGGAGATCCTTAAGGAAGCGTCGGAGCTCCTTTCTCTCAGGAAGGACGGTCCGGTGTTTCCTAAAGGAGATCCTTAAGGAAGCGTCGGAGCTCCTTTCTCTCAGGAAGGACGGTCCGGTGTTTCCTAAAGGAGATCCTTAAGGAAGCGTCGGAGCTCCTTTCTCTCAGGAAGGACGGTCCGGTGTTTCCTAAAGGAGATCCTTAAGGAAGCGTCTGAGCTCCTTTCTCTCAGGAAGGACGGTCCGGTGTTTCCTAAAGGAGATCCTTAAGGAAGCGTTGGAGCTCCTTTCTCTCAGGAAGGACGGTCCGGTGTTTCCTAAAGGAGATCCTTAAGGAAGCGTCGGAGCTCATTTCTCTCATGAAGGACGGTCCGGTGTTTCCTAAAGGAGATCCTTAAGGAAGCGTCGGAGCTCCTTTCTCTCAGGAAGGACGGTCCGGTGTTTCCTAAAGGAGATCCTTAAGGAAGCGTCGGAGCTCCTTTCTCTCAGGAAGGACGGTCCGGTGTTTCCTAAAGGAGATCCTTAAGGAAGCGTCGGAGCTCCTTTCTCTCAGGAAGGACGGTCCGGTGTTTCCTAAAGGAGATCCTTAAGGAAGCGTCGGAGCTCCTTTCTCTCATGAAGGACGGTCCGGTGTTTCCTAAAGGAGATCCTTAAGGAAGCGTCGGAGCTCCTTTCTCTCCTGAAGGACGGTCCGGTGTTTCCTAAAGGAGATCCTTAAGGAAGCGTCGGAGCTCCTTTCTCTCAGGAAGGACGGTCCGGTGTTTCCTAAAGGAGATCCTTAAGGAAGCGTCGGAGCTCCTTTCTCTCAGGAAGGACGGTCCGGTGTTTCCTAAAGGAGATCCTTAAGGAAGCGTCGGAGCTCCTTTCTCTAAGGAAGGACGGTCCGGTGTTTCCTAAAGGAGATCCTTAAGGAAGCGTCGGAGCTCCTTTCTCTCATGAAGGACGGTCAGGTGTTTCCTAAAGGAGATCCTTAAGGAAGCGTCGGAGCTCCTTTCTCTCATGAAGGACGGTCCGGTGTTTCCTAAAGGAGATCCTTAAGGAAGCGTCGGAGCTCCTTTCTCTCATGAAGGACGGTCAGGTGTTTCCTAAAGGAGATCCTTAAGGAAGCGTCGGAGCTCCTTTCTCTCATGAAGGACGGTCCGGTGTTTCCTAAAGGAGATCCTTAAGGAAGCGTCGGAGCTCCTTTCTCTCAGGAAGGACGGTCCGGTGTTTCCTAAAGGAGATCCTTAAGGAAGCGTCGGAGCTCCTTTCTCTCAGGAAGGACGGTCCGGTGTTTCCTAAAGGAGATCCTTAAGGAAGCGTCGGAGCTCCTTTCTCTCATGAAGGACGGTCAGGTGTTTCCTAAAGGAGATCCTTAAGGAAGCGTCGGAGCTCCTTTCTCTCAGGAAGGACGGTCCGGTGTTTCCTAAAGGAGATCCTTAAGGAAGCGTCGGAGCTCCTTTCTCTCAGGAAGGACGGTCCGGTGTTTCCTAAAGGAGATCCTTAAGGAAGCGTCGGAGCTCCTTTCTCTCAGGAAGGACGGTCCGGTGTTTCCTAAAGGAGATCCTTAAGGAAGCGTCGGAGCTCCTTTCTCTCAGGAAGGACGGTCCGGTGTTTCCTAAAGGAGATCCTTAAGGAAGCATCGGAGCTCCTTTCTCTCCTGAAGGACGGTCCGGTGTTTCCTAAAGGAGATCCTTAAGGAAGCGTCGGAGCTCCTTTCTCTCAGGAAGGACGGTCCGGTGTTTCCTAAAGGAGATCCTTAAGGAAGCGTCGGAGCTCCTTTCTCTCAGGAAGGATGGTCCGGTGTTTCCTAAAGGAGATCCTTAAGGAAGCGTCGGAGCTCCTTTCTCTCCTGAAGGACGGTCCGGTGTTTCCTAAAGGAGATCCTTAAGGAAGCATCGGAGCTCCTTTCTCTCCTAAAGGACGGTCCGGTGTTTCCTAAAGGAGATCCTTAAGGAAGCGTCGGAGCTCCTTTCTCTCCTGAAGGACGGTCCGGTGTTTCCTAAAGGAGATCCTTAAGGAAGCGTCGGAGCTCCTTTCTCTCAGGAAGGACGGTCCGGTGTTTCCTAAAGGAGATCCTTAAGGAAGCGTCGGAGCTCCTTTCTCTCATGAAGGACGGTCCGGTGTTTCCTAAAGGAGATCCTTAAGGAAGCGTCGGAGCTCCTTTCTCTCCTAAAGGACGGTCCGGTGTTTCCTAAAGGAGATCCTTAAGGAAGCGTCGGAGCTCCTTTCTCTCATGAAGGACGGTCCGGTGTTTCCTAAAGGAGATCCTTAAGGAAGCGTCAGAGCTCCTTTCTCTCCTAAAGGACGGTCCGGTGTTTCCTAAAGGAGATCCTTAAGGAAGCGTCTGAGCTCCTTTCTCTCCTGAAGGACGGTCCGGTGTTTCCTAAAGGAGATCCTTAAGGAAGCGTCGGAGCTCCTTTCTCTCATGAAGGACGGTCCGGTGTTTCCTAAAGGAGATCCTTAAGGAAGCGTCTGAGCTCCTTTCTCTCCTGAAGGACGGTCCGGTGTTTCCTAAAGGAGATCCTTAAGGAAGCGTCGGAGCTCCTTTCTCTCCTAAAGGACGGTCCGGTGTTTCCTAAAGGAGATCCTTAAGGAAGCGTCGGAGCTCCTTTCTCTCAGGAAGGACGGTCCGGTGTTTCCTAAAGGAGATCCTTAAGGAAGCGTCGGAGCTCCTTTCTCTCATGAAGGACGGTCCGGTGTTTCCTAAAGGAGATCCTTAAGGAAGCGTCGGAGCTCCTTTCTCTCAGGAAGGACGGTCCGGTGTTTCCTAAAGGAGATCCTTAAGGAAGCGTCGGAGCTCCTTTCTCTCAGGAAGGACGGTCCGGTGTTTCCTAAAGGAGATCCTTAAGGAAGCGTCGGAGCTCCTTTCTCTCAGGAAGGACGGTCCGGTGTTTCCTAAAGGAGATCCTTAAGGAAGCGTCGGAGCTCCTTTCTCTCAGGAAGGACGGTCCGGTGTTTCCTAAAGGAGATCCTTAAGGAAGCGTCGGAGCTCCTTTCTCTCAGGAAGGACGGTCCGGTGTTTCCTAAAGGAGATCCTTAAGGAAGCGTCGGAGCTCCTTTCTCTCAGGAAGGACGGTCCGGTGTTTCCTAAAGGAGATCCTTAAGGAAGCGTCGGAGCTCCTTTCTCTCAGGAAGGACGGTCCGGTGTTTCCTAAAGGAGATCCTTAAGGAAGCGTCGGAGCTCCTTTCTCTCAGGAAGGACGGTCCGGTGTTTCCTAAAGGAGATCCTTAAGGAAGCGTCGGAGCTCCTTTCTCTCAGGAAGGACGGTCCGGTGTTTCCTAAAGGAGATCCTTAAGGAAGCGTCGGAGCTCCTTTCTCTCAGGAAGGACGGTCCGGTGTTTCCTAAAGGAGATCCTTAAGGAAGCGTCGGAGCTCCTTTCTCTCCTGAAGGACGGTCCGGTGTTTCCTGAAGGAGATCCTTAAGGAAGCGTCGGAGCTCCTTTCTCTCAGGAAGGACGGTCCGGTGTTTCCTAAAGGAGATCCTTAAGGAAGCGTCGGAGCTCCTTTCTCTCAGGAAGGACGGTCCGGTGTTTCCTAAAGGAGATCCTTAAGGAAGCGTCGGAGCTCCTTTCTCTCAGGAAGGACGGTCCGGTGTTTCCTAAAGGAGATCCTTAAGGAAGCGTCGGAGCTCCTTTCTCTCAGGAAGGACGGTCCGGTGTTTCCTAAAGGAGATCCTTAAGGAAGCGTCGGAGCTCCTTTCTCTCCTAAAGGAGATCCTTAAGGAAGCGTCGGAGCTCCTTTCTCCTTCCTTTCTCCTTTCCTTCCAGCATTTAGGATCACTTTGCAGTGATGAGCAGCAAATGTTTTGCAGGAAGTAAGCAGCAGAGTCCACTTCAACAGAAATTGCATAACGTGGATCTGGCCTTCTCACTTCTGCTGACATGAACCTTTTCAGTCAAATGTTAAGAATGAGTCATGAAAATGGAGCTTTTTCGGGAAACATTTAGCGTGACTGAGTCAGGGTCACGAGAGAAGAGGCTGAATATTTCTAAAAGCTCCATCATCTGCGTCACCCGATATGTTTTTACTCCACTGCTGTAAAATAGTCCCCAGAAATCCAACCAAGTGTGAGACTCATCCTCTGAGGACTGACTCATGCCTTCGGTCATTAATACTTTGTGATGATGATGTAAAAACTGTCTGATTGAGCCTGCAGCACTGCTATCCGAGTGAGTTCCTCTTCTTCTTCTTCTTCTTCTTCTTCCACCTGATTAAAATCTAGATTTCTAAAATTCGAGGTTTGTTGAAAGAGCAAAAATAGTTTTTAGCAGAACGATTTTTGCAATCAGGAAGTCAGAAATCAGTTTAGTTCTCCACAGTGGAGCAAACAACAAGCTCTGCTTACAATAGGCCGGTTTGGCCACCGTGAAGATGATAAAATAAGATGAAAAATAGTCGTTTCAGTTACTTTAGAAGAGGCCTGCAGACAGATGTGTGCTGTGTCGAAAGGTAAAGGTTCACAAGAGCTGCAACTGCCACAGATATATGAGAAATAACGACTGTCCCATGTTCCCAGGCAAAGAGACTTTCCTAAAGTCCGATAAATACTGTTATTATTCCGAGTTTTGAGCCAGGGTTTGGGATCCTGGGCCCATTTCTGTGGTTTCAGTTCAAAGTAAAGTTTGTTTCTGTGAAAAACATCTGGATTCAGGCTGAGCTGGATGACGTAAAGCCGAGTGTTTGGTAATAAATCATCTTTCATTAACCATAACGAGGTGTTTTTGGTGTGAAAGGAACACAAAGGAAGGACGAGTCCAAAGAAATGGTTTTCAGTGTCTTCACAGAACAACTTTATCTGGAAAGAAGAAACAAATTTATGATTTAATGCAGTTTCTTTACTGATAAACTTCTTTCTGTTTAGAAAATCACTCAGTAAAAGTTGTTCTGGAGCCAAAGAAAGACAGAAAGTTTATAGAATCTACAGCAACAGCTTCTGGAGCTTCTCCAATCAGCAGGTTACCTGCAAAAAACTAAATATGTCATTAGTTTATCAGTTTGAACCTTTATTTAACAGACACAAGACCAAAAAAATGACCAAAATGTTCAGTCTCTTTACTGATAAACTTCTTTCTGTTTAGAAAATCACTCAGTAAAAGTTGTTCTGGAGCCAAATAAAGACAGAAAGTTTATAGAATCTACAGCAACAGCTTCTGGAGCTTCTCCAATCAGCAGGTTACCTGCAAAAAACTAAATATGTCATTAGTTTATCAGTTTGAACCTTTATTTAACAGACACAAGACCAAAAAAATGACCAAAATGTTCAGTCTCTTTACTGATAAACTTCTTTCTGTTTAGAAAATCACTCAGTAAAAGTTGTTCTGGAGCCAAATAAAGACAGAAAGTTTATAGAATCTACAGCAACAGCTTCTGGAAGCTTCTCCAACCAGCAGGTTACCTGCTGACAGGTGAGGGTGTCAGGATTGGGTATAAAAGCAGCTTCCACCAAAGGTTCAGCCTCTCCAACAAGGACGGGTCGTGGCTCACCGCTTTGGGCCAAACTCCATCAGAGAATCATCAATAAGTTCAGGAAATATTCCTCAGAGTCAGACTGTAAAGAACTTTGGTCTTTCAGCATCTACAGAGCAGGATATTGGGAACAGATTCAGGGAGTCTGGGGAAGTCTCAGTGTGGAAAGGCCAAGGACAGAAAGCCCTGCTGGATGAGCTCGGAGCCCTCAGGCAGCACTGCAGGAGAAACCGTCAGGCCACCATGATCCATACAGCCACATGGGCTCAGGAGGAGCTGGGAAAAGCATTTCCACTCAACACAGTCCACGGCTGCATCCAGAAATGTGAGCTGAAGCTGCATCACACCAGGAGGAAGCCATATATCAGCTCTGAGCAGAACCACGGCCCAGTTCTCTGGACTCCAGCTCATCTCAGAGGGACAGAAAGACAGTGGACACGTGTTCTGTGGGCAGATGAGTCCACGTTTCAGCTGCTTCTGGGAAAAACTGCTGAGAAAGAGCATCCAGCTGTTCTCAGAGGAAGGTTTAAGGCCAGCGTCTGGGATGCTGTGGGGCTAATTATGGCCAGAAATGTGAGCTGAAGCTGGATCACAGCAGCAGGAAGCCATATATCAGCTGTTTTCTGTCCAGCCGGGCGGCAGCTCCACTTTAATCAGTTTTAGTTCAAATTTCATTCATTCTATTTTCCATTCACCTACTTTGGTCTGTGATTAAAACTCAGTCGAGTCATTGGGAAATGTCCATGGCGAGTTTCCTACTTTCCCAGCTTATTATGCATTAATGTGTGTAACAGATTAATCTGGTTTTTCTTTGCTGGAGCTAATCAGCTCAACAGACTCCTGTCCAGGAGCAGCAGTGCTGCCGAGGTGCCTTCAGGGCCGGAGGCAGTGACGTGAAACTGGAAGATCTTGTTTCTCCGCTCAGTGAAATCTTATTTCCTGTCTGGATTAATCTGAACACGCTGATGATTCATCGGTTTCATCATCGGTGGCAGTCCACAGTTTAGACTGAGTATTTAGTGCTTCTACTTCATGTTTTTATGCTTTCATTTAGTTCTGCTCTGATTTTCTCCCTGAAAACGGACTTTATTTGTCGCTCGTGATACATTTTGAGTTATTTGGACTCATTAAAACGCTTGTTTACGACCTAAAATGAACACCAAACACACACTTGCTGATGTCTTCAGTCTGAATCGTGCACTGCCAGACTTCCTTGCTGCTTTGGAAGTTATTATTTGTTGCTTTTAGTGCTGCAATAAAGACCATGTAAGAGGGCTGACGCTCGAACATTATATCAACACATCTGCAGGGTTGCATAAGCAGAGCAGTGTTTGTCATCGTGTCCCACAGAAGTCCAAGGAAACCAAGATGATGGCATTCGCAGCTTTAAACAGCCGCTGACCTTCAGGCGGTGAAGCTGCTGTTCCTTCTCCAAGAAAACTGAAACGTAGTTAGAAAATCCCCACTTCTCCCTCTAAAAGTAGATGTTCTTTGTTTTATTGTTTGTCAGCAGCAGCGGTTCGTGTTGATTTGACTCGTAACTGTGATTCATGATCAGTTGTCAAGTCACAATGAGCCAGTCAGAACCTTCTGGGTACTTTACTTTACTTTTCATGTGCTTAAAGCCACATTCATCCACAGTCTTTACCCTTTAAAGAAGTCCAGCGTCATTGGCTCCCTGTTAGATTCAGAATAGAATTTAAGGTTCTTCTCCCCACATATAAAGCTCTTAATGACCGAGCTCCATCACATCTTAAAGATCTCACAGTTGGATATTTCCCCAACAGAGCACTTTGCTCTCAGGCTGCAGGTTTCCTTGTGGTTCCCAGAGTTTCTAAAAGCAGAATGGGAGGCAGAGCCTTCAGTTATCAGGCCCCTAAAAGCAGAATGGGAGGCAGAGCCTTCAGTTATCAGGCCCCTAAAAGCAGAATGGGAGGCAGAGCCTTCAGTTATCAGGCCCCTAAAAGCAGAATGGGAGGCAGAGCCTTCAGTTATCAGGCCCCTAAAAGCAGAATGGGAGGCAGAGCCTTCAGTTATCAGGCCCCTAAAAGCAGAATGGGAGGCAGAGCCTTCAGTTATCAGGCCCCTAAAAGCAGAATGGGAGGCAGAGCCTTCAGTTATCAGGCCCCTAAAAGCAGAATGGGAGGCAGAGCCTTCAGTTATCAGGCCCCTAAAAGCAGAATGGGAGGCAGAGCCTTCAGTTATCAGGCCCCTAAAAGCAGAATGGGAGGCAGAGCCTTCAGTTATCAGGCCCCTAAAAGCAGAATGGGAGGCAGAGCCTTCAGTTATCAGGCCCCTAAAAGCAGAATGGGAGGCAGAGCCTTCAGTTATCAGGCCCCTAAAAGCAGAATGGGAGGCAGAGCCTTCAGTTATCAGGCCCCTAAAAGCAGAATGGGAGGCAGAGCCTTCAGTTATCAGGCCCCTAAAAGCAGAATGGGAGGCAGAGCCTTCAGTTATCAGGCCCCTAAAAGCAGAATGGGAGGCAGAGCCTTCAGTTATCAGGCCCCTCTCTGTGGAACCAGCTGCCAGTTTGGCTTCAGGAAGCAGACACCCTCTCTACCTTTAAGATCAGGCTGAAACTTTCCTTTCTGATAAAGCTTATAGTTAGGGATGGCTCAGGGGAGCCTGAAACATCCCATAGTTCTGCTGCTATAGGCCCAGCCTGCTGGGGGAGCTCCCATGATGCACCTTTCCTCACTTTGCTCTCTTTTTCCTCCTGTTTAATTTCTCAAATGATTTTATGTCCATGTGACATTATTGTGGTTATTAACTTGTGTTTCCCTGTTCCAGCAGGTATCCTTTGAATGGTGTTATGGTGTTTTTCCCCCCTCTTTTCCCTCTTTTCTGTCTTCTCAAACCCCAGCTGGTCGAGGCAGATGGACACCCTTTCTGGTTCTGCCAGAGGTTTCTTCATGGTTCTGCCAGAGGTTTCTTCCTGGTCCTGGTTCTGCCAGAGGTTTCTTCCTGGTTCTGGTTCTGCCAGAGGTTTCTTCCTGGTTCTGCCAGAGGTTTCTTCCTGGTTCTGCCAGAGGTTTCTTCCTGGTTCTGGTTCTGCCAGAGGTTCCTTCCTGGTTCTGGTTCTGCCAGAGGTTTCTTCCTGTTAAAGGGAGTCGTTCCTTTCCACAGTCCCTCAGGCTCAGGACGGGAGATTGGACTGAAGACCAGTTTCGGTCCAATCTGTTGGTTTCCTTAGCTCGGATATTATTTTTGAATTGGCTCCATATGAATTAATTGGATTATGATTACAATGAATTGAATTCCAATTGGCTTGAATTGGACTTTATTACTTAAGTGCCTTGAGATGACAATTGTTGTAATCTGGCGCTATATAAATAAAGTTGAAATTGAAATAACCTATCATGTCCCGGGTCGAGACCTGACCCTTCTAATTATAAATAGTTTCTAATTAAAAACTATAAGATCAACAAAAGCCAAGACCTCCTCAAAAAGTCCCAAAGTCTCTGAATAAAGCTACGACGACATAACCGAGCTCAACAATCATTCTGTGCTCCTACTCAAATAACTCTGACCTTAGGTTAAGCAAACAGCTGCTATAAATGATTATATAACCTGGATGATGTTTGAAATGGAGCAAACAGCTGAAAACAATAGAAGCTGTCAGAATAATAACAAGAGAACAAAACTCAGGTGTTTACCTGGGTGTTTAAATGTCAGGTGTCTTTCAGCTTATTGTCAGACACACCTGCGTGTGAGCAGCTGCTGTGACAGCATAAACAAATACTTTGTCAGGAGGCCAAGGTGCCGCAGCTATAAGTCAGGTTCCAGAGTTTTATATCGGTTTAAAGTCAAAGGAGGATGGAGACGAAGCCTCATGGTGCGGAGATTGCATTAAATAACAAACCTGTGGAGACTGGAAACGGGCTCGTGCTCCTGTGATCTTTGCTTTTAATTCTGATTATAATCAATAATAATGATATAATCAGTTATAACTCTAATGATTCTCTTCCTTGCAGAGTTCATGGAAGCCTGAGAAGCAGAAACCGATGTGCAGCAGATCCAAAGAAAGTGGAAAGTTAACCGAATGTCCCTGAAACACTCGCTCTGATAAGAGGACTTTCCCCTCGTTTGTTAGCAGGATCATCATCATATTGACAAAATGCCACACACCAGGAGAGCTGTATGTTGCAAATAGTTAGTTTTCAGGCCTGTTTTTCTGTAGTTTTAAAGGGAAATACCTTCTCTGAAGCTGATGCACCGATGCTGGGGGGATTTCTGCAGCAATATCATGTCTCTTTGGGGAGATTATTGAACTGAAATGGATTGTTTTCATTGTGATGCACTTTACAAACAGTTAAAATTAGGCATATTGCATCAAAATATGACAACTCATGTCCACTTCTGCAGTGTTACGGGCCCAAAAGTGATCATCTGAGCACCCGAACTGACACAATGACCAGGATTCACCGGGCTCAGCCTCGAGGAAACGAAATCATCTGAGATGGAAGGTGGTTCACGCAGCAGCTTGTTGTGCAGACCGGGTCTTTTCCAGGTTTTTCCAGGTTTTAAACCAGAGAAGGACAGGACTAATGGTTGACCAATTGTAAAAAGAATTTTTGCAGAACATTGATGGAGGAAAAACCCTGGTGCATGGCTCAGACTAATTGCTGGAGTGTAGCTAATAAATAACAGTGTGTTGCAGTGTTGACTCATTGAATGTTTTATTGATTGTTGTAGAAAAGAAGGAATTCCAATGTGAGGGTGATAAAGTGAAAGCTGTCAAATAGAAGTTTTTAAAGAAAGAGGAAGTGTGGAATCCACCAGGCATATGCCAGCTTCTGCTCACGTCTGTGGGCTGAGGCGTGAAAAGGGTTTTTCATCTTTATTACAGTTTAAATACAAGATAAAAAAGGTTTTTCATCTTTATTACAGTTTAAATACAAGATAAAAAAGGTTTTTCATCTTTATTACAGTTTAAATACAAGATAAAAAAAGGTTTTTCATCTTTATTACAGTTTAAATACAAGATAAAAAAAGTTTTTTCATCTTTATTACAGTTTAAATACAAGATAAAAAAGGTTTTTCATCTTTATTACAGTTTAAATACAAGATAAAAAAGGTTTTTCATCTTTATTACAGTTTAAATACAAGATAAAAAAAGGTTTTTCATCTTTATTACAGTTTAAATACAAGGTAAAAAAGGTTTTTCATCTTTATTACAGTTTAAATAGAAGATAAAAAGGTTTTTCATCTTTATTAAAGTTTAAATACAAGATAAAATAGGTTTTTCATCTTTATTACAGTTTAAATACAAGATAAAAAAGGTTTTTCATCTTTATTACAGTTTAAATAGAAGATAAAAAAGGTTTTTCATCATTATTACAGTTTAAATACAAGATAAAAAAGGTTTTTAGTCTTTATTACAGTTTAAATACAAGATAAAAAAGGTTTTTCATCATTATTACAGTTTAAATACAAGATAAAAAAGGTTTTTCATCTTTATTACAGTTTAAATACAAGATAAAAAAGGTTTTTCATCTTTATTACAGTTTAAATAGAAGATAAAAAAGGTTTTTCATCTTTATTACAGTTTAAATAGAAGATAAAAAAGGTTTTTCATCATTATTACAGTTTAAATACAAGATAAAAAAAGGTTTTTCATCATTATTACAGTTTAAATAGAAGATAAAAAAGGTTTTTCATCTTTATTACAGTTTAAATAGAAGATAAAAAAGGTTTTTCATCATTATTACAGTTTAAATACAAGATAAAAAAAGGTTTTTCATCATTATTACAGTTTAAATACAAGATAAAAAAGGTTTTTCATCTTTATTACAGTTTAAATAGAAGATAAAAAAGGTTTTTCATCATTATTACAGTTTAAATACAAGATAAAAAAGGTTTTTCATCTTTATTAAAGTTTAAATACAAGATAAAAAAGGTTTTTCATCATTATTACAGTTTAAATACAAGATAAAAAAGGTTTTTCATCATTATTACAGTTTAAATACAAAATAAAAAAGGTTTTTCATCATTATTACAGTTTAAATACAAGATAAAAAAGGTTTTTCATCTTTATTACAGTTTAAATACAAGATAAAAAAGGTTTTTCATCTTTATTACAGTTTAAATACAAGATAAAAAAGGTTTTTCATCATTATTACAGTTTAAATACAAGATAAAAAAGGTTTTTCATCTTTATTACAGTTTAAATAGAAGATAAAAAAGGTTTTTCATCAATATTACAGTTTAAATAGAAGATAAAAAAGGTTTTTCATCTTTATTACAGTTTAAATAGAAGATAAAAAAGGTTTTTCATCTTTATTACAGTTTAAATACAAGATAAAAAAGGTTTTTCATCATTATTACAGTTTAAATACAAGATAAAAAAGGTTTTTCATCTTTATTACAGTTTAAATACAAGATAAAAAAGGTTTTTCATCTTTATTATAGTTTAAATACAAGATAAAAAGGGTTTTTCATCTTTATTATAGTTTAAATAGAAGATAAAAAAGGTTTTTCATCATTATTACAGTTTAAATACAAGATAAAAAAAGGTTTTTCATCATTATTACAGTTTAAATACAAGATAAAAAAGGTTTTTATCATTATTACAGTTTAAATAGGAGATAAAAAAAGGTTTTTCATCAGTATTATAGTTTAATAGAAGATAAAAAAGGTTTTTCATCATTATTACAGTTTAAATACAAGATAAAAAAGGTTTTTCATCTTTATTATAGTTTAAATACAAGATAAAAAAGGTTTTTCATCTTTATTATAGTTTAAATAGAAGATAAAAAAGGTTTTTCATCTTTATTACAGTTTAAATACAAGATAAAAAAGGTTTTTCATCTTTATTACAGTTTAAATAGAAGATAAAAAAGGTTTTTCATCTTTATTACAGTTTAAATAGAAGATAAAAAAGGTTTTTCATCTTTATTACAGTTTAAATAGAAGATAAAAAAGGTTTTTCATCATTATTACAGTTTAAATACAAGATAAAAAAGGTTTTTCATCTTTATTACAGTTTAAATACAAGATAAAAAAGGTTTTTCATCTTTATTACAGTTTAAATAGAAGATAAAAAAGGTTTTTCATCTTTATTACAGTTTAAATAGAAGATAAAAAAGGTTTTTCATCTTTATTACAGTTTAAATAGAAGATAAAAAAGGTTTTTCATCATTATTACAGTTTAAATAGAAGATAAAAAAGGTTTTTCATCTTTATTACAGTTTAAATACAAGATAAAAAAGGTTTTTCATCTTTATTACAGTTTAAATAGAAGACAAAAAAGGTTTTTCATCTTTATTACAGTTTAAATACAAGATAAAAAAGGTTTTTCATCTTTATTACAGTTTACATAGAAGATAAAAAAGGTTTTTCATAATTATTACATTTTAAATAGAAGATAAAAAAGGTTTTTCATCTTTATTACAGTTTAATAGAAGATAAAAAAGGTTTTTCATCATTATTACAGTTTAAATACAAGATAAAAAAAGGTTTTTCATCATTATTACAGTTTAAATACAAGATAAAAAAGGTTTTTCATCTTTATTACAGTTTAAATAGAAGATAAAAAAAGGTTTTTCATCTTTATTACAGTTTAAATAGAAGATAAAAAAGGTTTTTCATCTTTATTACAGTTTAAATAGAAGATAAAAAAGGTTTTTCATCTTTATTACAGTTTAAATAGAAGATAAAAAAGGTTTTTCATCATTATTACAGTTTAAATAGAAGATAAAAAAGGTTTTTCATCTTTATTACAGTTTAAATACAAGATAAAAAAAGGTTTTTCATCTTTATTAAAGTTTAAATACAAGATAAAAAAGGTTTTTCATCTTTATTACAGTTTAAATACAAGATAAAAAAGGTTTTTCATCTTTATTACAGTTTAAATACAAGATAAAAAAGGTTTTTCATCATTATTACAGTTTAAATACAAGATAAAAAAGGTTTTCATCTTTATTACAGTTTAAATACAAGATAAAAAAAGGTTTTTCATCTTTATTACAGTTTAAATAGAAGATAAAAAAGGTTTTTCATCATTATTACAGTTTAAATACAAGATAAAAAAGGTTTTTCATCATTATTACAGTTTAAATACAAGATAAAAAAAGGTTTTTCATCTTTATTACAGTTTAAATACAAGATAAAAAAGGTTTTTCATCATTATTACAGTTTAAATACAAGATAAAAAAGGTTTTTCATCATTATTACAGTTTAAATCCAAGATAAAAAAGGTTTTTCATCATTATTACAGTTTAAATAGAAGATAAAAAAGGTTTTTCATCATTATTACAGTTTAAATACAAGATAAAAAGGTTTTTCATCTTTATTACAGTTTAAATACAAGATAAAAAAAGGTTTTTCATCTTTATTACAGTTTAAATACAAGATAAAAAAGGTTTTTCATCTTTATTACAGTTTAAATAGAAGATAAAAAAGGTTTTTCATCTTTATTACAGTTTAAATAGAAGATAAAAAAGGTTTTTCATCTTTATTACAGTTTAAATAGAAGATAAAAAAGGTTTTTCATCATTATTACAGTTTAAATAGAAGATAAAAAAGGTTTTTCATCTTTATTACAGTTTAAATAGAAGATAAAAAAGGTTTTTCATCTTTATTACAGTTTAAATAGAAGATAAAAAAGGTTTTTCATCATTATTACAGTTTAAATACAAGATAAAAAAGGTTTTTCATCTTTATTATAGTTTAAATAGAAGATAAAAAAGGTTTTTCATCTTTATTACAGTTTAAATACAAGATAAAAAAGGTTTTTCATCATTATTACAGTTTAAATACAAGATAAAAAAGGTTTTTCATCATTATTACAGTTTAAATAGAAGACAAAAAAGGTTTTTCATCTTTATTATAGTTTAAATACAAGATAAAAAAAGGTTTTTGATCATTATTACAGTTTAAATAGAAGATAAAAAAAGGTTTTTCATCTTTATTACAGTTTAAATAGAAGATAAAAAAGGTTTTTCATCATTATTACAGTTTAAATACAAGATAAAAAAAGTTTGTCATCATTATTACAGTTTAAATAGAAGATAAAAGAGGTTTTTAATCATTATTACAGTTTAAATACAAGATAAAAAAGGTTTTTCATCATTATTACAGTTTAAATACAAGATAAAAAAGGTTTTTCATCATTATTACAGTTTAAATACAAGATAAAAAAGGTTTTTCATCATTATTACAGTTTAAATACAAGATAAAAAAGGTTTTTCATCTTTATTACAGTTTAAATAGAAGATAAAAAAGGTTTTTCATCATTATTACAGTTTAAATAGAAGATAAAAAAGGTTTTTCATCATTATTACAGTTTAAATAGAAGATAAAAAAGGTTTTTCATCATTATTACAGTTTAAATAGAAGATAAAAAAGGTTTTTCATCATTATTACAGTTTAAATAGAGGATAAAAGAGGTTTTTAATCATTATTACAGTTTAAATAGAAGATAAAAGAGGTTTTTAATCATTATTACAGTTTAAATAGAAGATAAAAGAGGTTTTTAATCATTATTACAGTTTAAATAGAAGATAAAAGAGGTTTTTAATCATTATTACAGTTTAAATAGAAGATAAAAGAGGTTTTTAATCATTATTACAGTTTAAATACAAGATAAAAAAGGTTTTTCATCATTATTACAGTTTAAATACAAGATAAAAAAGGTTTTTCATCTTTATTACAGTTTAAATAGAAGATAAAAAAGGTTTTTCATCATTATTACAGTTTAAATACAAGATAAAAAAGGTTTTTCATCTTTATTACAGTTTAAATACAAGATAAAAAAGGTTTTTCATCATTATTACAGTTTAAATACAAGATAAAAAAGGTTTTTCATCATTATTACAGTTTAAATAGAAGATAAAAAAGGTTTTTCATCATTATTACAGTTTAAATAGAAGATAAAAAAGGTTTTTCATCATTATTACAGTTTAAATAGAAGATAAAAAAGGTTTTTCATCTTTATTACAGTTTAAATATAAGATAAAAAAGGTTTTTCATCATTATTACAGTTTAAATAGAAGATAAAAGAGGTTTTTAATCATTATTACAGTTTAAATAGAAGATAAAAAAGGTTTTTCATCATTATTACAGTTTAAATAGAGGATAAAAGAGGTTTTTAATCATTATTACAGTTTAAATAGAAGATAAAAGAGGTTTTTAATCATTATTACAGTTTAAATAGAAGATAAAAGAGGTTTTTAATCATTATTACAGTTTAAATAGAAGATAAAAGAGGTTTTTAATCATTATTACAGTTTAAATAGAAGATAAAAGAGGTTTTTAATCATTATTACAGTTTAAATACAAGATAAAAAAGGTTTTTCATCATTATTACAGTTTAAATACAAGATAAAAAAGGTTTTTCATCTTTATTACAGTTTAAATAGAAGATAAAAAAGGTTTTTCATCATTATTACAGTTTAAATACAAGATAAAAAAGGTTTTTCATCTTTATTACAGTTTAAATACAAGATAAAAAAGGTTTTTCATCATTATTACAGTTTAAATACAAGATAAAAAAGGTTTTTCATCATTATTACAGTTTAAATAGAAGATAAAAAAGGTTTTTCATCATTATTACAGTTTAAATAGAAGATAAAAAAGGTTTTTCATCTTTATTACAGTTTAAATATAAGATAAAAAAGGTTTTTCATCATTATTACAGTTTAAATAGAAGATAAAAGAGGTTTTTAATCATTATTACAGTTTAAATAGAAGATAAAAATGGTTTTTCATCTTTATTACAGTTTAAATAGAAGATTTGCTGCTGCCCAAAGGCTCAGAAGAGCTGCAAAACCAAAATTATATATATATATACCAAAACCACAGAGACAGAAAACACGCAGCGAAGCTGCACAGACTCCAGCGTGCACGTTCATCAGCGTGCACGTAGACGTCTGCAGGAGTCTGTGCAGCTTTGTGACTGTAGCCTGAGGTCTGACAAGCATGGAAACTGCTAATGGAGAGACAGATGTGTTTAGTCTGACACAGATGTGTTTAGTCTTGATACAGATGTGTTTAGTCTGACACAGATGTGCTTAGTCTTGATGCAGATGTGCTTAGTCTGACACAGATGTGTTTAGTCTTGATGCAGATGTGCTTAGTCTTGATGCAGATGTGCTTAGTCTTGATGCAGATGTGCTTAGTCTTGATGCAGATGTGCTTAGTCTGATGCAGATGTGCTTAGGCTTGATGCAGATGTGCTTAGTCTTGATGCAGATGTGCTTAGTCTGATGCAGATGTGCTTAGTCTTGATGCAGATGTGCTTAGGCTTGATGCAGATGTGCTTAGGCTTGATGCAGATGTGCTTAGTCTTGATGCAGATGTGTTTAGTCTGACACAGATGTGTTTAGTCTTGATACAGATGTTTTTAGTCTGACACAGATGTGTTTAGTCTTGATGCAGATGTGCTTAGTCTTGATGCAGATGTGCTTAGTCTTGATGCAGATGTGCTTAGTCTTGATGCAGATGTGCTTAGTCTGATGCAGATGTGCTTAGTCTGATGCAGATGTGCTTAGGCTTGATGCAGATGTGCTTAGTCTTGATGCAGATGTGCTTAGTCTGATGCAGATGTGCTTAGTCTTGATGCAGATGTGCTTAGTCTTGATACAGATGTGCTTAGTCTTGATACAGATGTGTTTAGTCTTGATGCAGATGTGCTTAGTCTGATGCAGATGTGCTTAGTCTGATACAGATGTGCTTATGCTTGATGCAGATGTGCTTAGTCTGATACAGATGTGCTTATGCTTGATGCAGATGTGCTTAGTCTGATGCAGATGTGCTTAGTCTGACGCAGATGTGCTTAGTCTTGATACAGATGTGCTTAGTCTGATACAGATGTGCTTAGTCTTAATACAGATGTGCTTAGTCTGATACAGATGTGCTTAGTCTTGATACAGATGTGCTTAGTCTGACGCAGATGTGCTTAGTCTTGATACAGATGTGCTTAGTCTGATACAGATGTGCTTAGTCTGATGCAGATGTGCTTAGTCTTGATACAGATGTGCTTAGTCTGACGCAGATGTGCTTAGTCTTGATACAGATGTGCTTAGTCTGATGCAGATGTGCTTAGTCTTGATACAGATGTGCTTAGTCTGATACAGATGTGCTTAGTCTTAATACAGATGTGCTTAGTCTGATACAGATGTGCTTAGTCTGATACAGATGTGCTTAGGCTTGATGCAGATGTGCTTAGTCTGATACAGATGTGCTTAGTCTGATGCAGATGTGCTTATGTACAGATTTGCTTTGTCCGATACAGATGTGCATATGTACAGATGTGCTTATGTACAGATGTGCAATGTTGAGACGAGGAGAGGAGAGTCGGCTAAAGGCTCCAGGTGTGGTCGCTCCTCCAGGTCGGGGGAAATGGAGGCAGGTGTTTCCAGATGTATTCAAAGCAGTGGTCCGATACAGATGTGCTTAGCCTGACACAGATGTGCTTAGCCTGATACAGATGTGCTTTACCTCGCACAGATGTGTGTTTTCTGAAAGCAGTGGGAGCAGGCGTGTCTCAGCGGAGGAGGAACCACACTTGGCGAGGACTCCATCTGTATCAGGAACTGGCTGCTTGAGGTTTTGTGTTTTCTGGTTTGTTAAACGTGTTTTTCTCTGCAGCTGCTGTGCTGGAAATCCAGCAGCTGAAGCCATGTTGTGTGAAGTTCATGTTTCTTTTGTGGAATTATCTCACATTTCTTTTCTTTTTATGTTACAAAAATCATGTTCAGTCTGTATTTTCTTCACTGGTTTTTACTCTTAATGATCCGGGTGACTGAAGTTTAGAGTCTGGAAACCTTCTGCACAACATTTCCTTCCAGCATCCTCTAAATTACTGTGATTTCCGCATAGAAATGTGGAAATATTGGATCTATCGCTGCTATTGTTGCAGGGAAGTTGAACCTTATCTTTATATAATGGCTCAATGACTGCAAAGAAAACACTGACGTCTTTCTCACGCCTCATTACTGCTGACAACGGTCTCCTTTGAACTTCCACAGCGGACTTGGCAGCGTTTCTAGGCCATCTCAACTAACTGCTGGAAATTCTGCTGCAGCTAAAAATAACAATAAATGGCACTGTTTGGGGACCTCGGCATTGTTTGACATTCAGCAACCCTATCAGACCAGTTTTACTGTTGCACAACACTGCGTGCGTGTGCATTGTTTGCAGGCCTGAACTGCAGTTCAACGCAAGCTTTACACAAGCAGCTCAAAACAACATCATCACCTGCCTCATAATGTGTTGAAAAGCCATGTTTTCATTATTCTAAGGTAGCAACAAGCTGTACGTTTCCATGCCAACAGACAGCACACCTGAAAGGCTTTTAAAAGATGCCCATGAACGCAGAATGTGTTGAAATCGTGTCCCACTGGCTTCACACGTCACCGTGAGGCCACACGCTCGATGGTTACAGTTACGCAACACTGGAAAAATGAGGCTGGACTTTTAAAATGCACGTAAACACGTTGCTCCAACCCATTTACTACAATGTCAGTCTCCTCAAAGCCGGACTAACACACCCAGGTCATGTTGTCTGGGTTTGAATTGCTCCTGTTTGCATACACTGATCCAGACTTTAGTGACCTCTGCACGTGCACAAAGGTTTAATCTTTTAAATCCCCGTAAAGCTGCTCTCATTCACATATTTTTTGTTTGTTTTGTCAGAAACTGGGACTAAAATCAGCCCATTAGGACTACCTATTAAAGCGTTTCCAGCCGGTCGCTCTGCTCTAATAAAACCCTGATTTTATAACCACAGAATCACCGTTAAAGTAGCTTAAAGACGGCGTCTGAGCAGTGAATTCAGCTGGATTACATGGACCAGGACCCCCCACAGAGGAGGTCAGAGGCAGCAGGATGTCTGGAAGGTTTTCTCATAGTTCACAGCATCAGTCAGTAACTGGATTCTGCTCCTATGCATGTATACTGGGACAAGGATGCTGGTCCAGTAGCTGGAGCCGTGGCTCAGCTGTGTTTGTGCCAGTGCTGGATGTTTATGAGGTTTCACCCTGATGGTCATCATCACTCTGACATCTGAGATGTCACAGATCCTGCTGCAGGTTCTTAGTTTTAGTCATCAACTATCAGAACAGAATTCATTATGTACCATAAAACTCCAGCATGCAGGAACAAGGAAAACATGCTTTTGATTAAAAAAATCTTATGTCAGTTCTTCCTGCTCTGTGCAAATATATGAGCTCTCATTTCTTTCTATATTTCCAGGAAAACTGAGTAATAGTTTCAATGATTTACTGAAACATGGTCAAATATAAATCAGAATCTGAGGCAGAACCAGAGTTTTTTATCAGTTCTGAGCAGCTTTAAAGTGAATATCTGGTCTGAGCTCCTTTATTCTCCAACACAGCCTGAACCCTCTGAGACAAGCTTTCTGTCATTTCTTTAAGGAGTCTTCAGGAATAGTTCTCCAGGCTTCTTGAAGGACATCCCAAAGCTCTTCTTTGGATGTGGGCTGCCTTTTGTTCCGTTCTCTGTCAGATGATCCCACACTGCTTCAATAATGTTGAGGTCCGGGCTCTGGGGAGGATTCATCCCTCCATAAGACCTGTTGCCACTGATTTTCAGTCCACTTCTTGTGTCATTTGGCACAGCTCAGCCTTTTCTCCCTGTTTCCCTTCCTTAAGAACGGCTTCTTGACAGCCACCCTTCCATGGAGACCATTTCTGATGAGGCTTGGGCCAACAGTAGATGGATCAGCTGAAGGTCCAGATGCATCTCTCAGGTCCTGTCAGGTCACAGCTGGATTTTTTCCTCTTTCTTAAGGACATCACTTTCAGATCCTGTTCATCTGCTGGAGATAGTTTTTTAGGCCTGACACTTCTTCTTTTGTCCTCCACTTGTCCAGTTTCCTCAAATGTTTTAAGGACACACTGCACACCATGCTGAGATATGCCAAGTTTTCAGCTAATAGCTCTTTGGGAATCACCTTGTTGCTGCAGAAATCCTATTTTCTGTCTGTCAAACTGTGTTTTCTTTGCTGTTTTTCATAGATGCAGCTAAAGAAATGGGAACAAATGATGTGTCTTTGTGACAAAGTGCCTAAAGATCCAGTTTAAAATGGCTTCTTTGCTAAGTTGTCTGTTCTGTGTCGACACAACACTGGTTCATCCCTTGAGTTAGGAGCCTTTTTTCTGCCTGAATGGTTCATAGCTCAGAGTTAAGTGGCTGAACAAAGAAAAAACACTGAAAATGCTCAGGTACAAGGACTGAAGATGAGGGAAAAAGCAGAAAATGTCCAAAGAAAAACTGTGAAAGAGCTTCAGGAAGCTGCAGAACTGTTGATCAGGACACTTTAAAGGTTACAGAAAGCTGCAGAACTGTTGATCAGGACACTTTAAAGGTTCCAGAAAGCTGCAGAACTATTGATCAGGACACTTTAAAGGTTTCAGAAAGCTGCAGAACTATTGATCAGGACACTTTAAAGGTTACAGAAAGCTGCAGAACTGTTGATCAGGACACTTTAAAGGTTCCAGAAAGCTGCAGAACTATTGATCAGGACACTTTAAAGGTTTCAGAAAGCTGCAGAACTGTTGATCAGGACACTTTAAAGGTTACAGAAAGCTGCAGAACTATTGATCAGGACACTTTAAAGGTTTCAGAAAGCTGCAGAACTATTGATCAGGACACTTTAAAGGTTTCAGAAAGCTGCAGAACTGTTGATCAGGACACTTTAAAGGTTTCAGAAAGCTGCAGAACTGTTGATCAGGACACTTTAAAGGTTTCAGAAAGCTGCAGAACTATTGATCAGGACACTTTAAAGGTTTCAGAAAGCTGCAGAACTATTGATCAGGACACTTTAAAGGTTACAGAAAGCTGCAGAACTGTTGACCAGGACACTTTAAAGGTTTCAGAAAGCTGCAGAACTGTTGATCAGGACACTTTAAAGGTTTCAGAAAGCTGTAGAACTATTGATCAGGACACTTTAAAGGTTTCAGAAAGCTGCAGAACTGTTGATCAGGACACTTTAAAGGTTTCAGAAAGCTGTAGAACTATTGATCAGGACACTTTAAAGGTTTCAGAAAGCTGCAGAACTGTTGATCAGGACACTTTGAAGGTTTCAGAAAGCTGCAGAACTATTGATCAGGACACTTTAAAGGTTACAGAAAGCTGCAGAACTGTTGACCAGGACACTTTAAAGGTTTCAGAAAGCTGCAGAACTGTTGATCAGGACACTTTAAAGGTTTCAGAAAGCTGTAGAACTATTGATCAGGACACTTTAAAGGTTTCAGAAAGCTGCAGAACTGTTGATCAGGACACTTTGAAGGTTTCAGAAAGCTGCAGAACTATTGATCAGGACACTTTAAAGGTTACAGAAAGCTGCAGAACTATTGATCAGGACACTTTAAAGGTTACAGAAAGCTGTAGAACTATTGATCAGGACACTTTAAAGGTTTCAGAAAGCTGCAGAACTATTGATCAGGACACTTTAAAGGTTACAGAAAGCTACAGAACTGTTGATCAGGACACTTTAAAGGTTACAGAAAGCTGCAGAACTGTTGATCAGGACACTTTAAAGGTTTCAGAAAGCTGCAGAACTGTGGATCAGGACACTTTAAAGGTTTCAGAAAGCTGCAGAACTGTTGATCAGGACACTTTAAAGGTTAAAGTATAATCTGGCTGCTGGGAAGGAAAATGATCAGGACTTTTAAACAGTGCTGTATTTCTCACATCTCACGTTATCTCTTACTCCAAAGTTACAGTCCTGTATTACACGTTTTTAACTTCTCTCTGCAGCGCCCCCTGCTGTGGGAACACCGGCATCTTCACTCTGAAGCTGTTCGTTAACCTGAGCCACAGTTTGTTCACTCAGATTTATCTGATTGCTCAGATTTAGGTGGAAACATGTTAAATGAGACGTTTTGATGTGCTGCTGCTGTATCTTCCAGCTGCGCTTCTGGTTTTCTTACATTTGAGTGCATCACGACGACATTTAATCCAATCTAAAAGTGTCTGAAATGCAACTGATCTTGATGAATGACATGGTCAACATCACTTTCCGTCTGGATCAATTGCTCATAGAGGTTTTAGATCAGCTGCGGCGCGTGTGCAGAGATATGTCATCCCTCTGCAGATGAAAACACCTTCTGGTGTCAACTGAGTGCGTCTATGACAGCAGCACGCAAGTATCCCTCCCTCCTCTTACCTGTTGCCACACACTTTCACTATGGAAAGAGGATGTTCTGTTTCCTCATGCCACCGGTACTTCCCCGGCGTACATGTATAAAAGAAAGGCGTTTGGCTGATGAGGAGCAATCAGATCAAAACCAGTCTGAACATAAACAGTCAGAGTCAGAGTCAGAGTCATATCAGCGGCGCAGAGAATGGACGTGAGAGTGGTAAGCTCCGGACCAGCCTGCCGCTCACACACCGCCTGCTCTCCGCCTCCTCCGTCATCTCACCGCGCTGTGTTTGTCTCCCCCCGCAGATTTTCACCTTGGTGCTGTGCCTCGTGCCTGTGTGGACGTGCATGATCAACTCAGAACGATGCTGTGATGAGGAGACGCTGCAGAGGACCGCAAAGAAGAAGCTCGGCAGCCTCTACCCGCAGCCGCCGGAGCCCGCATCTGTGGCGGACGCCAGCGCACCTGCCACCTGTCCGCTGGAGCTTTATCAGAAGATGTTGTTGCTCCCAGAGATCAAGGACAGGTCGCTGTCCCCCTGGAGATACATGTAGGTACCGCCCTGACACACGAGGCTGATTTAAACTTATAGCTTTTTAAGAGGCAGGTTCGCTGATCACCTCTGAGGAGACGGACGAGATTGGAATAAATCGCTGCTCAGGAATAGAGTTCTGGCTTTAGGGTGAATCTAACTTTTATCTGATTAAACTAATAACTTACAGTGCTGCCTTCATTTAAACGATTCGTGTAGAATAAATTGGAAGCAGAGAGCAGGTGGAGATGCTGACAGAGGGGACTCCTGGCTCAGATGCTGCTTCCCTCTCAGACTGTTTTCCGTGCACAGGTCAACTTTAACTGGGTCAGAAACCCTCAGTGAGCTCAGAAAACGTGAATTTCCCAGTTTAAGATGAATGGGGGAAAGATAGGAGGAGGAGGGGGGTGGGTGCTGGAAGCTGTGAGGATGCTTAATTTGAATTATTTAGTTATTATTAGTTATTATTTAGTCATTATTTAGATTTTCACAAACCAACCGCGTGGCAGGACCCACACTGACACTTTTACGCGTGGCAATAACGGAGTGTTTGCATGTGAGAAGTAACGTAAAGAGTCACGCATCACTCAGAGCTGCAGGTGAGATGAAACCAAATGTGGGGACTTGTCCATCACAGCGTTCACTCACTCCTGCGGTCAGTTCAGAATAACCAAGCAGGAGGAAGATGGTGTAATCCGGAAATTAGAATTTGCGCAACCCTGATATCAGTTTATGGGGCTGACGGGTGTGCTGCTCCATGACGGGAAAATCCCGACTTTCCACATCATCGTGGCTCAGGTGGCTCACAGTCACTGAGAAAGACGTGAATATAGTGAGATTTTAAGACAGTTTATCACAGCTAACAGGATAAAAACTAATCCAACACTGATTTTAGCTTCACGCCGCAGCCCGGCATCAGACTAAAATCATTTAATTTACACACGATTTACTCTCATTGTGATTGTTTTCAAATGGGAACAGCATGTGAGGGTCATTGAGGTGTGTGTCACTGACCCATTCTGGGGGGCCATGTCGGTTGTTGCCCCGTGAGACGTTCACTTACCTGACCAATACTACGATTAACTGGTTAACCCCGCCTGTGGAAGGCAGTCAAAGCTGCATGGTAATGGATCGGTAGACAGCTGTGAGGCTGAAGCTCGTTATTAGACACCACTGGGAGTTAAATAATGCCATGGTGCATTCAAGCAACACATTTTTGGCTTTAGGATTTTATTCCCCAAATGGCGCTTAGTGAAATCCTGGTGGCGTGAATTTTCTATTCAGTTCAGTCTTGCTGATGACGCGCCAAATCAAACACAAACGTCATCTCAGGACACCTCAAACATACAGTCCAATTCATTACATTACAATCAGAAAAGCTGCCTCGCTAAGGTAACCACCTAGCTGAGTGTTTAACACGTTTATTACGCGCCACTGTGTCGGATTGCTGGCAGAGGAGGTGCATTATGAGCCACTGGCTTTCTGACTGAGTCCTCTTTTTCCCTTCCAGAACTGTAACGAAGCCGAACCACTTTCCTCACACCTATGTGGAGGCTGAGTGCCTGTGCCAGGGATGCATCCTTGTTCACGAGAACGGCTCCGTGGAGGAAAGCCATGACTACAACTCCGCCGTCATAACGCAGACGCGGGTGTTCCTGAAGCGGGTGCCGTGCTCAAATGGGACGACATACCGGTTGATGCCGGTCTCCGAACAGGTAGCTGTTGGGTGTACCTGCGTCAAATACAAGTCTTCGTAGGGGCGACCCTGCGGACCTGCTGCCCCACCACAGCTCATGTTGCGCTTGCGCTTCTTCCAACTCGGGTGGGTGAAATCAGACTGCCGGCGCTCAGAGGAAACCTTTCCTCAGCTGGAGTCCGAGCTGGACACGTGGCCCTGACACGCCTCCGTGCGCAACTTACAGCACTCCATACTTTTTATAGGCTATTTATTGTGTATTTATTTATAATGTATGTTTGGTAGGTCCTTACAGGCCCTGTTTGCTCTTTATCATGACTTGTTTACAGCTGCGCAAAGTGCAGCTGTTTTCATAAATATATATATATTGATGACATGTCATCAAAGAAATTAGCTATTGTATAGGTTTCTTAAATCTGAATTGAACTGTTAATAATTGAATATTTATTTGGGTTTTTTGCATGCGAAATGTTTGAGCACTTGCTCTTCATCGCATGATAAGGAAGACTTTGGAGTTTTTTCTCTGGCTGGTTTCGTCCCAGTGGGACTACAAAAGTTGAGCTTCTCTGAAGCAAAATAAAGAAAAATGTTTAAAAGAGAGTAAGTGTGTGTGTCTGTATTTAAAGGGGTCTCTAAGCACCGGGTTGACTGGTCAAGTGAGAAAGAAACTACACCCTCCCTCTGGTTTTTACACATTATAGCGTAAAAAAGGTAGTTGAAAAGCAACACATGAAAAATTACGCTGTGTCGTTATTTATGGAACAAAAACTGAGAGAAAACACTAAAGCAGTGTGTGAAAAACTAAGTGAACCCTCACTGCTCCCACAGGAATTAAGAGGGTAAGAAGCAGCCAGCTGCTGATGATCAATGCTCTGATTAACTGATCCTCAGTCAGTGTGAGCAGCTCTATAAAAGCAGAAGTTCTGTCAGTTTAACACGATGCCAAGGAGGAAAGACACCAGCAATGATCTCAGAGAAGCAGCTGCTGCTGCCCATCAGTCTGGGAAGGGTTATAAGGCCATTTCCAGACTATCTGGAGTCCATCATTCTACAGAAAGAAAGATTATTCACAAGTGGAAAACATTCAGGACAGCTGTCAATCTTCCCAGGAGTGGACGTCCCAGCAAGTTCACCCCAAGGTGAAGAAGCCCAGAGCTACATCTCAGACTCTACAGGCCTCAGTTAGCATGTTAAAGGTTAAAGGTCACCCCAAGGTGAAAAAGCCCAGAGCTACATCTCAGACTCTCCAGGCCTCAGTTAGCATGTTAAAGGTTAAAGGTCACCCCAAGGTGAAAAAGCCCAGAGCTACATCTCAGACTCTCCAGGCCTCAGTTAGCATGTTAAAGGTTAAAGGTCACCCCAAGGTGAAAAAGCCCAGAGCTACATCTCAGACTCTACAGGCCTCAGTTAGCATGTTAAAGGTTAAAGGTCACCCCAAGGTGAAAAAGCCCAGAGCTACATCTCAGACTCTACAGGCCTCAGTTAGCATGTTAAAGGTTAAAGGTCACCCCAAAGTGAAGAAGCCCAGAGCTACATCTCAGACTCTACAGGCCTCAGTTAGCATGTTAAAGGTTAAAGGTCACCCCAAGGTGAAAAAGCCCAGAGCTACATCTCAGACTCCACAGGCCTCAGTTAGCATGTTAAAGGTTAAAGGTCAACCCAAGGGGAAAAAGCCCAGAGCTACATCTCAGACTCTACAGGCCTCAGTTAGCATGTTAAAGGTTAAAGGTCACCCCAAAGTGAAGAAGCCCAGAGCTACATCTCAGACTCTACAGGCCTCAGTAAGCATGCTAAAGGTTAAAGGTCACCCCAAGGGGAAAAAGCCCAGAGCTACATCTCAGACTCTACAGGCCTCAGTTAGCATGTTAAAGGTTAAAGGTCACCCCAAGGTGAAAAAGCCCAGAGCTACATCTCAGACTCTACAGGCCTCAGTTAGCATGTTAAAGGTTAAAGGTCACCCCAAAGTGGAAAAGCCCAGAGCTACATCTCAGACTCTACAGGCCTCAGTTAGCATGCTAAATGTTTCAGATGGATGTCTGAGCTACAGCATGACAGAGGTGGTTTGTGCACAACAAGGGGACAAAAAGTAGTCCTCATCCTGGTTTGTTTGTTAGAGACGAGCAGTTAACTGTTCCAATCACCAAACAACTCTGCTGGGATCACATCCCTTTGCTCTCTAATAAAAACACAGAGAATCTAATTATATCTATCCAAGGATGCATATGCAGGCGCATGCACGTCTTGTATTGTGACTAATGAATATAGTTAGGAAATTTAAAAAATGGATCTGAGTCATTCCAAACTGAGTAAAACAAAGATGAGACATCAGGAGTTATGTGGAGGTCAGAAATAAAGGGAAAACATGAGTAAAGATATGATGAAAATGACTCAATGCTCCACTCATGGTTGAGTATTCAGATGGTTTCTCTTTTCAAGAATATACTGTACATAAAAAAGAATGTATTTGGGTGCCATTCCAAAGAAATCTTAAACTTCTGAAGATAAAACTTTCAGTTTTGCTGCAGAGCTGAAGTTTCTACAGCAGAGCTGAAGTTTCTGCTGCAGAGCTGAAGTGTTTCTGCTACAGAGCTGAAGTTTCTGCTGCAGAGCTGAAGTTTCTGCTACAGAGCTGAAGTTTCTGCTGCAGAGCTGAAGTGTTTCTGCTACAGAGCTGAAGTTTCTGCAGCTGAACTGAAGTTTCTGCTGCAGAGCTGAAGTTTCTGCTACAGAGCTGAAGTTTCTACAGCAGACCTGAAGTTTCTACAGCAGAGCTGAAGTGTTTCTGCTACAGAGCTGAAGTTTCTGCAGCTGAACTGAAGTTTCTGCTGCAGAGCTGAAGTTTCTGCTGCAGAGCTGAAGTTTTTGCAGCTGAACTGAAGTTTCTGCTGCAGAGCTGAAGTTTTTCTCCAGCAGAGCTGAAGTTTCTGCTGCAGAGCTGACGTTTTTGCAGCTGAACTGAAGTTTCTGCCGCAGAACTGGGCCTCATGCACAAAGGGTAAGTACGCACAAAAAAGTGGCGTACACACTTTTCACGTCAAAGATCAGATGTATCAAGAGCGAAATGACCGTGGAAATGTGCGGTGCCTCACGCCAACTTCAGGGCTGTAGTACGCACTTTTCCACAGCTGATGATTCTGAGTGATGTGCACATCTGAGACACATGAACAATTAACACACCAATGTGTCTGCAGAGTGGATCTAAAAACATGCGCAAAGTGTTGCAATGGATACCATTAAAAACAAGGGCTGCTTTAGCGGTGTTGGAAGACTTTGTAAATGGTGCAATTGGAAGAAAACGTGTTTTAAGAGACTGAGAGGATTTGTTGGCACATGATGACAACTGGCTCGTCAGCCGTTTTTAGGGCAATCCTCCTGGAACACAGCGAGGAGCCATGCGCTGCTTGCGCCACAGGTGTCGTGCACACTGGGGTTTAACCACCCGGGCATTCCAGAGGGAGCTGGCCAACCGATCGGGACTGTGCCAGTCGACCCTGAACTGAGCCACCCCAGCAGGTATATCAAATTCCCAAAATGCAGTTGAACGGGCCAACATTGAAGCGTAGTTTGAAACAAGAGCCGGTTTTCCCGATGTAATCAGAGCTATTGACTGCATATAAATGGATATATGGAGCTATAAAAAGCTCCATCATATGATGAATTTCTATGTCAACAGGAAACATTTTCATTCCATCACTGTACAGATCGTATGTGATGCGCACATGCTTACTGTACTGTGCGCGATGGGTGGCTTCTTGGTGAGAAACTTTACTCGTGTAATTGTCCCCGTGACGTGCATTGACCACGTGCGCCCCCCAATTTCCATCCCGTCTTCACAGCATCACAGTTGGTGGTTAAAGTTAGTAACTTGCTGTTTTTTGTTGGTTAAACCACAGCTTAAGATCTTTATAACAAGCCCCTGATCGTCTCTGTGTGCAAATGTTAATAACCCCGTGCGTAAAGTGTGAAATGTCTTAATCGGCCTCACCTTTGCGCACGTCTGCACTGATTACTGTATGAACACGTTCGTTGTGAGTTACACAAATACAGGTATTTACCTTTAATCAGAGTCACCCATCACCCCTGAGAGAGCAGCATCACCCATAGTTGTCTCGACTCTCTGTTCAAACAGCCCCCTGCTGTGTGCGCTTCTCAGACCCCACAGCATTAAAGGCCTCGCTCACGCTCTCCCACCCACTCCTCTTATGTTTGCTGCTTATATCGTAGGACAGCGCGCCAAAGAACACATTTTTGCGGGCCTCCACTTCAGAAAGTAGCACCTCCATCTCGCTTTCCGTTAAGTTCTTCTTTTTCCCGTCTTACTCATTCTTTTCTCTTTATTTTCTGATCGTGCAGAGAGGAATCGCAGGTGGAGGGCTCATTTAAATATGATTTGCATATTTAAGTAGGGGAGTGAACAGGGAGGAGTCGGGTACTCCGACACGTGCGCTCAATTCCACATTGATTGGGATGTACAAAGGAAATGTGCTTGGATTCATGCGTGCGCACACATGGATACATCCGGATATTTTTGTACGTTGGAGCGCATTTTGGTTTGAGCGTCCGCCATGTTTCAGTAGGAAATCCACGCAAGTCTTTGTACATGAGGCCCCTGAAGTTTCTGCTGCCTCTCTTCACCCGAGTGTCCAGGATCAGGGAGGCTGCGCCACTCCACCGTTGGCACGTGGACACCGGAGTCCCTCAGGTGCGCAGATATAAACGTGTTTGTTGCTTCTTCGGGCTGAGCCCAGCCACGCTGCAGGAGCCAAGGCTTGGACCATGTTAAGAATGAAATGCACCAAGGTTAAGGTCAACTTTAAAGTCAGACAGGTAAACAACAAGCAGGCTCACAGCTGTTACCGCTAAAATGTCCGAGCACGTGAAGCTTCCCGGTAAATTACAGTCTGGCAGCTGATTTGTTGTAGAAGCATTGCTCCAACGTCACATTTACCGCCACTTACCCAAAATCACCAGCTTTGAACAAGTGACTGTGAGGCGTTTATGTACATTTTTACTGTTTCAAAGCACTTTTCTACCATCAAAATAAGTGATAAGAATCTGTAACCGAGACGCATCCAATCAGTTTAAATCACACAGATTACAGTAAATACTTAAATTTATTATCTTATCAAAACATCTCCTACAAGTTGGAAACACATCAACACAACGTGGTGACTTCAGTCCAGTGAGGCCCACATTTATGTGGCAAACTTCTTCTGTCGGACCGGCGCAGGCAGCTGAGACATGATGTCCAGCAGAGGGCGCTCCACCACCACCAGAGAGTGGTCCTCCAGCACGCTCACGCTCATCAGATGCTGTGGGACAGAACATCACACGTCAGCATAAACGCTCTCACACATCTTCATCTGAGCCGATCAAATTCAACCCAAATTTATCTTGTTTGACAGACAAACTTAAAGGGTTCAGTTCTGCTGTCTGAGACTTTTAAGAACCCTGTTTTTAAATCGCTGTCAGTGCATCAGAAGCTCGTACCTGGAAGTTCTTGCAGATCTTAAAGGCGTGGCTGTGTCTGCTCCTGTCGGGAGGAGGAAGAGTCCTCAGGGTCATCTGGTTGTAGAGCTTCGTCTGCGCGTCAGGCAGCGGCTGCATGTGGAAACAGACACCAGACAGTCAGTGGGAGAAGAAAGAAGGCTGAACCCCGAGGATGATGCCTTCAAAGGCAGAATCCTCCAGAAAGGGTTCATTTAATTCCTCAGTTACTCTCCACAGATGATACGCTGCGTTTAAAAGTCACAGCTAAAGACCACGGATGTTTTAAAGGGGAGGTTTATTCTATAAACAGTCACTATAACAACGGTTTTAATGTATTTCAGGCCTTCAGCACAGTCTTTAAACATTAATTCATGAACAAATGTTTAAAAAAACCAGCTGAATACTGTCTGGACCGATGGGCTCGGTGCTCAGACTCCTCCATGTTGAGGCATGTGAAAAACAACCCGAGGTGTCGGTTTTTGCTCCTTTAGCGGCTCAAAGTAACGTTTCTGCTCTCAGAAACCTGGACAAGAAGAAACAGGAGTGTGTGCCACCTAAAAAGAAGCAGAGCAGCATCGAACCTCATCCTTAAGGCGAGGCACGGTGGTGGCAGAGCTTTACGGCTCAGGGAGGCGTTCAGGTGACGCTCAGAAAAACGGTGAGCCGCAACACTTCAGTAAATCTGCTTCAAAGGAGGAAAAACCTGCAGAAGCTGAGGGTGGAGAGATAAACGCTGACGTACCAGACTCTGGTCAATGATGCAGAACATAAAGGCGTCGTGCAGAAGCACGTGCGCCGGGTTTTTGGGGTTGAAGGCGATGTGGGTGACGGGCGTGTCCCGCTGCAGCCACAGCGAGTGCAGCCCCTGTTTCTGCAGCTTCCGACTCCAGTCGGTGTACTGCTTCTGCTTCAGGGAGAACTCAAAGATCTGCAAAACACACACAGTCACATGACCTGCCGCCGGCGGGAGGATAGGCTGAGGACAAGCCGAGCGGCCTTCACCTGCTGGTCGGCGTGCGCAGAGATGAGGTTGCTGGTTGTCGGGTGGATGGCGATGGCGGTGGGACAGGAGCTGTACACTGGAACGGTGCAGTGGAGCTGCAAAGCGAGAGGAATCCAGTTGTTTTTAGCCTCTCAGGCGCTTTGTGTTGCTTTTTAAGAATGAAATATACGTAAAGTTCGATTTGATGGTGAACCCTGAACTCACCTTCAGCTTGTGGAGGTTGAAGACGTGGATCTCACAGCCGGTGTTTGCTGTAGCGAGCCATTTCCCGTCTTCACTGGCAGACAGCAGGTGGACCGGCTGTGTGGAGGCTGGACATCACACACACACACACACACGTTTTAAAGGTGGCTGAAAGCATCAGCACACATGATTTGTAACGCTTAAGAAAGGATTGGACCTTCTTAGCTGTGTTATTTACATTTTTTAGCTTTACAAGAACATTTTCATGCACTTATTTTGGTTCAAAAGCAAACAAAAAATATTAAATAACCCTTTAGGTGCCAAATAAATTTCCAAAGGTTATATCTTAAAACTGATAAGAGATGGAGACTTTCTGTAAATCAGAGAAATGTTAAGGACGACCCAAAGTTTATGTAGGAAGCTATTTTACACACCTAATTTGCATATTATGACGTCATGGCGTGGCGGCCATCTTGGATTATAGAATTTTTTTCATGTTTCAATTATGAAATGCAGCATTTTCCCAAAATATGCCTCCATTAATCTCTGTGCTATATTCTATATTCTATGTGCTAGACAATGTAAAATGTTCAGGGAAATATCAAAGAGTAAACCAACACTGTAAATTAGACCTTCTTAGCCGTGTTTTCTACATTTTTTAGCTTTACAAGAACATCTTGGTTCAAAAGCAAACAGAATATCAGGGTCCATTTAAAAATATTCCTTAACCCTTAAATTTCAGAAGGCTATATCTTAAAACTGATAAGAGATGGAGACTTTCTGTAAATTAGAGAAATGTTAAGGACGACCCAAAGTTTATGTAGGAAGCTATTTTACACACCTAATTTGCATATTATGACGTCATGGCGTGGCGGCCATCTTGGATTATAGACTTTTTTTTTCATGTTTCAATTATGAAATGCAGCATTTTTCCCCAAATATGCCCCCATTAATCTCTGTGCTATATTCAATATTCAATGCAAAATGTTCAGGGAAATAGCAAAGAGTAAACCAACACTGTAAATTAGACCTTCTTAGCCGTGTTCTTTACATTTTTTAGCTTTACAAGAACATTTTGGTTCAAAAGCAAACAGAATATCAGGGTCCATTTAAAAATATTCCTTAACCCTTAAATTTCCAAAGGTTATATCTTAAAACTGATAAGAGATGGAGACTTTCTGTAAATTAGAGAAATGTTAAGGACGACCCAAAGTTTATGTAGGAAGCTATTTTACACACCTAATTTGCATATTATGACGTCATGGCGTGGCGGCCATCTTGGATTATAGACTTTTTTTTTTTTCATGTTTCAATGATGAAATGCAGCATTTTTCCCCAAATATGCCTCCATTAATCTGTGCTATATTCTATGTGCTAGACAATGCAAAATGTTCAGGGAAATAGCAAAGAGTAAACAAACACTGTAAATTAGACCTTCTTAGCCGTGTTTTCTACATTTTTTAGCTTTACAAGAACATTTTGGTTCAAAAGAAAAACAGAATATCAGGGTCCATTTAAAAATATTCCAAAGTCTGAGTCTAGACTCAAACTTGGTTAAGTTGATTTGAAACTGGTCCAGTCAGAGTCCAGACCTCAGCCTGACTGAAATGCTGTGGTGGGACCTTAAGAGAGCTGCAGAAACCAAAGCTGCAAACCTCAATGACCTGAAGCAGCGCTGGAGGGAAAACCTCAGAGAAAGATGCTGTGCTTCCTTTTTCACAACAACCCATCAGCCCTGCTCACCTGACTTGTGCCTGAGGGTCTGAAGGTGTTTGCACTCCAGCTGGTTGAGAGCGACGACGACGACAGAAGACTGACTGGAGGAGGCGAAGAGTTTGGAGGAGTCTGGGGAGAAGCACAGCTGGTGCACCGAGTGAAGCTCTTTAGGCAGTTTGGACACCTGAGGGAAGGAAAAGCAGCAAGACAAACTTCTTTATGATCTTCTGCAAATTCAGGCCCGACAACGACCCACATTTGGTCTTTAGTTCAATTATAACTACATTAAACCCTCTGGGGTCTGATGATGTCACGCGACCTGATCATGTGACCTCAGAGGGCCAATCACATCAGCTCAGGTTCGAAGCTCACGGCTGGGGCCCACCTTGTTGATGCTGATGTTGTTGCCGAGCTGCAGCCTGTAGAGACGCACACTGGAGACGGTGGAGTAAGCCAACCAGCCGCCACACGGAGACAAAGCGCTGCAGCAGATGTTGTCCTCGCCCTGCAGACAGCAGCACACGCTCAGCTCTGTAGCTGCTCCAACATGCAGCTGGATTACTCTCACTCTCTGAACAGAAGCAGCTTAAAACACAGACACACCTTCCTCTTCAGCTGGATCAGTTTCTCTGGGTTCCTCTTCACAGGCAGATATTCACCGGGTTTCCCTGTTAACACACAGATCGGTTCAAATATCGCTCGTTTTCTACAACCCAAAATCGGGAAAAGTTGGGACAATATGGCGTAAAAATGCAGTCACGGTTACTTTGACATTAATTTGAGTGTAGACAGTAAGAAGCCAATGTTTCATGTCATTAGCTTCACTTCATTTGTCAAAATGATTCCATTTCAGGCAACAACATTATCCAAAAACACGGGACAATTTAGGGCTCGCAATGAGGTGAGAGCAAGAGACACAATCTGGTCCTAAAGCAGCCGCCATGACAGGCAAAGATGTTCAGAGGAGCTCCAGTTTGTGTTAAAAACAAAGTTCCTCAGAGAAAGACTGGAAGGGATCTGCATATTTCTGCCTCTACAGAGCAGAATATCATTAAAGCATTCAGGGAACCTGGAGGAGTTTCAGTGTAAAGGACGAGGGAGCAAGCCTAAGCTGGACCCCGTGACCTCTGACCCCTCAGACGCTGCATCAAGAACCGTCATTCATCAGCAGCTGATAGAAGCACCTGGACAAGGGATTACTGTGGAAACCTTTGTCCAGCACTACAATACAGAGTTCCATTCACAAGCTTTACTGTGCAGGAAAGAAGCCTGATGTTAACCTCGTCCACTTCTCTGGGCTCGGAGGCGTCTGGGATGGACCGTCACACGGTGGAAACGTGTGCTGTGGTCAGACCCATCAGTATTCCACATCTTTGTTGGAAGAAATGGAGCAAAGAGCAAAAGCAGCATCCAGCCTGCTGTCAGCAGCCAGTCCCTGCAGCCAGGCTCTGTGATGGTATGGGGTTGGATCAGGGGGCAAAGCTCATTTCCACTTCTGTGACGGCAGCATTAATGCAGAAAAGTTCCCTGAGATTTTACAGCAACAGATGCTGCCTTCAGGGCCACATCTTTTCCTGGGACGTCCCAGCATTGTTCAAGCAGACCATGGAAAACCACATTCTGCCACATTCCAAAGGCCTGGCTGAGGAAGAAGAGGTACGGGTGCTGGACTGGCTGCCTGCAGTCCTGACCTGTCCCCAGCAGAGAAACAACCACCCCCCCGCACTGCTGCACACCTTAAGACCTGTTTAAGGAAGAATGGGACAAAATAACAGCTGGAACTCTGCATCACCTGGTTTCCTCAGAGTCAGAACGGCTTTAAGTGTTGGCAGAAGGAAACAAAGTGGGAAAGGTTCACTGACTTTATGGGATGTTGCAGGTCTGAGGTGTAGAAAAGATGTTTGTTACCAGATTAAATGAAGCTGAACAGGAAATCTGTTGAGTTCAGACTGTCTGACAGGAAGTAAAAGTAAGAGAAAACATCAAAATAAGTGTTTTCTTCATCTGCTTTTGCAGAAAACTATCCCAAGTTTTTCCAATTTGTGGCTGTAAAAGTTATTTCAAGCCTTTTAGGAATGTTATAACATGTAAAACTGATCAGTTTAGTCTGTTTATGGGGTTGACAGAATGAGTAAAGGCTGAAAATCAACACATACAACCACCCCCCCGCACTGCTGCACACCTTAAGACCTGTTTAAGGAGGAATGGGACAAAATAACAGCTGGAACTCTGCATCACCTGGTTTCCTCAGAGTCAGAACGGCTTTAAGTGTTGGCAGAAGGAAACAAAGTGGGAAAAGGTTCACTGACTTTATGGGATGTTGCAGGTCTGAGGTGTAGAAATGATGTTTATTTGCAAATTAAGAGAAATTCATGAGACAAAACATGAAACATCTTGGCTTCTTACTGTTTGAGAGGAAATAGTCAAAGAATCGATGATGCTTTTCATACCGTTGAAACTATTTCTGACAAGAGAATGTAGAATTCTGTAGATTCTGGATTTTAACTCCCTCATATTGGTCTCCAAAGAGCTCTGAGCTTATCATACAGTGACAATAAAGGCTTAAAAACCCCCAAATATTCAAAGGTGGATATAAAACCTAACTCTGAAACAGCTTAAGGAAGACTGGCACTGGTTGGGCCTTTTGAGCATGTCTGAATTTATTTCTACAGCGGTTTTCAGCAGATTGTCACAATGAAGGTGTGTGTTTTTCTCACCGTGTTCATCGCTTTCTCCCAGCCTCCAAAGCTCTAAATGATCGGGGAACTGAAAGAGTAGCAGTCCTGCTTTCTTTGAACAACCGACCAGGTTTCTCTGCATGGAAGAGAAGGCAGCTGTGATCAAAGGTGCCACTTTAAATGTCTTTGCTTCATTTAGAAAGTTCCCACAGAGTAAAGGTGATGCAGGCCCGGCAGCAGCTGAGAGGTCGTGTTGCACACTCTGCAGACTCACATGTGGGAAAGCGACGACGCGCAGCGCCGACTCCCGGGTGTTCTTCTCCACCTTATCCAGGAGGGGGCGCACCACCAGCTGCGTGTCCATACCTGACAGGAGAGGTTATCAGCATCTTAATGAGCCGTTTTCATACGAGTGCAGCAGTCAATACACTGGATTTATTCATGTCATTTCTGACCTGAACTCCTCAGAAAATCAACTTTATCAGGTTGTTCTAACATTTACTGAACTGTGCAAAAGTCCTGATCCAGTTTCTTTACGTTTTCCCGGTAAAATGGGAAAAGTTGCAGTGTTTTTTTTTTATTTTGCAGAGTTTGCAGGGTTCATTTATCAAAGCCTGCAGTTTTAACACCCACCTCCAGAAACCACAGCCGTGTCGGTGTGAGCGAGCGCCCTCACATCGTGCGAATGGTTTTTAAAGGTCCTGGTTCTGACCCACTGCTTGTCCTGCCGGTCCACAGTGGGGGACATGAACTGGAACTGGACGATGGTGCCTTCGGACGTCCCGGCGATCGCGCTGCTCTCGTCCTGTTTCACATGCACAAACATGACTGAACCTGCAGGGGGCGCCGGACTTCAACGGAAAACGGGCCTCACCTGCGACACGGACAGAGCCAGGACGTCCCACTTGGTGACCAGGTGGCTGCTGAGCAGCGTTCCCGTGAGTCCGTCCCAGATCTGGACCTTCCCAGCAGAATCGCTGCTGATGATGGTGTGATCGGACAGAAAGGCCACGCTCCAAACCACCACCTCCCTGCTCTTGGACGCTCCCACGCCGCGCTCCACCAGCAGCCTGTGTGAGGCGTGGCCTGACGGCAGGACAAATTTAATCATTCAACTGAAAAACCAAGCGATCACCAGATGTTACAGTCGTTCTGGGCACATCCCTCCAGGGAGACTTACCGGTCTCTGCATTAAAGATGCGGATCATGTCCATCATTCCAGCAGCTATCTGTGCACCGGAGGGATGCCAGGACAGAGAAATGATGCGGCCTGCAGGGTCAGAACCAAAACACCTGCTGGTCAGACTGTTCTGTCACATCCTTTTATGGCTTCTGTCCCAACTGGGTCCCTCCGTTGGTCCCAGGATTGTCGTCTAGCAGCTCCTACACCACGCCTAAGACAATCCAAACTCTGTTCATGTGTCGTCCCACGATGGTGGAATGACCTACCGAGCGCTACCAGAACAGGGGCGTCCCTGTCTATCTTCAAGAAGCTCCTGAAAACCCAGCTCTTCAGAGAGCATCTCCTATCCCAGCACTTACCTTGTACTTCCCTCCCCCCTCTATCTCTGCACTTTATCTTTCTGCACTTCCTTCTATGCCTGCACCCTATCTCTACTCTGTCCCCTCTGACAGAGTCGGACTCCTGGGTTCCTTCTATGTAGCTTATTGTTAGCTTTTTATAGAGCTGTTATATCTTCATTTGGATAAAAGCGTCTGCTGAATACAGAAACATAAGAGCCTGAACTCTCTGTGAGGACATTTTTAATGATGCACCAAATGAATCATGACCTCCTTAGTTTTAATTGAAGTGATTCAGAAAATCAGGAGCGACACCGAACCCTATTTACAAGTGACGAAAAAAAGTTTTCCTTAACCTAACCAAGTACTTCTGGGTTCTATAACTATGTAGATCCATAATGTTTAAACCCAACCAAGTGTTGAATTGACTAAATGGCAAATGAATGAAATCATAGGTGTCCTGAGGTGGTTTTGACCTGTGACTTTACTCCACTAGTGGAATAAACCCACTAGATGGACTCCTGGGTTCCTTCTATGTAGCTTATTGTTAGCTTTTTATAAAGCTGTTATATCTTCATTTGTAAGTCGCTTTGGATAAAAGCGTCTGATAAATACAGAAACATCAGGGGTCGCTGGAGACATAAAAGTGACAGTAAAGAGTCATCCTTCACCTTTCTGTCTGTCGAGGTTTCTTTGGAACTGGATCCTCTCCTCCAGTACTTCAAAGATCTTCACCGTCCCGTCCTCACAGCCAACCTGTCATGGAAAACGCTCATTAATCCCAAACCCACCAAACATCTGAGGAGTGACTATAACCACGAGCCCCCGACTGACCGCCAGCAGCGTTCCCTGACTGTTGCAGCTGATGGTCCAGAGCGGCCCGCCGTAGGCCTCCACGGTGTACCGCGGCCTCAGGTTCTCCAGGTCGTACTCTGTGACCTCTCCGTTCAAACCAGCGCTGAACAGACGGCAGCCCACCCAACACAGAGCCTCCACCGCCCGGCCGCCCTGTCCGGGAATCACCTGGGCGCCAAAATCAAGAGGGGTGGGAGGTTAGTTCCTCAGGGTTCTGTGCTCAGCACCCTCATCGATCCCGTGAGAGTTCAGCAGCAGAAGTGAACTCTACTCTCTGATCTTTACTCTCTTTCTCTGAGGAGGGAGCTGTTACCTTCTCTTGAAAGTAGCTGTCAGCGAAGTTGAAGATCTCCACAGCGCCGTCGCCCCGGGCAACAGCCAGCCGCTCCGTGCCGCTGTTGAACGCCATGGCCCGGATGGCGCTGGGCATGTAGTCGAAGAATCGAACGCGGTGCACCTTGAACTCGCCCATTTAACACTGCGACATAGAACAGACTCACGGTTAGACTAAGGACTGCTCACAGAAGAGCTGGATGGAAAAAACAAAGAATAAACTTTAGCTTCTTTAGACTTTAGAGTTCCTGATCTGTAAATTCAGCGAGGACAACTCCCCGAGGGGCGCGTTTGTGAGCTGCTCGATTAGAAGAAGTGGAAACCCAGTTTTTCTTCTTTTAGCACATTTTGCTATTTCTAACCTGCCTGAGGCCTGTTAGCACACAGCTTCTTTATTTAATCTTCATGTAATTGCTTCTGCTTGAATCTCTAATCGGAAAGATTTCGATACGATTCGTGAAATATTTTTAAACTTTTCAGCCAATCGAATCAGACGAGTCTCGGCTCGTTAGCGGTGGAAGGTATTCAAAGGCAACACTGAGAACAATGACTGCATGTAATGCTGGAAGTGATGATGTCACCATGTCTGCTTTGTCCAAAGCTTTGAAATAAAATCACAGAGAAAACGTTCCCATGTAAAAAGGTTCCAGTTCTGCTGTTTTACATGAGAAATAACTTCATGGATCGGTTTAAATCAGGTATTCTAACACGGTGAAAAATGTACATTCACTCTTAGCCTGCTGGACTTTAACTAAACTTAAAGTGTGGTAATGATTAGTTAACTTAAAGTTTACTAGTTTGGAACTAGTTTTGTGATAAGTTTATGTTAGCTGTAATCTAAATGCAGAAAAGCAGAATGTAAAGTGTATTTATTGTGCTTTTGTGTCTTAAAGAGGAACTAAATGGCTGTGGATGTACTAATTTACATGTTTAATTAGTACAACATCCATCCATCCATCATCTGCCGCTTATCTGGGGGTCGGGTCGGGGGGGGGGGGGGGGCAGCAGCTTTAACAGAGAAACCCAGACGTCCCTGTCCCTGGCCACTTCCTCCAGCTCTTCCGGGGGGACCCCGAGGCGTTCCCAGGCCAGCCGAGAGACATAGTCTCTCCAGCGTGTCCTGGGTCTTCCCCGGGTCTCCTCCCAGTGGGACGGGCCCAGAACACCTCCCCAGGGAGGCCTCCAGGGGGCATCCTAACCAGATGCAAAGATGGAAGGATGGAAGGATCTCATTCCCGACCCGCAGAGGGCGTTCCACCCTCTTCCAGCTGAGGACCGTGGTCTCAGATTTGGAGGTGCTGATTCTCTTCCCAGCCGCTTCACACTCGGCTGCGAACCGCTCCAGTGAGAGCTGAAGGTCACGGCCCGACGACGCTAACAGAACCACATCATCCCCAAAAAGCAGAGACCCGACTCTGAGGTTGTCAAACCGGACCTCTTCAACGCCCTGGCTGACAAAGGGCCGCCCTGACGGAGTCCAACCCTCACCAGAACTCCCCGAGGGCCACGGTCAAACGCCTTCTCCAAATCCACAAAACGCATGTAGAGCAGTTGGTCCCATGGACCCTCCAGGACCCTGCTGAGGGTGTAGAGCTGGTCCACTGCTCCACCTGAACCCGAGATTCGATTATCTGACGGATGCTCATCTCCAGTACCCCCGATTAGACCTGAGCAGGGGGGCTGAGGAGTGTGATCCCCTGTAGCTTAAAAACACCCTCCGGTCCGGTCCAGAGCCCTGAACATGGTGTTCGTTATGGACAGTCCAGGGCGAGCACAACAGATCGGGGGTCTGTTCCTCCCAATCACACTGTTCCAGGGCTCGCTGTCATTGCCCACGTGAGCGTTTAAGTTTAGTACAATAAATTCTACTTACTTTATTAAAATAATTCGAGACTTTAATGGTAATTTACCAAATACTCACAAGTGTAAAAGTTGGCCCTAATATTATGCTCAGATGGCATTTGAATTATACTTTTCTATTTAAAATGTGAATTTCTTTGAAACACAGTGAAGTATATTTGTTTTTCAATGGGAACTGCACAATAACCAAAGCTGTCTTTTAAATCCTTCAATGCAACAGTGGATTGAGTGATGAACAGTCCAGCAGAACTTTTTCAGAACAGTTCAGTAAAGATAATCTGCGCTAACCTCCGGTCAGACAGCTTTATTTCTCACCCCCCACCCCAGACAGGTTAATTTCAGACAGACACCAGTCAGTGTTTTTAACGGGTCGTTTGTTTCTTCAAATTTGTCCAGCTGACAAAACACACAGCAGTTAGCTGTGCGGCTGAATGTGTGCTAACACATGAGGGCACAAACCGGGTAAAAACAGTCCGTGTGAAGCAGCGGAACAACTTCCGGTTTAACAGTAACTCTCAATGGTTCAACAGCATCAAACTTAACGGAAAAAAAATCGTTTACCTGCGAGCTGGAGCCAAGCTTGCATCAATTTTATCACCACACGTTTCAAAACATGGGCAGCCACGTTGATAACCTTTGAACCGGAGGTAGAAGGAGAAGGGGGAAGTACGTCATCACGCCGGTTGCACGCAGAGCTGGCGGGAAATAATACCGGAACTGAATGGGTCTGTTTTCACGTTGAAGCAGCAGCTTCGGAGTGAATGTGAAGAAGGAGAGTTTTATGTGACGGGACGATGGTTCAGATAGTTATAAGGTGAGAAAAAACTTCTGTTTAACCTGGAAAAAATGTGCTTTTCTGTCGGATTATTCACAGACTTTTATGATGATTATGTGTGGTGTTTTATAAGAGCAGAACCGTGGAAAGTATAATATAGAATGTGTGGGAGAAAAAGGTGTCCGTAGAAAGTAAATCTTTTAAAGTGTTTTTTGCAAGGATCTAAATGTAAATTAAGTGTTGCATTTGATCCACAAAACACAATAAACAAAGCAAGTTTGCAGTACTCTGAAAAAGCTCAAATTTCTTTATATTTCCTTCAGCAGCCAGAGCTTTATTAAGCAACTTAACTCTGAGCTATGAAGCATTCAGGCAGAAAAAAGGCTCCTAACTCAAGGGATGAACCAGTGTTGTGTCGACACAGAACAGACAACTTAGCAAAGAAGCCGTTTTAAACTGGATCTTTAGGCACTTTGTCACAAAGACACATCATTTGTTCCCATTTCTTTAGCTGCATCTATGAAAAACAGCAAAGAAAACACAGTTTGACAGACAGAAAATAGGATTTCTGCAGCAACAAGGTGATTCCCAAAGAGCTATTAGCTGAAAACTTGGCATATCTCAGCATGGTGTGCAGTGTGTCCTTAAAACATTTGAGGAAACTGGACAAGTGGAGGACAAAAGAAGAAGTGTCAGGCCTAAAAAACTATCTACAGCAGATGAACAGGATCTGAAAGTGATGTCCTTAAGAAAGAGGAAAAAATCCAGCTGTGACCTGACAGGACCTGAGAGATGCATCTGGACCTTCAGCTGATCCATCTACTGTTGGCCCAAGCCTCATCAGAAATGGGCTCCATGGAAGGGTGGCTGTCAAGAAGCCGTTCTTAAGGAAGGGAAACAGGGAGAAAAGGCTGAGCTGTGCCAAATGACACAAGAAGTGGACTGAAAATCAGTGGCAACAGGTCTTATGGAGGGATGAATCCTCCCCAGAGCCCGGACCTCAACATTATTGAAGCAGTGTGGGATCATCTGACAGAGAACGGAACAAAAGGCAGCCCACATCCAAAGAAGAGCTTTGGGATGTCCTTCAAGAAGCCTGGAGAACTATTCCTGAAGACTCCTTAAAGAAATGACAGAAAGCTTGTCTCAGAGGGTTCTGGCTGTGTTGGAGAATAAAGGAGCTCAGACCAGAGATTCACTTTAAAGCTGCTGAGAACTGATAAAAACTCTGTTTCTGCCTCAGATTCTGGGTTTATATTAATGTTTCAGTAAATCTGTTTTCCTGGAAATGTATAAAGAAATCAGGGCTTTTCCAAAGTGTTTCTTATTTCATAATATCTGCTTCTTTTAAGTAAATATTTTTATTTTATTTGAATATTTTGTTCAGGATTATGTTATCAAATGTTTCATATGAACAACAGTGATGTTGGAGGCATTCAGTCGTTGTCATGGTTACAGAACTGTCGTCAGAAATATTCTTCCCACAACGTTTACTTTATTCTTAGAAAACTAAACTACGAGAGACGACACAAATTCTTCTGTTTTGGAACCAAATTGTCTGGTTCACCTGCACAGCAGCTCAGTTAAAAGCATGTTTGTCAAACAGAACAGTTTGTTACAAGGTTGGGTCCAGATTCTGGAGGAGCCCTGAGCTCACAGGTCTCAGATAAACTGAACTTCTGCTCCTGCAGAGGCAGCCTGGATGGCAGCAGTCCTCCGGAGTGGCTGCTGGTGGAGCTGCAGGGGGAGATCGTGTCCAGACACGACTCCGGTCTGACAGGAAACGTGATGGGAGACCTGCTCTACACCAAAGAGGTACACAGCACACCGGGAAGGCTTCTGGGGGAGAAAGTGTGGAATCTGCTAACAATTAGACCTTAATTACCCAAAATCTGGAGCTTTCTAAACTTAGTCAGTAATTGTCTCTTAATTTCAAGATCAAATCAAGTTATTTTCATGTCTTTAGAGCTGAACTGATACCAAATAAAGGTCTAAATTCAGCAAAAGTTTCTTTTATGATGCTGTTGGCAGAGTAAACTCTGGACTAACCCTTTAAAACGGGGACAGAATTAAGACCGCTGAGCAGTTGTGTAATTTTAACCTTCCTGTGAATATTATCAATATGTAACTGTATATATATTCCAGGTGGATTTTTCATTGACACTTTATTCTGAAATTCTCTGCTTTCATACTGAAACGTTTGTCTTTGTAAAGTAGGATCAGGACAGACTGAACCCTGCATGTCAGTCGCTCTGTTTGGGTAAGAATGCAGCTTTAAAGGGGAACTTTAAGTGGTCCCAGTAGAGTGCCTGTGTAGAAATCCCTCCGTTAGCTCTCCTATAGCTGCAAGTAGCCACATAACAGCAGCTATGAGCTAACAGAGCTATGAGCTAACAGCAGCTATGAGCTAACAGAGCTATAGCACACGTTCATTCATTCATTCTTCTTAAAGTATTGGTGAAATAAAGACAGATAATGCCTTATTTAGAGGCTGCATCCTCTAAGCCCCGTTCACTCCGTTATATGGATCTCCAGTTATCTAAATATCTTCCGAAGGACGCCGACTTTCACCAAACTGTTCTCAGTGAGTAGATGAACGTATTTCATGCCAGAAATAAGGTTTAAAAATACCGGAGTTCCCCTTTAATTTTCCAGCCTTTTTCCCTCCTTTTTTAAACATGTTGCTGCCACCAAGTTAAAGATGGATTTAAAAAGTTTTTAAATCATTATTTTCATTTCCATTTTACACAGCATGTAAAGCTTTTTTGTCAGTTATTCTGGTATGAACTGTTATGAATATTAAACATTCAAAGATATATTCAGCATCTTTCAAAATAAACATTAAATAGCAGCATTTTCCTCAAAGTCCTTCAGCGGATTCTTTAAATCCAGGTGCAAAGTTCCCCTTTAAGAGCGGCAGGTTCGACGTGATAAAAACAAAAGTGACGTCGTTTTATTCAGATGAACCGACCTTGAAGGAGACCCTGACAGCGGGACAAACAGCTCAGATCAGATGTCTTCTGTTAAATCTTTTTAAAGTACTAATATGTTTGTTGCTCGCGGTAAAGCTTCAGTTCTGTAATAAATGTGAGAATCAAAGTCTCTGGGCCTCATGTTGGTTTATCAAAGAGTCCTTCAGGTACGCCATCACATAACTCGTGTTTTAGGGTTGGATAGAATCTGAAAAGGACTTGTTAAATGTCTTTATGGGTGCCTATGAGGCGGATTCTGGCTCCAAAGTGAACTGAAGATCATAAAAGAGTCTTCAAACGGGAGGAGGAATCCAACGGTTGCAGCTCGGTGGTCTTTGGAGGTTTTTCATTGCTCCAGTCCTGAAACCATCGCGGCTCAGGCGCCGCTACAGGCTCATTTCAGTCATTTTCATCTGTTTTGGGCCAGTCCAGAAGCACCAACGTCCCGGAGAGTGATTTCTCCAGAACTGTTGGCGATATTCAGGGTAAAAAGGTTTAGTTTGGGAAGGACAACTTTCTGGGTTTCCACACATCTGCAAACAGTTAAACTAAATATTCGTTTGGGAAATCGAGGATTGCAGCTAAGTGTCTCAAACCAGATGCTCCGGATTGCTACAGTTTAATTTATGACCTTTTCTCTGAAATTCAAGAGGCAAAATTGAAGAAATCTTGGGAAAAGTGTAAAATACGCCCTTCTTTTGTCTGAAAAGGATCCTACTTTTGTTTTCCTCTTTGTTTCAGCTCCGGCTGTTTTTATGTTGTAACATTTGCACAAAAAGTAAAACATTTTGCTCTCTTTGTGGAACTTCACAAATAAGGATGCATGTAATACATTCAGTTCAATCTGGGGGTCCATGTACAGCTGTAACTGCATCTTTAGCATTTAACTGGGGTTCTGATCCATGTTGGTCCAGCTTTACGCTCCTAACTCTCACCTGTACGAGTTAAACTGTCCCAAAGATGAAACCATGAGTCTGACTCAGCTGCCATTAAGATTCTGAGGCTCAGAACAGTTTCCTATAAAGTCCTGAATCTCACTTTCTGATGCTGTTCCTCTTCCCTCCACCAGGGGGTGCCGGTTCTCACCGTCGGACATCACATTCTTTATGGGAAGCAGGTCAAGCTGGAGAAGCCCTTCGCTGTCCTCACCAAGCATTCGGGCCACTCGCAGGGCAGCCTCGACAGTAACGATGATGTCACACAGGTAGCCATGGAAACGGACCAGGAAGGACACGCCTCCACCTCTTACGCTGTTTCTGCGCTCATCAAACGGAAGCTGATCTTTAAGACTCGGCCCAAACCCATCATCACGAACGTGCCCAAGAAGGTGTAGCAGGGCGGTTTCCACTCACAGATGTTGGGTTCTGTCACTTCCTCCTGCCTCCTGATTGGTTGTTTAGTCTGAGCCGAGGAGAACAGACTCAGACTCAGACTCGCTGCTCTTGCAGAACTTTTATTTTAGTTTATTTGTCTGCAGCGACACTTTGAACCTGTGAAAACTGTCCGGATGGTTAAGAACTCTGAGAATAAATGAATCTGTTTTGACCTTTTCAGAGATGGAAAGCCGTGTGAAATCAACCCCCAGGTGGATCTGAGCGTGCCCAGAACTGACCACATGTGAGCTGCACTGATGTGTTGGATAAATAAAACCCGCTGACCCTCAGATTTAGCCTGAGGCTGCTGAGAAACAACAAATGTTTACAGCGTGTCGGTGTTTGCTGAAGGCGTCTCCCACCAGTAGAACGCGGTGCTGTTGGAGCGCCGTGGCTGAATGGACCCGATTCATCCAGCTGCAGCACCCCCCCACACACACTCGGGCTCAGACAGGCTGGCAGCTTGCTCTTAAAGCCGGTCCATGTGGTTGGAGTCAGATCAGTGACCTCAGCAGCGAAGCTTTTCACAGGAATTCACTGCAGAACTGAAACCGGTGACTGTTTTCTTGATGGAAACTAAAAACTTTACATTAAATTTCATCCCTGATTGGTTGTTTTTCTTCATGTCTTCTGAGAATTATGAGCCAATCATGAGGCTGAAGCTGCCACCTGATTGGCTGACCACTTTCATCCATCACCAGGCCTGTTATTTGTAATATTCACCTTTATGCTGACAGCTGGATTAAACCACGTGTGATGAGGCTTAAAATCGCTCAGCTCTTCACTAAGTCTGCGTTGGAGGGCAGGAACTCGGACGTTAGATCAATCTATGACCAATCATCAGTGGCTGGATCCCTGATTTCCTCTTTAGGCGTCCTTTAGTAAGGTTTATCCTCATGTTTCCCACCTGGTGTGTGAGTTCACTCCCAATTCTTTCACTCGATTTATTGTTTATTGTGAAATATTTAATCAAAGAAGCTTTAAGTTAAAGTTAAAGGTGCCAATACCACAAAGAAGTCCGATAAAGATCCGACATCCTTCTTCTTCTTCAGGTGTAACTTTGCTCTAAGAGTTTAAACAGCGACGCTGAGAAAAAGCTCGATAAAAGAAGATTAACATGTGGCCAAAATAGGTTTTCACTGCAGGAACAGAGAGTAAAACTTTATGGGGGCCAATATAAGTGGTTAATTAGTCATAGTTAATGCAAACAAACCTAATAAAATATTCTGCTTTCTCATCATTTTACTCCAAACTGCACGATAATTCAACACATGGGCATTATGGTCCTAAAATAGGACAAAAAACTAAGAGTTAAGATCATTAAAAAGCATTTTTCTTCATTTAAATAAAAACTGACTTCTTTTCTGCTGGGGAAGAGATAAAATGCAGGTTTTTCTAATGAGAACCACCAGAACATGCAGGAGAGATGATCTCATCTGCACTCCAGGATCCTCCAGGAAGAACCCAAAGGTAGATGCTTAATTTTCCCCGTTAAACTCTCCTGAAATGTTTCACTCTTTTAAGCCAACGTGCAACACAGCAAACGAAAGATGGCATCGGAGCATTGAAGCCGGCAGCCGGAGGGAAAAGGCTCAAGTTCTATGTTATATGATGGAAACTGTTGGGTATGAATGGGAGGACTGTGTCTGAAACAGCATTTTTAATGACTGGAATGTTCCAACAGCCCAAGAAACAAGAGCCTGTAGCATCAGAAACACATCTTTCTTTTAATGCACGGGTCCTTTTTGAATGTTTAATCTTGTACAGTCAGCTCAAAATAGAACAATATAATTATAACTTAAAGAAGGAAAAGTCCGCTGAAACGTAACTGAAAGGAAACCTCTTTGGTGTTCAGCCTCCAAGCTGCTGACCTAATGTAAAAAGACCCAAATGTCCAGAGTTAAAAGAACCTTGTTCAGTAGGAAAACGTCACTGTTACACAATGGAATTTGGCACCATGACAATATCTAAGAAAAATCTCTGAATGAAACTGCGAGACACTGAGAGTTGGACCTCGGTGGACAACGGTGAGTTCTGGCACTGCTCAACAGCACCGGGGAGCAAAGAGATGTGGGGATTGTCTGCTTGCAGCAGGTGATTGTGCTGTTGGTGTCGGATGTTGAGACACGAGGCGAGCTGGTCTCAGAGCTGCTGAACAATAACCACGTGGTCTGGAAACCGGTCCTGAACCGTCCCGGCTCTGGATCCAGCTTTCACACAAACATGTGTGCTGAAGGAGCTCCAGGCTGCTGAACGTCTCCTCCTCTGCATTCTGGGTGTGTTCAGGTCCATTTCATGTGATTACATCTGATCTTTTTAACATTTACAGACCAGAACTTTACTTTTTGGCTGGTCAGCCTCTGCGTTTTTGTGCAGGTTTCATATAATTTCAATAATCTTTGAATAAAATCTGCACTGAATCAGGGTTTGTTCCAGGTCTGACATGGAAAATCCTGGAAAATATGTGTCCAATGAGATGCTGTGTTATATTTTGACTTTCTAAAGCTGTATACTGGGGGGGTGCCCACTCAGACCTGTGGAGCCGGCCAATCAGAGCGGAATGCAAATTAGGGGGCGTGGTTTCCGGAGCTCGATAACCACGCCCCCTAATTTGCATACATGCGATGGAAATTTAAAAAGGTAAAAAATGTGGTGTTTGAAAATCATTTAAATAATCTCAAATCAACTTAAAGTTAACTTAATTGAACTTGACTTCATTCTGTATTAATTTCATTGCCATATATTGTTTCTGCTGATATTTTTCTTCATTAATAGACGGCAGTTCATGGTGATAAGCATTTCTAATCATGATTTACTGCATTACTGTAGTTAATCGTTAATAAGCATGTTGTTCTGGAGAAATGTGTCCATCTAAATCTTTTTAATCTGTTAATATTTGACCTAAATTAAAGATTTTTAAATGCATATTCATACAAATATGTGTCACCTGGTTGTGAAGAAGCAGTTGTAGGAAGTTAAGGAGAAAGTGTTGAAGAGATGTAGTGAATCATGCTGACAGGTGTTTTTCTAAATGGTGTTCGCCATGTTCAGTGTCTCAAAAGTGGAACTAAAGACCCGGTTGATGGAGAGTTATGACATAAACAGTGCAAGCAGCTTGGCTACTTCTACCAGGAGCTGCATTTGTTTGGTGTATGAGGAGAAAAACATCATCAGATAACAGGAACATCGCTGTTGATTCCTGAGTTTGTCACATTTTACCAACCCGAACACGTCGAACAAGCTTCCTAATCTGTGTGATGATTGGAAAACAATAATTCTGCGGTACATAAACAGATTAAATTAACTTTTGATCAATTTGACATTCGGTTGGGCTGAAGACGGTCGTTTCCACCAAGAAGCTCGTTGCTTCCAGTTTACACTCAGTATGTAGAGGAGGGATGAATAAAGCAACCAGTTACTCTTCACACACATGTATTACAGTAGATGTCTTAAAGGTGACATATTATGGAAAAGTCCCTTTTTTCTGTTCTTGGAGCGTATATTTGGGCGTTTGAAGCCCCGCCCACTCACATCCACCCTGCTGGGCGGATGAAGCCAGCTTCTGGTGGAAATGTTCTGCTGTCAGCTGCACTGAGGAGCATGCATCTTCCATCCAGCAGCAGCCTCAGAGGATATAAGAGCCCAGTGGATAAACTATATCTGAGGCTAATGTTCCAGCAGAGTTAGCTAAAGACTGTGAATGTGCAGCAAACACTTTTCATCCCACTGTTTTAACAACTTGGTCCAGTTCAACGCTGGACTGAAGGAACTGAGCCACAAAGAGGTTCAGTTCCAGCTCTCAGAGCCTGAACTTCAGAGCAAGGAAATGGAAGCATCTGAGAAATAACTCCTCATGGTTTATTTACTGATATATTTCTTCCTTTAGCAGCAGCTAACGCTAACAGCTTAGCTAAGGAGTTACTGCTGTTCCTTTCTGAAAGATGAACATTATTGTTCCCACATTACTTTGTTAGCAGCAGCTAATGCTAACAGCTTAGCTAATGAAGATGACGTACACCAGCTTCTGAGGAGTTACTGCTGTTCCTTTCTGAAAGATGAACATTATTGTTCCCACATTACTTTGTTAGCTGAAGCTAACGCTAACAGCTAACGCTAACAGCTAACGCCAACAGCTTAGCTAATAAAGATGACATACACCAACTTCTAAGGAGTTATTGCTGTTCCTTTCTGAAAGATGAACATTATTGTTCCCACATTACTTTGTTAGCAGCAGCTAACGCTAACAGTTTAGCTAATGAAGATGACGTACACCAGCTTCTGAGGAGTTACTGCTGTTCCTTTCTGAAAGATGAACATTATTGTTCCCACATTACTTTGTTAGCTGAAGCTAACGCTAACAGCTAACGCTAACAGCTTAGCTAATGAAGATGACGTACACCAACTTCTAAGGAGTTACTGCTGTTCCTTTCTGAAAGATGAACATTATTGTTCCCACATTACTTTATTAGCAGCAGCTAACGCTAACAGCTTAGCTAATGAAGATGACGTACACCAACTTCTAAGGAGTTACTGCTGTTCCTTTCTGAAAGATGAACATTATTGTTCCCACATTACTTTGTTAGCAGCAGCTAACGCTAACAGCTTAGCTAATGAAGATGACGTACACCAACTTCTAAGGAGTTACTGCTGTTCCTTTCTGAAAGATGAACATTATTGTTCCCACATTACGTTGTTAGCTGAAGCTAACGCTAACAGCTTAGCTAATGAAGATGGCGTAACTTCTAAGGAGTTACTGCTGTTCCTTTCTGAAAGATGAACATTATTGTTCCCACATTACTTTGTTAGCTGAAGCTTTCTAGCTGAACGGTTCCGTTCTGTAACTCAGACAACCTGCAGCTGTGTGGATAAGGTATGTTACAGTTGTTTAATGGTGTTAATATCTAACATATTGTTATAGATGCAGTAATAAAGGTTTAAATGCAGTAATTAATGGTGGGTGGACTTGCAGGGGACTTGAAGGGCAGAGTTTCGCACATTTAAGTGTTGCAGCAGAGCTGTTTCAGTGGGGGTCAGATAAGAGCCGCTGCGCTTAAACCAACAGGTATTTTGACCAAAACCTGTCTTAAACATCTCAATGAGACCTCAGAAAAAGGGGCAAATTACTAAAAAGGTCATAATATGTCACCTTTAAGGCCTGCCAGACTGAACACAAATCAAACTTTACTTAGAACAAATGTACAAACGTTAGCTGCTGTTGGATCAGAAGTCTTGCTCACAGAGGCCTCTGCTTCTTTCTGCTATTCAAACTCTTCCTTCTTCTCTTATCTCTGTACTTTCTAAAAAAAGATTCCCACAGTCCTGAGATCAGCGCACATTGTTACACTGGCTGACACATTTTCCACTGGCGACTCTGTTCTTTCCTGCATAGTCAGGGCTTCTGTTGCACCACCTTTAAAGTCAGCTTTGTGCCTGTCTGAAGGAGGCTATTGCATCCGAAATAGGAGCCTAGCTTTGTTTGGTCACTTCTTGCTTTGTACTGATTAAAGGTTCTGCAGCTAACCTGTACCCACGTCTTTATGACCTGGATCTGTTCTGCTTGGTTCAGTGTGAAGCACCAGTGAGCGTGATTGAAATGGGAGAGCTGCAGTCATCTCTCAGAGTTCAGATTCACATCTTTGTAGCACCAGTGATGAAGAAGCTCCAGCGCTTCACCAGGTCAACAGAGACCCCGCTAGAGTCCTACTGCAGTGAAATGTCCCAGCAGCCTCTCTGGTTCACGCCTCAGCGTATGGCAGGTGATACTGTTCCTCCCTCTTGTTGCATCGTTTGGCTACGATGGCCAAGTAAAGCACCAGCAGGATGAGCCAGTAGCAGGCGTAGAGGATCGTCCCTGCTATCAGCAAAGCTTTCTCAGTCTCGCTGAATGGCTCCTGGGTTTCACAGTAGACCGTATAAGCCACGCCTCCGAGCAGCACCAGAGCCCACACTGTGACCGGCACAGCCCCGATTAGGTTGACCACAATCTTCCTGCGGCCTGAAGTGCCCCAGCCGGCCTTGTTGATGGTAAGCAGGGCGAATATTTTGGCCGGAAGCAGGCTGGACATGTAGAGCAGAGAGTAGAGCGACATGAAGATCATGACGAGGCTGCCGCGCAGGAAGCAGGCGTAGGTGGCCTTCACCATGCCGACGAGCTGGACCGTCAGCAAGAAGAGCAGGATGTTCCACAGCCGCCCGCGGTAGAAGAGATGGATGACCGTGGCCACCAGGAAGAAGGGGAAGAAGCCGGTGACCACAGACTCGTAGGTCATCCAGAGGCTGTGCTTGTGGAACCACAGCGCGTTGTAGAGCCACTCCCGGAAGTAAGACTTGCTCCACCGAGTCTGTTGGTTCAGCCAGCGCAGATACTGTGTGGGCGTCTCAGTCTGACACTTGGACCGCGCCGTGAACTTCGTCTTGTAGCCAAAGCTGAGCACCCGATTGGTGAGGTGGCGGTCATCCCCGAAGCTGCACTTTGAGCCGAGGAAGGTCTGGTGGTACCAGGGCTCCAGGAAGCGCTGCAGCAGGCAGTTCCTGTACATGCCCAGAGGGCCGCTGATGCACTGCACGCAGCCGAAGTAGGACTGGCAGGCCCGCTCGATGTTGAAGGCCATCCAGTAGCGCACGCTGCTGAGGAAGGAGATCCACGAATCGTACTTATTCAGGATCTGGAGGATAGAGAAAGGAAGAAGGGTCAGCAGAACCTTTAAAGTATGCAAGCTGTGGAGTCCATCTGTTACTTACTATTAGTTTTTCTGGATTTCTGAAGCATGGAAGGCTCTGATTCTCTGCTATCAATTTTATTAGTATCAGTCCTTAAGGTTAAAGTTGTTTTTATAAGAATCTGAACAAACCAAAGCTGCCGTTATATGGAGACATGCAGGTGTTCTGAGGCCTTATTCCTGGTGAGTGAGTAAAACATTAATTAAAATGCAAACACAGCATCTTTAGTGCTTTTTCTCTTTAAGTTGACTTTCACCACAGTTTTCATGGCTCCACTTTACCTGGACGTCCCCACCGACCCCCCCCACCATCGGGTCCTCCTCAAAGATCTTCAGCATTTCAATGGTGCAAGCCGGGTCGAGGACGGTGTCGGAGTCGCACACCTGTGAAAGCAACACAGAGGTTCAGGAAAGGCAGGGGGATGCTGATTAGAAGTGATGCTAAAATCCAGCAGAGAATGAGAGGCTGCTGACAGAGAGCCCAGCTGCTTCCCGGCACCCGATCAGCTGTGGACGGGACCTCTGACCCACAGCAGGTCACAGCAGCTGGAGCCCCACCGGACTCGAATACATAATTCAGGAGCCATTATCTATTGTTCTCATAAATTCTCTCAGTAACATTGGAAGTTACAAATGTTTTTGGGGGGCAGATTTGATGGAGAACTGTCCTTTTCCTTTAATTTAATTCGGGTCTTTGGACAAAATGCCATAAAGTCCATGCTTTGCTTTTGAAAATATGTTTAAAAACTGTACGATCTCAGCTTTTAAGGGTGACGGTGCAGCTCCACCTTCTTGTCCAAATAAAATGAGTTTGGCTGCTTTTTGGGACCAACCCATTCTGTGGAGAACTGTGGAGCGTGCACTTTGGTTCTTTATGTATTTTGCTCACTTTTTAAGACAAACATTAGAGGTCCAGTGTGTAGAGGAGCAGCATACGACCATCTGGATGCCAGCAGGAGGTCGAGCTGCCTCTTCTCCTGTCAAGCTTGCTCTAAAGTCCATAAAACACCGACAAACAGACACTCTGGTGTCTGCTTCAGCATTTGGTTTGTTAGTTCGAAGTAAAGACGTTCGAGTGCAGTCAAATGATGGTTTATGTGCTCAGTTAAGTCGAGCTGCAGGTCATTTAATTGGACTTCTGTTGTCTAATATGAAAGGAACTGATTCCCTGAATGCAGCATGCCAGACTTTGCTCTGGTAGGTGGAGTTATGCCCCTTTTCGCCCCCCTTCAGTTTGTTTGTACAGGCTTTTTCTGGTCGACCTATCACACACCAGAATAACTGACAAATATTAGCTAAACTGGCACTAAATCTGAGCATTTCATACATTCAGCACACGTTTGGATGTTCACGGCTTCTTCTGTAACTTCCTGAAACATACAGAGAGCCTGTGGGCCAGTTTGGGCCCCGCGCACGTGTTCTGCATGCGTTAGTTTGACTTTGGATCATTTGGTTTGTCGCTTTTAGTCGGACTAACACGTATACATGTGTCTTCTTCCCTGGCTCTTACCTGAACGTAATCCACGCTGTCTCCCAGAGCTTTAAAGGCTGTGTACATCACCTCCCTTTTGCCTCCCCACTCCTGCATGATGCAGGAGTAGCGGCATCCCCTGACCAGGCGCGCCACCCGCGCCGCCTCCTCCATGTGCACCGTGCTCCTCCCCCCAGCTCCGACCCCTCCTGCACCGCTCCCATCGCTGTGGTAGTTCCCCTTCCACACCATGCTGCCAGCCTGGTCGGCCCCGCCCATCACCTCCTGGAAAATGTCCATCATGTAGCGGTCCTCTGGCCTGTTTCCGTCCACCACCAGCACCACCTTCAGGCCCGGGAAGGAAATGCGGCGCACGCTGCGCAGGCACTTCCTCAGGTAGTCCGGGTCCTCCTGGTACGCTGCGATGCAGAGGGCCACGGAGCGCCGGAGGTGCTGGGGCCGGGCAGGGCTCCGCATCCGCCGATGCTCCAGGAAAGCGAAGAGGCTCTGAAGGAGGAGGTGGAGGGAGAGGAAGGCACCATAGAGGCCGAAGGAGAGGTGGTGCTGCTCGGTGTGGATGAACTGGTAGCCTTCAGTGGAGCACAAAGCCAACATGAGCGTCACGTTTAACTCTCATTTAACTTTGCTGTGTGTGTGTGTGTGTGTGTGAAGGTAACCTGTGACGTAGGCCAGCAGGATGGTGAAGAGCACCACCGCAGCAAAGAGGGTGGTGACCACGATGTTCAGCGCATTCCTGCAGCGAGAGGGCATCTGGAATAGAATCAGATCAGATGAAGGTGAAGTCTCCATCAGAACTGCATCAAGTCCACGAAACTTAAGCCAAAGTAAAACGTGCAGGAAAAAGATATCCATTAAGATCCATCAAATTTTGAATTTCCCTCATTAGAAATTCTATTTTTGTTATCATTTATTGGTCAGAAGTCCCTAAAATGACACGACTTAGGGTGTGTTCACTGTTCTGATCCAGACCAGAGCAGAAATGTTACCGTTAGTGGAGGTTATTAATACTAATAAAAGTCATATAGATCAGTTTATAACCCACTCTTCAGTCCAAAAACTGTAGTATGTCAGACAGAATGTGGTCATTGGATTCATACAGATAGTCCTTTTGAAAAGTCTGACCTTTCTGAAACCTTTAAAGTGTCCTGATCAATAGTTCTGCAGCTTTCTGAAACCTTTAAAGTGTCCTGATCAATAGTTCTGCAGCTTTCTGTAACCTTTAAAGTGTCCTGATCAACAGTTCTGCAGCTTTCTGTAACCTTTAAAGTGTCCTGATCAACAGTTCTGCAGCTTTCTGAAACCTTTAAAGTGTCCTGATCAACAGTTCTGCAGCTTTCTGAAACCTTTAAAGTGTCCTGATCAACAGTTCTGCAGCTTTCTTTAACCTTTAAAGTGTCCTGATCAATAGTTCTGCAGCTTTCTGTAACCTTTAAAGTGTCCTGATCAATAGTTCTGCAGCTTTCTGAAACCTTTAAAGTGTCCTGATCAACAGTTCTGCAGCTTTCTGTAACCTTTAAAGTGTCCTGATCAACAGTTCTGCAGCTTTCTGAAACCTTTAAAGTGTCCTGATCAACAGTTCTGCAGCTTTCTGAAACCTTTAAAGTGTCCTGATCAACAGTTCTGCAGCTTTCTGAAACCTTTAAAGTGTCCTGATCAACAGTTCTGCAGCTTTCTGTAACCTTTAAAGTGTCCTGATCAACAGTTCTGCAGCTTTCTGTAACCTTTAAAGTGTCCTGATCAACAGTTCTGCAGCTTTCTGAAACCTTTAAAGTGTCCTGATCAATAGTTCTGCAGCTTTCTGAAACCTTTAAAGTGTCCTGATCAACAGTTCTGCAGCTTTCTGAAACCTTTAAAGTGTCCTGATCAACAGTTCTGCAGCTTTCTGAAACCTTTAAAGTGTCCTGATCAACAGTTCTGCAGTTTTTCTTTGGACATTTTCTGCTTTTTCCCTCATCTTCAGTCCTTGTTCCTGAGCATTTTCAGTGTTTTTTCTTTGTTCAGCCACTTAACTCTGAGCTATGAACCATTCAGGCAGAAAAAAGGCTCCTAACTCAAGGGATGAACCAGTGTTGTGTCGACACAGAACAGACAACTTAGCAAAGAAGCCATTTTAAACTGGATCTTTAGGCACTTTGTTACCAGCAGCCTGTCACAAAGACACATCATTTGTTCCCATTTCTTTAGCTGCATCTATGAAAAACAGCAAAGAAAACACAGTTTGACAGACAGAAAATAGGATTTCTGCAGCAACAAGGTGATTCCCAAAGAGCTATTAGCTGAAAACTTGAATGAATAATGAAAATATTTGTTAATTTATTTGCTTGTAAACATATTTAGCTGTAAAAATATATCCACTATATGTATGTTTTCCTTATTAAAGCAATAATATAGTAAGAGTAAGTAATAATAAATAAATAATAAGTAAAAATGATAAAAGGAAAATAAGATGTTACAGATTTTAGAAGCAAAAACAGAAAACTGTGAGATTGACCCTCAGTGGGATGTGTGACACTTTCTACTTCACCAGATATTACAAACATCCTTTGCTCCCTGCGCTGGTGTGAGGGGCGTGACGGTGGGGGGGGGGGTAATGTATGCTGCCTGAACTGGTCTGTTGTCCCTGAGAACAGGGACTCTGGACTCTAACAGGGAGACCTTGTCAGTATGTTTTAGCATCACTTCCTGTTTTGTTCTCTTAAACCAACAGTCCAGCATCAGTGACATCACAGCATGCAGAGAGCCTGGCTTACAGTCACCACAACCGCTGTTCCTCCTTCTGCTGTAATACCACAACGACCCCCGCCTCCGCCCTTTAGCCCCTCCGCTGCTCCACTCTTCCCTCTCTGGATTAATAGCTCTAATTGAAGACCAGCCGGGGTTTGGCCAGCGCTCTGAACCAGTCCAAACTGGAACAATTCTCCCCTTTCATTCATGAAATTACCTTCCAGCCCCCACCTGGCCAGGCAGGCCCACACTGCAGAGACAGACCGATATTTCTGTCATCACATTCAGCTCAGGGGGCAGATTTATCAGACCTGCTCTGGAGAATCTGTCCATGTGATACTCAGAGTTCTGACAAAGAGGGAAAAGGTTTTGGATCACATCCAAAACCTTTTCCCTCTCCTGTTTCACCACAGCCAGTCAGAACTCTTTACTCTCCTTTTCTGCTCAGCATTCTTACCTCCGATGAGGTTCTTATGTGTCTGGAGCGCTTTGTTCCTCCACCTGTGCAAAACCAAGGTGGAGGAAGGAGATGAGCTACCAGCCTTGGGCTTAGACAGATGAATGTGACAGAACTGGCCTCTTCTGCCAGAGCCGAGGCATGTGGCGACCTACAGATAATCAGCTTTTGGTGTAGATCTCCAGCTGGAACAAGGCTTTTTCTTATTTCTTATTCAGCCTTCAGCCTGGTACGCTCTCTTTGTCTCGTCCAAAGTTGTTTCTGATTATTCTGGTGAAGCTGATGCTTTCATTTCTGAACTGTCTGTCTTATTCTGGATGAAAGTCGAGGCTTCAACACACAAAAAGCTGCACCTCAACTGTTCAAGAGGTTAACTTCAGTCGTTAAAAATGGTTTGAAAATTAAGATAAGTGCAAAGAACATGAGGGAATAATGAAAGGGTGGAGGACAGAGTCTGGATGGAGGCTTTTTTCTGGTAAAGATGGGAACAACTAACTCCAAGCTGTGAGTAGCTGACCCTCAGCTATCTGTCCATCCCTTTCACTTTAGGATTAATGGATGGTTTAATTCGGGCTTTTCCTGATACCACTTTTAAATAGGGTTGGAATTTAAATATGATCAGTTTCATATCAACATATGTTGTGGGATTGATTCTAAAATGAAAAAAAAGACTATTTTTATTCAGACTTGAATAATTCAAACTTGAGATGTTAGATTTGATTTTAATTGAAAACCTCCTCTCATAAATCATTATATATTTACAAAGCTAAGCATAAAAGTCCCTTCTCCAGGCTTTCTAAAAGGACATACCCATTTCTTTAGTTGCATCTATGAAAAACAGCAAAGAAAACACAGTTTGACAGACAGAAAATAGGATTTCTGCAGCAACAAGGTGATTCCCAAAGAGCTATTAGCTGAAAACTTGGCATATCTCAGCATGGTGTGCAGTGTGTCCTTAAAACATTTGAGGAAACTGGACAAGTGGAGGACAAAAGAAGAAGTGTCAGGCCTAAAAAACTATCTACAGCAGATGAACAGGATCTGAAAGTGATGTCCTTAAGAAAGAGGAAGAAATCCAGCTGTGACCTGACAGGACCTGAGAGATGCATCTGGACCTTCAGCTGATCCATCTACTGTTGGCCCAAGCCTCATCAGAAATGGTCTCCATGGAAGGGTGGCTGTCAAGAAGCCGTTCTTAAGGAAGGGAAACAGGGAGAAAAGGCTGAGCTGTGCCAAATGACACAAGAAGTGGACTGAAAATCAGTGGCAACAGGTCTTATGGAGGGATGAATCCTCCCCAGAGCCCGGACCTCAACATTATTGAAGCAGTGTGGGATCATCTGACAGAGAACGGAACAAAAGGCAGCCCACATCCAAAGAAGAGCTTTGGGATGTCCTTCAAGAAGCCTGGAGAACTATTCCTGAAGACTCCTTAAATAAATGACAGAAAGCTTGTCTCAGAGGGTTCAGGCTGTGTTGGAGAATAAAGGAGCTCAGACCAGATATTCACTTTAAAGCTGCTGAGAACTGAGAAAAAACTCTGTTTCTGCCTCAGATTCTGGGTTTATGTTCAGGTTTGATCATGTTTCAGTGAATCAATAAAGGATAAAGGAGCTCAGACCAATCATTGCTCAGAGTTTCTAACCATGACTGAGATGTGGACAAATGTAACTGTGACTGAGCTCAGCCGACTCACTTTTTACGTCTTCAGGTTGCACATTTTACATTCTTTAATCAAATAAATAACTGTTTGGGAGTCATTGATGTCCTTTAGAGATGTCTGTACGGATCCAATTCATGCCACTGCGGGACAAAGAAAACAGGGTAGATTAGCAGGCTGGGGTCCCGTGGTGTGAATGCCCCGGGGGCCACAGGACAGATCACAAGCACACCGAATGTGGACGGTTTGATTAGAGGGCTGTGGGCAGGTCAGAAGCTGGGATTAGGCGGGGGACTGGGGGCCAGAGGAGGCGTGTGGGGGGGTTGGGGGGTGCAGGTGCAATTATTACATCTGCTGGACAGCAGCAAGTCAGTGCTAAAGACCAGGGACCGTGAACCAGCAAAAATGATCAAAATCACAGTGACCAACATTTGAGGAGAAGATGAAATTAAAAGAAAAGAAAGAAATAACATTATTCAAATAAGAAAAACAAGAATTTTAGTAAAAACTGTAACCTTTGTGGTCTTAAAGCCTTCAGAATGGATCAGCTCCTCTGAGAAAGACTCACATTTCTCAGTGTGAATGTGGATAAAAACAGTCTAGAAGTCCTCTCAGATCCTGAAGCTTTATGTTTCAGCCACATATCCAACAGGATTTTGTTAGGATTCACCAAAATTCTGCATACAAGAGGTCCGAGTCTACACCCAAAGCCAGGACGGGGTAGATTAGAGGATTACCAGGTCATCGTTTTGCAGAAAATCTCCAAACAAGTCAAAATGCTACAAGAAACAAAGAGAAAAATTCCATCAATTCCTTAAAAGATGAGTGCAAAGTCCTCCCAGTTGGATGGAAGGATGAAGGATTCCTTTCATTCAGGCCCGTGAGTGAGTGTGCTGGGAGCTCAGGTGGAGGAGGCATCTCTGAATGATGGTTCTGGCCCCAGAACAGTGACTTTCACACAGCTGAAGGACGAAGAGGGAGGGAGGAGGGACATTTTTAGGAAAAGAGGGTGGGGTGGAGCAGGAGAAGCAGGGACGGGGGAAGGTGGGGAAGTGGGAGCTACGTCAACCACAGGAATGACATCAGCTTGTGATTAAGACTGATCAACAATGAACCGAACTCACAGGTGGTTCTGTCCGGAACGGAGGAGTCTGAAACCGAAACTCTTCTTATTTTACGCTGAAAAATCAGCTTTTTATTCATGGAGCTGCGAGCGAAAGGACGTCAGACTTCGAGGTTTACTCCACCTGCATGAATAAACTTGAATGTGTGTTGAGTAAGAGATTCTATCTGATTTCCTGTGCATGTGACGCATGAAAAGATGAGTAAACGCCAGAGGGCCGGCAAGCCTGCAAGCATGGCAGCTTCTCACCACAAACATTTCACATGAAGAAATAAGCAGAGATAACTGCTGGTGGTGCAGAGTTTCCACTAGAGGGCCTCCACCAGCTGAGTGCAGCAGCTTTCATGTGAAATGAAAGTGGTCCAAAGCTTTAAATGTATATAACTCTGTGGTTACCTTTCCTGGAAGAAAAACACCTGAACATTGTACACTCTGAAGCTGGTTGGTATTAAAGAGAAACTGAGTGAGATGAAGCAATCCTTCAGAAAGTTGGGCAGATCTCATCCAAAGATACTGGAAACGCTTGTTTCAGCCTGTTTGATCCAACAGATCGAATCTAAAACCAGGCCAGAAGAATCCACTCGATTCTGGAGTGGATCTGGACCACTTTCATCAAAGTTTTCTCAGACTTTTTGCACTCTGAGCAGCTTTATTCAGCCTTATTTTTCCACCAGGAGAGGGATCAGCATAACCTGCACATCTTCATACAGCTTTTAGAGCGACGTCTTCTTCAGGGAAGGCCTTACAAAGTTAAACCACATCCTGCTTCTTCTCCAGCAGCACGGCTTCGTAGCAGAAGAGTCCAGCTGCTGCACTGACCTGCCTGCAGTCCAGATGTTTGACCACCTGAAACCATTCGAATACAGCAAAGAAGACCCAGGAATCCTCCATCAGACAGGAAATGGACAACGTTCCTCTCCCACAGGTCCAGCGGCTGGTCTCCTCAGCTCCAGATGTTTGCAGATGTTGTTAAACGAAGAGGGGATGCTGCAGTTTTTACAGCTAAGCTGAAAATAAGCTAATGAAATAGTAAAATGTCTCATTTTTAACATTTGATATGTTTTTTATGTTCTATTGTGACCATTAAATTCTGTTTAAAGTGTTTAAACTCTTCTGGAATTGGGGTTGTATTTATTATTATTATAAATCATATCCCAAAAACTGTGTCCTATGGACAAAATGATACTGTTTCACATTTAGCTGTGAAACTGGTCTGAACAAACACATTCAGAGGAAATAAATCCTTTAAAATCAAGACTCAATCCTTTTTTTTTTAGTTTATTAGTTTGTTTTTTTAGTTAATTTAGTCTAGCTTTTATCAGCACTGATATCTACCAATATGCATAAGATTTGTCCCAAAAACACCAAGAAAGTCAATGAAAAGGCAGAGAAAACAAACACAATCAGGGGAAATAAATCCTTTAAAATCAAGACTCAATCCTTTTTTTTTTAGTTTATTAGTTTATTTTTTTAGTTCATTTAGTCTAGCTTTTATGAGCACTGAAATCTACCAATATGCATAAGATTTGTCCCAAAAACACCAAGAAAGTCAATGAAAAGGCAGAGAAAACAAACACATTCAGGGGAAATAAATCCTTTAAAATCAAGACTCAATCCTTTTTTTTTTAGTTTATTAGTTTATTTTTTTAGTTCATTTAGTCTAGCTTTTATGAGCACTGAAATCTACCAATATGCATGAGATTTGTCCCAAAAACACCAAGAAAGTCAATGAAAAGGCAGAGAAAACAAACACATTCAGGGGAAATAAATCCTTTAAAATCAATACTCAATCCTTTTTTTTTTAGCTTGATTTCGGTCTCCACCGACTCCAGAGGGAAATATTAGTATTCTAGTTAATTCAAACAGGTTTTAAACTCAACAGAATAGAGAGGAAGGTGGGTTTGTCGCACTGACAGTGTGAAACGTCATTTAGTCTCGCTTTTATGAGCACTGAAATCTACCAATATGCATGAGATTTGTCCCAAAAACACCAAGAAAGTCAATGAAAAGGCAGAGAAAAAGAGCAAAAACAAGGACGCAATGAATAAACTGTGAGACAGGTTTACAGAAAGTACTGAGACAGTCAAAGTGAAGCCAAATAAACGGCAGAGAAGTCCCACTGACTGGCTCTCAAAGCTGCTTCACCTGTGGTCTCGCTTTAAAGCAGCGGGCTGCTGAATAGCAGCAGGCTTTGTGTGGAAGGCCACCAGACCAGGCAGGTCCAGCTCCACAGTGATGCCATGGAAAATCAAACTCTAACCGCCGCCGCCTGCCTCCACACAAGCAGCAAGTGTAGCTTATGCCAGCAGGAGAGACGGCACCAAACAAAGGTAACACTCAGCAGAGCTATCAGTTAACTTTCAGTCTGACTCCACGAACCTTAACCACTGTCTGCACACTTTAACGTCACTTATTGCAGTTTTTCCTCAAACTTTTCCATCCAGCTGGTGTGTCTGAATACTTTCATTCATTCTTCACCTAAAAAACCTGAAAAACTCCAATCTCATGCCATCGTGTTTGATCAGATCCTAACTCCTGGATGGAAGGATTAATCTCCTCTCTACGGTTTCTGTTCAGGCATAAACTGTTTAATTGAAGCGCTTACCTTCCTGACCCAGTGGACCCTCTGTCTTGGTCTCCCCCCAGATCTCGGTGCGTTGATCTGGGACGTCCAGCCCTCTCCTCTCCTCCCCTCAGCACAGCGCTCTCCTTGTTCTGTCCCCCTCCTTCCTCCAGCTCACACTACATCTTTATTCCAGCTTGCTCGCTTAATTCAGGAGATCCCACATCCAAAAATACAGCTGGCAGCTTAAACCACCACCCTCTTCTACGTCTGTGAGCTAGCCTCCGCCTTCTTCCCCTCCTCCCTGTGGCTCCCAGGACTGTCCCAGGGCATCCGGCCCCCCAGCTGGGTCAGAGGTGCTCAGCCAGCAGCTGACGCCGGTGCAGCCTCTGCAGGTTTTGGGCTGCAGTCAGCCGTCTCTCTGCCTCTGCTGCTCTCCATCCCGGCTGCTGATTTCAGCCATGAGCCCGGGGCCGAGGTGAGGCTGGAGGTGAAGACTCCCTCAGTGCTGATTCGCCCCCCCCCCCCCCCAGGTTTCTCAGCTCCTCCTCCTCGCTGCTCTGCTGCAGAATCAGCTCATGTTTGCATCTCCTGCCTGCAGCAGCAAAGCCTAAACCCTTGTCCTCCTCTGTCCCTCCGTCCCGTCTGGCAGCCCAGCACTGCTGAGCGACTCCTCCAAAGCTCCTTCACACCCCCTCCCCTCTTTGGACACCCCAACCTGCTCCCTATCTCTGCAATGCAGCCAGCAACCTCCAACAAGCCGGAGGACTGTTTAAGCGGAGCCCCCTCTCCTCTCCACCTTTCTGCCTGCCTCAAAGCATCCTTTATGGGCTCATTTCCCCCCCTCCCTCCTTTCTCTCCTCCCTGTGAGGCTGAGCTGCTGACATCCTGCAGGTTGTGCCAGGACAAACTGCAGCGTCCTTCTGACAATCAATACACGACCTTCGAAGCCACTCCATTACATTTCATGCAAGTGGAGTAACAGAATCGCTTCAACGTGAACCTTTTTCTTGCCTTTTCAGTCCAATGCAGTAATCAGCGTAATGGCTTCACAGCTCCCCCCCTCCTCTTCATGTGAAGCCAACTCTTGTACCACATTCGAGTTGGTGATGCAGAGCTGACAACAGAAGAGTTTTTCAGGCAGGCGACAGACGGGGCACCATGGAGTTCTGTGCTCGGTCTGCTTCTCTTTAAACTGTGTTCAGACATTCCTTTAACTTTGATTTGCTCAGGTTCTGATTGGTTCTGCAGCTTGGAATCATCCTCAAAACATATGACTGTACCTGCTGATCCAAACATGAAATGACTCTGACATTTAACACGATGCAGGCTAAGATAATGACGTTTAAAAAAGGTCATAGTGCAGGATCAGCAACTTGTTTCAAACAAAAATACACATTTATGTCTGTGACTCAGGGATAAAAGCTCTCTCTGACGGCTCTGTATGTGGCAGTTTCAGAGCTGGTGATGAGTCCTTCAGGGTGTCTTTCTGCAGACTTTAATCTTCTTCTTTAATCTTATTCCAGGCAGGCGACACAATAACAAAATCCTGTTTGATACCATCAGCTGTACAGTGTCCTGCATCACCTCCTGTTCCAATCTCCTCTGTTGAGGAGTAAAACGGTTTCTCTCCTTCTTCGTCAATAAGATAAATTACATTAGAGCTAACATTACTCCTTCCTCTTCATCCCCAATAACCTGCCCCCCCCCCCGTTGACTCAATGAAAACCTCTTCAAGTCCACTTCACATCATACCTGCGTCCTCACTTAAAACTGTGTGTTTTTGGTGCTCATCTTCTTTTTTTGGATGAATAACTCTTTCACATCTGGTCGTTTCCCTGTTTTTTTTAAATAAATTCTCTGTCCAACCACTAAAAGCTCAAGAAAAAACATTTGAACCCTTTTTTGCTGTTGAATTATTGATAAAAAGTGGTATTTAAGCAGCTGAGTGATGTCTTAGAGGAGTTTGAGCATCTCAGTCATTGCTCCACTGGTGCTTCTTGACCTCAGGTCGTGTTTTAGGTTTTGAAACACTAACTTCCCTCAGGTTTCAGGTACCTTGCCCTTCCTCTTGTGTCAAGTGTCTGATTGTCTTGCCTGATTCCCAAAGTGTTTCCACCTGTTCCCCCTGGCGCCTCTTGTTTGGTTTCATGTTAATGTTTCTTAGAGCCTCCATTAGAAGGAGAGAGTCTTGTTTTTTAAGAAAGCCTCATTAGGAGAGCGTGAAAGTTTGTTATCTTTTCATAGCCTGCTCTGTTTTCCTCCGAGAGTGGAGAGAGTTTTGATTTTGATCATTTTCAAAGCTGCATCCTCCTAAACTTAGTTATTGAGGAGAGAGCTCCGGATTTTCACAGCCACTTTGCTCTGTTTGGAGATCCTCAACCTGTTTATTTATCATTCTTGGCTTGAAACGGTCCGTGACACTCTGCTGATTACTAACAGGGTTGTTCATTCATGTTTTATCAGTTTGGGAATATCCCAAAATCAGGTCTGTCTCCTCCTGTCTGAGCTGAGCTTCTCTGACAATTATCCACACCTCCAAAAGGTCTGATCCTGAATCACATCCTTCATCTTAAAGCTCACAGAAAACAGGACCGTTGGATACGGTTAGAAGCTCACATTCATGCTGAATCAGAGGATGGAGGCAGGGAAAGTTTGCAGATCCATACAGAAAACGTCTTTGCTGCACTGATCGATAAACATATCGGTTCTGGGTTTGTTTTAAGCATGTAGAACCTGATCCTATTCAGCACAAGTAGCTCAGACATGGGCTGTAATCAATGTTGGACCAAATCAGTCTCCAATAAATGTTAAAATCCATTTTTGGGCTTTTAGTCACTTTGGTTCAGATGTGAAGTGAGATGGAAAATCAGGCTACAAACAAATGAGGTCATGTGACTGTAGAAGTACAGTAAGTGATTGAGTTAAACCAACAGAAAAGTCAGTTGGTGTTTGAAGCTTTTTCTTCCAAACACAGACTTCTGACTGTGCAGCCAGACGCAGATTCAGCTCCATTTATAGAACCGAGCAGGACCGGGACCAAAATAACTGCCTGCTGCCTCAGTCTGAAAACATCTGAAAACTCTGGACCAGTGGAAGCTGATGTTCTCGGCCCTGAAAACAAAAGGATTAAAGGTTGATCGAACCAGGAGGCTGGTTAATCATTACAATCATTTTTATTTTAAACACAAATACAACTCCAAGTAAGTTGGGATGGGGACAATTTAAAGATGGTTACGAGGTAGAAGAAAAACCTTTTTAAAGGAGTTTATGTCAGCAGGTGACTGTAATCATGATCTGGTCCTAAAGCAGCCTCCATGACAGGCAGTTTGTCCACAAATGTGTTTAAAACAATGTTCCTCAGAGAAAGACTGGAAGGGATCTGCATATTTCTGCCTCTACAGAGCAGAATATCATTAAAGCATTCAGGGAACCTGGAGGAGTTTCAGTGTAAAGGACGAGCTTCACTGTGCAGGAAAGAAGCCTGATGTTAACCTCGTCCACTTCTCTGGGCTCGGAGGCGTCTGGGATGGACCGTCACACGGTGGAAACGTGTGCTGTGGTCAGACCCATCAGTATTCCACATCTTTGTTGGAAGAAATGGAGCAAAGAGCAAAAGCAGCATCCAGCCTGCTGTCAGCAGCCAGTCCCTGCAGCCAGGCTCTGTGATGGTATGGGGTTGGATCAGGGGGCAAAGCTCATTTCCACTTCTGTGACGGCAGCATTAATGCAGAAAAGAGATTTTACAGCAACATATGCTGCCTTCAAGGCCACATCTTTTCCTGGGACGTCCCAGCATTGTTCAAGCAGACCATGGAAAACCACATTCTGCCACAGTCCAAAGGCCTGGCTGAGGAAGAAGAGGTACGGGTGCTGGACTGGCTGCCTGCAGTCCTGACCTGTCCCCAGCAGAGAAACAACCACCCCCCCCCCCCCCCGCACTGCTGCACACCTTAAGACCTGTTTAAGGAAGAATGGGACAAAATAACAGCTGGAACTCTGCATCACCTGGTTTCCTCAGAGTCAGAACGGCTTTAAGTGTTGGCAGAAGGAAACAAAGTGGGAAAAGATTCACTGACTGAGGTGTAGAAATGATGTTTGTTCACAGATTAAATGAAGCTGAACAGGAAGTAAAAGTCTAAGATTTATTTATTCATTTTATTTGTATTTTCTATGCTGTTCCATTATTTTCTGATTTGTAATTTATCAATCAGCTTCTCCATTAAGTTTAAATTAAAATAAACCACCATAATGAAGGTTTTATTTAACAATATGAACATTAATGAATTTACAGATGGTTTGTTTCATGTTTTTATATCCAGTCATTTCCCAATAAAACCACTAAAAACTTCACCTATGTGAGATTTTTTTTTTTTCTGGAAAAAACTGAATATTTTAGAGTAAATTATTTCAGTTTCAGACAGAACAAATAGTTCGATAAGATGTAATTTCACCTGAGTTTGAGTTCATTTCAAAATAACAGCTGGAACTCTGCATCACCTGGTTTCCTCAGAGTCAGAACGGCTTTAAGTGTTGGCAGAAGGAAACAAAGTGGGAAAAGATTCACTGACTTTATGGGATGTTGCAGGTCTGAGGTGTAGAAATGGAGAAAAGTCAAAGTAAATGTAAGAAACTGTGAATTCTTCTTTATTTTTCTCATTTGTAGCAGTAAAAATATCAGTTATATAACCCTCAAAAATAATAATGTAAGTGTTAAGTGAATTAAAAATGAAGTGTTAACAGAAGGAAACGTTATTTAAAATCTCCCAGCTGAGATTTTTGATGTCACCAACAGAAAAACAACCTTGAGAAGAAACATTTGTGCCTTTTAAGACCCCCCCTCCTCCTCCACAGTGACCCCACGCTGGGGGGAATATCCATGACAGCAAACAAGGCTTCCAGTCGCTGTGTTTGTCTGTCTGCTCACACAGAGACAGACGAGGAGGTCATGCCTCATACCCTGTCAGCCATTTGCTAAACAGATAAGACAAAAGAAGGAATGCCTGATTCCTCTCAGTCAGCCTGGAGTCTGGAGCACATATTTACACAAAGTAGAGCAGCTATTGTTCTGCGTTTCAGCCCTGATCCTCTCATGCTGCCGCCCCGGCTTCATTTAGTCCCTGAAAGTGGTTTCAGAGACGTGAAACTTCATCTCAGCTGAAAGAAAAGACATGATTTTAAAGTTTTAAACCTTATTGAACATTTAATTCCTCATAAAATGTTAAATCCAATCATGTTGTTACAGTTTGAGATGGTTCAGAAGTGCTCATAAAGACAGTGAGACTTTACTGAAGCTGAAAGGAAAGACTTTTCTCATGATTTTAAAGTTTTAAACCTTATTTTTAGATCCAATCATCTTGTTACAGTTTGAGATGGTTCAGAAGTGCTCATAAAGACAGTGAGACTTTACTGAAGCTGAAAGGAAAGACTTTTCTCATGATTTTAAAGTTTTAAACCTTATTTTTAAATCCAATCATCTTGTTACAGTTTGAGATGGTTCAGAAGCGCTCATAAAGACATGCAGAAAGTGAGACTTTACTGAAGCTGAGGGGGAAAAATGTTCTTGGGTCTCTTGTTATTTCAGCTCTGAAGACTCTCTGAAACAGAGAGCCTGAGAAGCTGTTCAGACTTACCATGATCATGTGTCCTCTGTGATTTAATCCCCCCCCACATACACCCTGAGGGGTGACATGTGACCAGCTGCCCGCTCTACATACAATTAAAAATACTCAGTCAGTCAGCTGAGCAGCAACCAGGACATCAGCAGGTCCACTGATGCCTCTGTAACACATTCAGGAACCTCGACGGCGTCATTATTCACACCTCAGGGTGCTTCAGATCCTCCTGAGTTGCATTTCATGCCCAGATGTGTACCAGATGTGAGGTAAACATAGTATGAGTCAGCACACCTCACACAAACCGAAGCTTTTAAACTGTGGAGTCACAGAAAATCTGCATCCTGTGTGCCTCCCCCCCCGCCTGCTCTGACGCTTCATATTCAGTTCTGCTGCATTAAAACAGCTTCTGAGGAGCAGGAATTGGCTTCTAGTTCTACAGTGAGGAACCTTGGAGTTATTTTTGACCAGAATTTATCATTTGACGCACATATAAAGCAGGTTTCTGCCTTCTTTCACCTTCATAATCCTGCTCCATGCATCTGTTCCTTCAGGACTGAACTACTGTAATTCCTTATTATTGTTCTGTCCCACAGATTCTCTGAAAAGCCTCCAGCTGATCCAAAACCCTGCAGCCAGAGTTCTGATGAGATCCAACAGCAGAGATCATGTTTCTCCAGTTTTAGCTTCTCTTCATTGGCTCCCTGTTAAATTCAGAATAGAATCTAAGATTCTTCTCCTCACATATAAAGCTCTTAATGACCGAGCTCCATCACATCTTAAAGATCTCACAGTTGGATATTTCCCCAACAGAGCACTTTGCTCTCAGGCTGCAGGTTTCCTTGTGGTTCCCAGAGTTTCTAAAAGCAGAATGGGAGGCAGAGCCTTCAGTTATCAGGCCCCTAAAAGCAGAATGGGAGGCAGAGCCTTCAGTTATCAGGCCCCTAAAAGCAGAATGGGAGGCAGAGCCTTCAGTTATCAGGCCCCTAAAAGCAGAATGGGAGGCAGAGCCTTCAGTTATCAGGCCCCTAAAAGCAGAATGGGAGGCAGAGCCTTCAGTTATCAGGCCCCTAAAAGCAGAATGGGGGGCAGAGCCTTCAGTTATCAGGCCCCTAAAAGCAGAATGGGAGGCAGAGCCTTCAGTTATCAGGCCCCTAAAAGCAGAATGGGAGGCAGAGCCTTCAGTTATCAGGCCCCTAAAAGCAGAATGGGAGGCAGAGCCTTCAGTTATCAGGCCCCTAAAAGCAGAATGGGAGGCAGAGCCTTCAGTTATCAGGCCCCTAAAAGCAGAATGGGAGGCAGAGCCTTCAGTTATCAGGCCCCTAAAAGCAGAATGGGAGGCAGAGCCTTCAGTTATCAGGCCCCTAAAAGCAGAATGGGAGGCAGAGCCTTCAGTTATCAGGCCCCTAAAAGCAGAATGGGAGGCAGAGCCTTCAGTTATCAGGCCCCTAAAAGCAGAATGGGAGGCAGAGCCTTCAGTTATCAGGCCCCTAAAAGCAGAATGGGAGGCAGAGCCTTCAGTTATCAGGCCCCTAAAAGCAGAATGGGAGGCAGAGCCTTCAGTTATCAGGCCCCTAAAAGCAGAATGGGAGGCAGAGCCTTCAGTTATCAGGCCCCTCTCTGTGGAACCAGCTGCCAGTTTGGCTTCAGGAAGCAGACACCCTCTCTACCTTTAAGATTAGGCTGAAACTTTCCTTTCTGATAAAGCTTATAGTTAGGGATGGCTCAGGTGAGCCTGAAACATCCCATAGTTCTGCTGCTATAGGCCCAGCCTGCTGGGGGAGCTCATCTGTCACACCTTTCCTCACTTTGCTCTCTTTTTCCCCCTGATTAATTTGATTTTTTCACGTAAAACAGTGAGAAAACATCCTGGTGGAAACTTCTCTGCTTTCATGGAGCCCCATGAACCGGGGTGGTCCCTGAATGTGTCCTCAATCTGTCCTGAGTGCGTTCACACTTTTAATTTGATCATTTCCCATCATCACCAGGAGTTTTAGACGTCACAGAATCTTTTTCCGAGTCTCTAAAATCCTAAAATCATCAACATTTATGGACTTCCTTCTTTTATTCTGATGAATAATGACTCTTCACAAAAGGTACCCAGAGAATCGCTTGTTTAAAGTTTTATTCCTCGTGGTTAGAACGGGTCAGAATGAGTTCTACGGCAGGACGACAATCTTCTTCTCCAGCTTCTGCTGTGGAAAGATGAACCTCCTCATCACATCGTCCAGCTCCTCCAGAGCCAGCTGAGCATGGAGCACCGCCACCTGATCTGGGTCTGAGCGAACCACCCACTTCAGGGCTCGGTACAGGTCCAACAGAACGTCACGGAGAACCTGCAGGAGACACGGGTGACGCTGTTAAATACAGGGTGATGCATGCATGGTGTGGACAGAGGGTTTAAATATCCCCTCCTGAGTAAATAGGATGTTTTAATACAAGGAAAGTTAGTTTACTACAGGAAAACGGTAAAAAAAGAAACATTTTCTTTGATAATTAGCTTTTTTCTGACTTTATCTTTGTGTAATAGCTGTAAATCTAAGCTGTTTGACTGGTTTTTGCTTCATTTCTGTAAAGAACTAACTTTTTATCTAAAGAAAAAGAGAGTTTGATAAGCAGTGGGTAGATAAAGAAAGGAAAGGCTGAGAAGAAACACGCAATTTGCATCAAATAAAGTCATTTCTCATGTAGAAAAAACCTTTTTCAGGACATATCACAAACCACCTGGTCCTTAACAGGTGTTAAAACTCAGGAAATCCAACATGAGATGGACAACATCACACTGTGTTATTATTTATGGAACAAAAACTGAGAGAAAACACTAAAGCAGTGAGTTAAAAACTAAGTGAACCCTCACTGCTTCCACAGGAACTAAGAGGGTAAGAAGCAGCCAGCTGCTGCTGATCAATGCTCTGATTAACTGATCCTCAGTCAGTGTGAGCAGCTCTATAAAAGCAGAAGTTCTGTCAGTTTAACATGATGCCAAGGAGGAAAGACACCAGCAATGATCTCAGAGAAGCAGCTGCTGCTGCCCATCAATCTGGGAAGGGTTATAAGGCCGTTTCCAGACTCTACAGGCCTCAGTTAGCATGCTAAAGGTTAAAGGTCACCCCAAGGTGAAAAAGCCCAGAGCTACATCTCAGACTCTACAGGCCTCAGTTAGCATGTTAAAGGTTAAAGGTCACCCCAAGGGGAAAAAGCCAAGAGCTACATCTCAGACTCTACAGGCCTCAGTTAGCATGCTAAAGGTTAAAGTTCATGACAGCACAGTTAGAAAAAGACTGAACAACAGTTCTTCTTGCACCCACAGCCTCTTTTACTGCACATGCAGCTTCCTTTTTAAAACTATCACACACAGTAAGAACCATATGAAGGGTGCGTTTATTGGCCAAAGAGGAGTGGAAGGTCTGAGGGATCAAACTCCTGACATGCGACTGGTGGACAACCACCCAACAACACGAGAACAGAGGCTGCTTCTATCATCTGATGTTTCTGTAAGAGAAGAAGAAGCAGAAGCTCTCAGTCTACCAGCTAAATAACTTTGTTTCTGCATCTTGGGGTTGTTGCTATGAGCAGCTCAGTCTGCAATGGGACAGCGTGGGACCTGAAGGCCGCTCCACCACAACCAAGCAGCCCTCTCGCCCCTCTTTGACCCAACCTCTGAGCTCCGGTCTGCCTGGGTCCACCCCTTCCTCTGTTCCCACGCCTCTGTGTGTCATTAGCCCCTCTCCAGCTGTTCCAGTAATGACAGGACCTGGGACCAGCAGCTGGAGTCGTGGCAGGGTCTCAGGACCCACATCACACCTGAGTCAGCTGCTCTCAGACCCATGCAGCTGGCAACAGATCCAGAGAATTGTCATATTTGAGGACATTTTTCGTCACAAATCGTCATCATTTGAAGTTTCTAGAAGCCAAGTCAGTTTATAATCTCCTCCAGTTTGAAAAGAAAAAATCTGGGACCTTCGGGTGAAAATAAGTGATGAAGATGATCTGATTTTCAGTTAAAGATGAAACTTTTCTACACCAGAGCCTTTCATTTCCAGGACCTGAAGCTTTCAGAACTTCCTGTTGTAGATTATTGAGGATATCTGGACTGGACGAGCTGCATTATTATTATCTGATTATTCCTGATTTCCATTCATTCGTTTTATATTTATTATCATTCATGTGAATCAACTGTTCGACCTTTGACACTTAGAGGGTGTTTAAGTGAGTAATGGGGGGCCGTAGGAGGATTTTCCCATAAATAAGAACAGCTTTTTGGCGATTTTAACGTTAAAGGTTTTAAATGATTCAATATTATTTGAGTTTTTACAGTGTTTAAACCTCGTTTTTCTCTGAGCATAAACAGGAGGGACATGTTTTACTATGAGAAAAGCTGTGCTATGTGATGGGGGAGGCTTCCTCCTATCTTTTGGTTCGAGTGAGATCGTTTTCTGACTGTCTGAACTTCATGTAAAGTGCAGACAGCAGGCCTTTAACTTTGTTGTTTTACTTCAGGCTCTCATTTAATGAATACACAGTGGGAAAAAAAGCAGAAATGTCACATTTTTGTTAACTGAGCTTCAAAACTCAGCTAAACATTTAACAGTTGATCCTTTTTTGTCCTTTAACTATTCAAGAAAAAGTCGTATTTGCTCCAGGCAGGTTGAGTTGTTTCCTCTCTCATTGAAAAACCACCTGAATATCCCTCATTAACCAGCGTATTGTAACTGTAACTGATGGTCAGCTGCTCTTTTTGTCCCCTTTAAGCTCTTTAACTTTGTTGTTTTACTTCAGGCTCTCATTTAATGAATACACAGTGGAAAAAAGACTATTTCCTAACACAGCTCAGGTTTTAGGGTGTTATTTAAAAAAAAAAAGCTGCCTCGGAACATAGAACAGACACATGTCAGCATGTTAGAGCGAATAATCTGAGCTGTGAGCTGCTCTTGGTTGTGTTGGTGCAGTTGTTGGTCCTTGAAAAGACAGAAATGGCAGTTTTTATGTACTTTTAGCATTTTATCCTCTTCATTATGAAACCGTCTGTTGCCAGATTAGCATTGTGTCGGTGTGTAGCATCATCTTTGGGCTAGCTGTCATGTCACAGTCACATCTTAATAAAGATGCACCAGGAACAGAGCCGACTGCAGCTGCTCCTGCCGAGGTTGAAAACTAGCTGAAGAACTGGAGAAGAAAACTAAACTCGGTTTGTATGAAGCTGCTGCTCGCATACAGAGGTCATAACTGGAAATCTGAGGGTCAACTCCGAGGGTCTGTCTGCCAAAGAAAGCTGTGATGAGCAGAGAAGCTGGGGCTGAGTTTCATGAAGAGCAGAGGGAGGAATGAGGAGAAGCTGCTGCGTCTCTCAACGCCACGTTCAGGGTGAAGTCTTTGATCCCGGGGATGACCACAGGTGAGCTGGGACTGGATTACAGGACCCGACCAGGTCTCCAACAACAGCTGCTGACTCTAACAAACACACCTTCAGCCAAACGTTTCATCCACCTGAGTAATCCTGAGCCGCAGCGACCTCCACGAGCGCCAAAAACACATCAACACGCACACCTGAGAGACCACCTGCGATGAGCCCAGGTGGAAAATTACAAGCCGGTCAGAAACAGCCATTAAGCAGCGGTGGGGCTTTGGAAGTCTGACAAACAGGACAAACAGAGACGGACTCGGCTTCACCTGCAGGTCAGAAGGTTCAAACTCAACAAGGTCATGAAAATGTCTTCACAAAGACTCGCTCAGAGTTCAGAAGCTGCTTCACTGACTTTATTTCAGCGTTTCTATTAGTTTCTTAAACTATTGTAAAGCTTTGTTTTGAACATTATGGAACTAGATCACTGTTAACACGTTTTAAATGTTAAATAAACATCCCATAGTTCTGCTGCTATAGGCCCAGCCTGCTGGGGGCCCTCATCTGTCCCACCTTTCCTCACTTTGCTCTCTTTTTCCCCTGTTTAATTTCTCAAATGATTTTATGTCCCTGTGACATTATTGTGGTTATTAACTTGTGTTTCCCTGTTCCAGCAGGTATCCTTTGAATGGTGTTATGGTGTTTTTCCCCCCTCTTTTCCCTCTTTTCTGTCTTCTCAAACCCCAGCTGGTCGAGGCGGATGGACACCCTTCCTGGTTCTGGTTCTGTCAGAGGTTTCTTCCTGGTTCTGCCAGAGGTTTCTTCCTGGTTCTGGTTCTGCCAGAGGTTTCTTCCTGGGTCTGGTTCTGCCAGAGGTTTCTTCCTGGTTCTGGTTCTGCCAGAGGTTTCTTCCTGGTTCTGGTTCTGCCAGAGGTTTCTTCCTGGTTCTGGTTCTGGTTCTGCCAGAGGTTTCTTCCTGGTTCTGGTTCTGGTTCTGCCAGAGGTTTCTTCCTGGTTCTGCCAGAGGTTTCTTCCTGGTTCTGGTTCTGGTTCTGCCAGAGGTTTCTTCCTGGTTCTGGTTCTGCCAGAGGTTTCTTCCTGAGTCTGGTTCTGCCAGAGGTTTCTTCCTGGTTCTGGTTCTGCCAGAGGTTTCTTCCTGGTTCTGGTTCTTCCAGAGGTTTCTTCCTGGTTCTGGTTCTGCCAGAGGTTTCTTCCTGGTTCTGGTTCTGCCAGAGGTTTCTTCCTGAGTCTGGTTCTGCCAGAGGTTTCTTCCTGGTTCTGGTTCTGCCAGAGGTTTCTTCCTGGTTCTGGTTCTTCCAGAGGTTTCTTCCTGGTTCTGGTTCTGCCATAGGTTTCTTCCTGGTTCTGGTTCTGCCAGAGGTTTCTTCCTGTTAAAGGGAGTCGTTCCTTTCCACAGTCCCTCAGGCTCAGGACGGGAGATTGGACTGAAGACAAGTTTCGGTCCAATCTGTTGGTTTCCTTAGCTAGGATATTGTTTTTGAATTGGCTCTATATGAATTAATTGGATTATTTTGAAATTAATTAATTGGATTATGATTACAATGAATTGAATTCCAATTGGCTTGAATTGGACTTTATTACTTAAGTGCCTTGAGATGACTGTAATTGTTGTAATCTGGCGCTTTATAAATAAAACTGAAATTGAAATTGAAATGTCCAAAGATCCCAGGTTCAGCATGTTGAGGAGACGGAGGCTTCTGTGTTTTCACTGTAAAAGGATCCGGTAGAAATAACATTCACACTCAACTTTAAAAGCCAGGTTGTGTCCAAATATTTACCCCCAAAGTGAAGCGTTTGGAGGTAAAACGAACCTTCAACTGATATTCTCATCCACCGCAGTACAAACTCCACGCTGCTTTCTTCTGAGGCGTTAAATGCTGTTAAAAAACACTTTAAACACACTTCCAGTAGCAGTCCGACTCTAAAATAACATTCAAAGAAAGTAATGGAACAGCAGAATATGAATACAGTCAGGCGAACCGAGCACAACAGTAGGAAGGAAATGTAGATTAACCTTCCAGCCTGAGAAAATCAAGTGGGATAATCGTCAGTTTAAAAGGAAACAAGCTGAACATGATAAGAAATTAGTCGACTAACTGACAAAGGAAACCGTAACATCCAAAAAGATCTCCATTAGAATGAATCTAATAACCTTTAAGGCCACTGAGGTTAAATCCAGCCCCTTGGAGGAGCTGCAGATGCCCTGAAAGGACAGGAATTGATCTGCTTTTGAGTCACACGTTCTCATCAGCGAACTGGTCCATCGTGGGCGTAATTGCTCACATGCTTGTCTCTACCAAACCCCGCCTGTTTCCCATCTTTCACCACATATTGACAAGCATCTTTGTCACTGTTCAGAGGCAAAGATGACTCCACGAGCCCATCCGGCTCCAGTGTGGCCCAAAGTCCGGTCGGGTACATACTGCAGCTTAGGAAGGCCGAACAGTACCTGTGTGGTTTTATCGCTGAGGCCTCGGAGCAGCAGAGCGATGACGTGGACGGCAGCTCTCCTCACCTCGGCCTCCCTCTCGGTCTTTATCAGAGCCGTCAGACAGGAGCTGATCTGCACAAACAAAACACATTTACAGTCATTTAGTAGAGCGGCAAAAACACGAAGAGCGAGAATGTCAATGAGGCTGAAAACGCAGAATCACACCCTGAAAATAGGGATACAAACAAGGCAAGGCAAGTTTATTTGAGTAGAACAATTCAACGACAAGGTGATTCAAAGAGACACTAAAACAGAAGAAATAAAAAATAAAGAGCATGATTTAAAATTTAAGCAAAAGAACGAAATAGGAACAATAGATAAAATCAGAAAAAATTATATATATCAAGGTTAAATCAGGAGTTAAAATATGATTCCGTTTTGAAACTCAAGCTTATTCAAAAGCAGCTGAAAATAGATGACGTACGTTAAAAAAAAATCACTTAAAAACAAGGTTTATTTATAACAATCGGAGAACTCGATGGCTTCCCCACTTTCCTCACGTCAAACTGACATATTTCAGGATGTTTTTGTTGCACAGATTCTTTCATTAGGTGGAGAAAAGTATGACCAAGACGTCAGTTTTTGGTAGTTTAGTCAGGATGGTGGTACAAAATGCAATGTACTATTATTAGAGCAACATTTGGGGTACTTTACTGAAAATCTATCTCTTAAACAAGAAATAAATAACATTTTACTGCTCTGAACAGCTGTGACCATTTAAATACAGATGAATACATTTATAAAGTGTCCTTGAATGCACCATGAAACCTGCTTTTAAAGGTGATCCGTTAGTTTAACGATGTTTCTTCATGCTTCCTGCTGTGTTACATGGAAAATGACTGAGTTTACGTGGTCAGACGGCTGCTGCTCTGCAGAGGTGAGAAAGGGAAGGAGTCAGGGTCTGTCAACACGTCGCTGCGTTTAACACGAGCTGCTTTATTGAAAATTTGCTAAGTTTCCAACGATGAGGACAAACAGGTGGAAACCCACACTGGCACAGCTCTACTGGGGAAGCAGGTTAACTCGTGGCATCAGACTATGTTGAATTCAACTGTTTTATCTGACTTTATAACTCGTTTGAGGAAAAAAAATATTCAAAATATTATTTGAGGTCCTCAAACAGAGCCCTGTGGCACACCTCTTTATGTAAATGGTGAATGGACTGAACTTCTATCGTATTTTTCTGGTCTACTTGACCACTTAACTTGATTATCCTCCTGTGCATGTATACTGGGACAAGGATGCTGGTCGAGTGAGACAACACTGCCACCACCAGGTCACAATATGCATTACACACAATGACCGATATCAGGTTAATAATGTCTTTAAGTCAGACAAAAGAATCTTTTTTAAATTGTTTTTTAAGATGTTTTGACCTCAGAACCTTTTATAAAAGGCGGTCGAATAGAAATAGAAAAATACTTTATTCATCCCCCAGTGGGGGGAATTTAAATCTGTCAAGTAGCTGAAAAAATTATATTATAAATATTTAAAATGATTGTATATTAGACAACAATACTACTACTACTAATAATAATAATAATGATAATAATCAATGACTAAATAAAAAGCCTTATGCCTGTGGGGACAAAGGACCTCCTGAACCTCTCTGCAGCTGCTCCTCTGACCTGCCAGCATGCTGTGGAGAGGATTTATTATTTATTTATGGTTATTATTCTCCAAAACAATACAATTTCCTCCTCATCCGTTGCTCCACCATGAATGTTGCTCCATCTGAATGGTTCAGAGGTTTTTTTGTCGATGCAACACTGTGTGATTGTGGAAAGCAACAAAATCAGATTTTCTTTAGATACCCAAAGGCGTCCCCCAGGGCTCCATTTTAGGACCCATTTTGTTTTCTAATTCTGGTGAAGTGTGGAGTTATTTTCATACAATAACAAAAGTTATAAAGGGCTTTTTAATTGGACTTTTTAGAGGATTAAAACAGCAATTCTTCTAACTCTAATGTTTACTTCTCAGACGAACGCTACAAGACAGATTTTTACCATGTTTGACATTGTGAAACCAGAATATTAAACCAAGGAAAAGGGCTCCAGAAAAGCCAGGAAGTGATTAACTTAGTGTAGTGGGCCTAAGGGTTGTATAATGCAACCCAGGTGGCCACCTCTTTGGCACCTCCCTTAGCTCCTCCCCAGGTTCGGTGGGGTGACCATATAAAGGCTCAAAATGGCTCCATTCAGCCTGTTGCTGAGCTGGTGCAGTTACCTGATCAAGGTGGTGAGTAGGGTCCCCATCCTGTCTGTGTGTGTAATTAAAATCTGGCTTCTTACTAACATGTGTAGTTTTGTCTTTTAGGTTTAGTTGCTGCTGTGCTGTTTTGTTAGTTTGTTTTGTGCAGTTCTGTGATACAGTTTTTGGTTTGTTTCCCTTTGTTCTGTTTTGTGTATTCTTTGTTTATCCAGTTTGGTTGGTTTAAGTGTTTTTGTCCCATTTACATTTGTAATATTGTTTTATGGATTAAGTTGCCGGTTTTGTTAACCCTCTTTGTTTGTTCCTTTGAGCTTCAGTGCGGCCTGATTGTCATCAGGTGGGAGGCTGGGCCCCGTGGTGAGGGCCTCACTTCCTGTTTTGCATGCAGGTAGACACTGGGGCACTTCTAGTGTGGTTGTAGAGGTTTCTTTTTGTCGTGCTGCATCCCAGGTTAAAAGGGAGGGACACACTCACCCAGTAGTATGCCTCCCACCGAGGCTCCAGCCCACTGACTTTAGTTTTCTGTTGTTTGGGTTTTAGCATTGTTGTAGTCTGCCTTTTAGCCTCCCTTTTTTGTTAATAAAAATCATTTTACAAAAGGTATCTTGTGTTTAACCCTTTTCTCTTTCTGCAGGAGCAGTTTTGCTTTATTCATCAGCATTTTCAATAAATAAATTAGTTTTATTTACGTTCCTGTCTCTGCCTCCTGTGTCCTTATAAGTATTTGTACTCCAGTTGTTATATCTTGGGGTGCAAGTCCCCAGGTGGCGTTGTTGGCCCATACAATTCCTTATTTTACCCCGCTCCTTGCCACATTAGAAACAGAGACTAACCATCTAAGGTATGGATCTGGGGGTCAATATGGTCGACGAATTCCCCGTGACATCCAGTCTGTTCTTCAGCTGCAGGCCCACACTGCTGAGGTCATTACTGGAGCTGAAACGGATCGATTGGTCCAACATGGGCTCCACGAACACACTCCCAGCCTGTCAAAGTGTGCACGTCCGTGAATAAGCATCCTGTTCCTGCAGCTGACAGTGCTGCTTATTCACAGCAGCCAACACAAACACGCACACGGCAGCATCTTCAGTCGAGCCGCAGACCGCCGCCGCGGCCCGGAAAGAGGCTGTGGGCGGCGAGTCTGTGGCTGCAGGCGCTTCACGGTCAGGGTTTGTGTTTGTGCCGCTCACACAGGGTTTTCTACTGCTTCATTTGATGGAAAAGGAAAAGTTTGTTCCATTATAGATGACCGATGTCACTGTCTGGTTTGGTTTAACTCTATGCAAATGAAAGAATCTTTCTGATTCCAAGCTGATTTTGTGATTATTTTTGGTTTCTGTGGTTGTTTTTGCTCAGGTTTCTCATGAATTCCACTTTTCTTTCTCATTCTGTATCTTGTGCGTTTTACTTAGAGTTGTTATAATCTTTAATTCTGTTTTTAGGACGACTCTAACAGGGGTCCAGGGACAGCGGATGTAAAACAGCTGTGTTGTTAATGTGCATTGTTCCTGTCAAATAAATGAATAAAAAAACTTCAATAAAATCACATGTAATTTGAAGAAATATCTGCTTTAAACAGGTTAAATCAAATAAAAGTGTTTTTCCTTCATAAAAACACAACTATTCACTTACTTTGGATGAAGCTGGAAGCGAAACCGCTTTTTTTAAAACTTTAAATTATTGAACAGACGGAGATCACAAGTTTTTAAATTCTTAATTAATCCAAAGTGATTTTGTCTTTTTTTTTTTATACAAACTGTTATTGATTAAAGTTTTATTCCCTTCATAAAACACTGTCTCCGTCTAACATATTCTAAGGAGTGACACATTCTTCAGTTCTTTCTGGCTCACTGTGAGTAAAGTGAACTTCTGAGGAGAATCCAGGTGGATCTTTCATTCTTTGGCCCAGGAGAGCTTTCATTCTCACCTCTAGAGCCAGCGGTCCCAGGCCGTAGTCCAGTCTCTGACAGAGCTCCCCCAGGTTGGACAAACTGCTGGCTCGGACACTCTGGTCCGGGTCTTTGGTTCCCTGGAGGAAGACGCTCAGCAGAGGACGGCCCAGGTGGGGCGCCAGTTCACCTGGAGGAGGAAGATCAGGCAGGCGGGTCACTGCAGAGGCTGTTTACACTGTGTTAGTCATCAGAAGGTGTCTCTGGTTCACCAGCAGACGGTAAACTGTGGAAACTGTGTTGCACGAGGACACGTTTAACGATATGTGGCTATAAACAACTCCGCCAGGCTCAGTCGAACAGCTGGAAGGAGATCATTTAAAGAAACCGAAGGATTTTAAGGAAAGTTTCAATCTAACAGGCAGAAATGAATCTAAACGGACCAGTTTAGATTCAAGTCGTGTTATTTTCACACAGGTTATGTACAGGTTGTACTAAAACCATAAAGTTTTCAGAGTTTTCGTACTAAAACATGTGAACAACTCCTGGATAAACAACCAGGGGATTTTACTTTAGTTTGCTGCAAAATGAGTTACTGAAAGACTTCATATTTCATCTGGCCAACAGTCAAAAAATCCTCAAATATTTACTTTACTACTGCGAAAAACAGCGGAAATGTCACATTTTTTTGGTAACTGAGCTTCAAAACTCAGCTAAAAACATTTAACAGATAACAGTTGATCCTTTTTTGTCCTTTAACTATTCAAGAAAAAGTCGTATTTGCACCAGGCAGGTTGAGTTGTTTCCTCTCTCATTGAAAAACCACCTGAATATCCCTCATTAACCAGCGTATTGTAACTGTAACTGATGGTCAGCTGCTCTTTTTGTCCCCTTTAAGCTCTCTGTTTTGGATTAACAGTCTTTAACTTTGTTGTTTTACTTCAGGCTCTCATTTAATGAATACACAGTGGGAAAAAAGGAGTTTAAAAGACTATTTCCTAACACAGCTCAGGTTTTAGGCTGTTATTTAAAAAAAAAAAAGCTGCCTCAGAACATAGAACAGACACATGTCGGCATGTTAGAGCGAATAATCTGAGCTGTGGGCTGCTCTTGGTTGTGTTGGTGCAGTTGTTGGTCCTTGAAAAGACAGAAATGACAGTTTTTATGTACTTTTAGCATTTTATCCTCTTCATTATGAAACCGTCTGTTGCCAAATTAGCATTGTGTCGGTGTGTAGCATCATCTTTGGGCTAGCTGTCATGTCACATCTTAATAAAGATGCACCAGGAACAGAGCCGACTGCAGCTGCTCCTGCCGAGCAGCAGCGAGGGCATCGTGGTAATAAGACCCACCCAACCTACAGCTGGTTACATCTGTCTGAGACACACACAGCACCCTGATTTAGAGCTGGTCGGCTCATCCTCCCCTTCGTTTGTGTCTCAGCTCCAACAGACCAAATGAAAGGGAGTCAGTGTGTAGCTGTGAGTCAGCAGCAGCGGCAGAACTGAACACACAGCTGGAAAACATAGATGCTCCAGTGGATGCACGGATCCGGCCACATGTCCCCTTCTGTATGATGTTCCTTTCTGTCTCTGAGAGCATCATCTGGTAAAAAACTATCTGTGCATTCCACAGGAGCTCACAGGACCTGAGAGTGCAACCAGCCAGCACCTGGGAGCAAACCAGGAACCAAAACAGAGCCCCACATTCATTTACTGAGCATTCACCCAGCCAGGCGAGTCTGTTAAGAAAACCTTCTTATTTACAAATCCCAGCCTGGCAAAAGACGAATCTTGGCCAGTTGGGGGGGTTCTAGTCAAACACAGCAGCCCTCTGAGTGTCTGTGCAGCAAACTGAAGCTCCCACCAATCTTTCAGCAGGGATATAAACCCTCCGATTGTCCCAGAGAAGTGGCACGATAGCAGTCTGGCACATTAAACCAGAGCAGAAGACAAAACAGGAGTGTTTATCAGGGACAGGTTGTGATCCACAGCGTCAGGGATCTGAAACAGGCCTGCACTGTGGCCTATGATAGCTGTCCACCTCGAGAGAAATGTATGAAACTACACAGCACTGCGTGCAGCCGGAGGACTGCAGCAGCCACAGTCTGATTGGCTGGTTCCTGCAGAAGCATGATGTCACGTCTTTGGAACACAGGAGACGCCGAACAGGGAATTAAAGACATCCTCTTCAGGTGGATAATGTGGGCTTAAACGTGCATTTAACCTGCTCAGGGTGCCTGTGCTGCGTTTAAAGTCGTGCTACCATCAGCGTTTATAAGAGAAGTGACATGAAGAAGCTCACCCAACGCCCTGCTCGCCCGCATCAAGACCTCCCCCACTTTCAGTCGGGTCTCCAGGGAGCGCTCCTTATTGGACGAAGGGAGGGAGGGTCCGCTTTGGAAGTCCTTCAGAAGCTTCTCCAGGATCCGGTCCGGATAGGAATCAGCCAGCGCAGCCAGACCTTGAATGGCGGACAGGTAGACAAACGGGTCTTCATGCTCCAGGTTTTCTAAGAAGAGCTGCAGAGGACACACCATCATCAGCGTGATTTAGCACAGAACCTAGAGCTGAGAACCACTCAGATAAAGTCTCTGATCGGCTGCTCATTGGACAGAAACTGAAAAAGAACGTTATTGTCCTCCACTTTTTACCCCTTTTACTGTTTATTAGGAATAAAAACAGCCCTGCGTTTGTCAGTTGTGGCGCTTGATTAAACAATCTGCAGATCTAAGATCTAAGATCACTCTGAACGATTTATTCTGGAAAACAGGAGATTCTGGAGTCCAGAGTTTTATTCTACAGGAGGACGTAAAATCAGTTTAAATGTGGGAAGTGACACGTTTTACTAGTTCAAGACAATCTGCTTTCTAAAAAGAAACATCTGGAGGAACATGTTGCAACTAATCGGGTTAACGGCTATAAAAAAGAGCACCTTAGAGAGGCAGAGTCTGTTTTGGTAACAGTTCCACCAATCCTTTGGACAGGAAGCTGGAGCATTTAGCATAAGACTGGCATCATATCATATATAACAAAGACATGTTTCCTCCCTAACTGGAACCAGCAGAAAGCTTTCATTGACCTCTGATCGGTGACTTTAAATGCATCTAAAGTCTTTTTATTTTCTTATTTTCATCATCCAACATTAGCTGCCATTTCCCTTTTATCTTAGCTGTCTCTGCTGAAGTTTGGGAAAATAAAATCACCAGCAGAACCAAAGAGGATTAAAGCTGCATCCGTCCGGAGACATTCAAAGAGAATAATTCCAGTTAAAGATTACAGGTCAGATGAGAGGTTTCAGATCAGGTGACTGAACGTATGAAAGCTGCAGAATCCCAACAATCAATAGTGGGGGTTTCTGCTGTATCAGCAGGGGCTTTTGATTAAAGAGAATTGTAAATGAGGCGGTGCTCTATCTTGACCATACCACCTTAACAAGCCCCGAGGGACCCACCGGAGTCCTCCCTGAGGAGGAGGTTCATTCATTAATCATGTCCCAGGAGGCTCGGATAAAGCCACATCCTGCTGATGCTCACATTCAGAGGAGCGGTACTCTCCCTCAGATCCTTTATCTTTCAGACCGAAGCACTTGTTTCTCCTCAGATCAGCTCCATCCTCTCTCTGAGGAGCCTGGGCATCATGACTGATGACCACTGCTCCTCCTCTGACCAATTTGTGCTTTGTGACTCAGTCTGACCCCAGCTCCTGCTCCAGAACCCAGCCGAGCGTCTGCTGGTCCATTAACCGAAGAGGTCACATGACCCTCCTCTCCTCACTGACCTCCACCGGCTGCCTGAATCAGAATCTGAATGCAGACCTCTGGGCCTGCAGCAGCTGTTTAAGCTCAGTCCTTCTGGACCTCTGAGTTCCTCTCAGGAACCTCGTCTGGTTCTGCAGCAGCTGTTTAAACTCAGTCCTTCTGGACCTCTGAGTTCCTCTCAGGAACCTCGCCTGGTTCTGCAGCAGCTGTTTAAACTCAGTCCTTCTGGACCTCTGAGTTCCTCTCAGGAACCTCGCCTGGTTCTGCAGCCCGAGTCCAGCCTGTTCTCACCGGTGGTTCCATGATGGTGGAAGCAGCTACCAGATGCTGTCAGATGCACTGAAGACATCTCCTCTCCCGACACACACCGGCTGTGTTCTTCTGGACCGGTTCTACTCAGATTCTGTCCTAATCACTGTCTCAAACTGCTGCCAATTCTTTTAGGTTTGAGTTGTTATAAATGCTGAAAAATTCTACTTTTAACTGACCAATCAGGAAACTTTCTCCTCCTCCAAACTGAGAGCTCTCTGCCTAACATCACCCTTTAATGCCCACTCTGGGGTTTGTTCCTGGCTTTTAAGTTAAATGATGGAAATCCAGATCCATAAAGGAAAGTTTTATCTCTAATTCTTGTGTAATTTCAGTCATTTGTGTTGAGGAACATTAGATGTTGTTGCTAAGCAGCTAAATGAGCAGTGAGCTGAATACATCCCACCTCTCTCCAGCCTACTGTGGCCATGGATGAGACAAAAGAAATGTAACAAAGCCACATACCGGGAGGACTTTCTCTTGGGCCTGAACGGCCTCTGGATCTTTGTGCTGCACCTTCTGGGTCAAAATCCTGAGGGCGAACGCTCTGGTTGGCACGTCCGGGTCACAGGCCTCCAGCAGCCAATCAGAGAAGGGCTTCTTGGGTTTGTCAGGGTCAGAGGATGCTTCCAGTCTGCTGACAGATGCCTGCGAGTTGCCTGCCTCCCCCTTCGCTCCACTCTGCTTCTCTGATGTCGTTTCAGGGGTCCTGGAGGGCCGAGCCGCCGCCGCCGCAGAGAGGTTTTCAGGCATGAAGGCGCCACGAGTGGCAATGACGGCCCTGAGGTTGGACGCCAGCTCCTGAATGAGCACATCACGGTGCTGCTGAGACAGAGTCTCCAGAGGTGGAAGCAGCCTCGCCATCGACGAATAATCCTCCGCTCTGAGCTGGGAAAGAACAGGAGACGTTTTTATCTTCTTATTCTCATGTGAACGCCTCGTTTTTAAAGCTACCTTCAACAGCAAACTGACATCAGATCAGCTGCACATCCCCACAAACAGATCCACACATGCAAACATCCTATAAGGGGAACCGCCGAAGCAGGTCAACTCTATCAGTGTTTAAAATAAAAAGGCAAAGGCTGCTGGGAGCTCAGTGTCTAAGACAAGCAGCAGAAGAAGAATATTTGAGCTAAATAAGCTTTTAAAGCAGGTGGCTTCTTGCCTTCTACATTATGTGATAAGATTAGCCTAAATTAAACTATTAATGAGGACACAGTGATACTAGTAAACTGGCACTGAATATAAATATGACACATACATGCGCTGTTTCTGTTGGGATGCACAGATTGAGGAATAATAATGTGAAACATGATCACTTTACGGAGATCTACAGCTGATAATGATTGTTTTGTCATTTATTTTCACTTTAATACCAAGAAAACAAGGAAATATGCTTTAATAAAAGTATTTAATCACATATATTCATTCATTTGTGGGGAAAAATAAATGTTTCCAAAGACTTTTTAGCCTTTTAAACCAACTCAAAGACTTTTCAGCTCAAACCCAACTAACTTATTTCTTTTCTGAGCCCAACAAGCTTAATTATAAGCTTATATTTATTATAAATGTGGTCAGTTTTAAGGCGAAGTCAAAGCAACATCAGCAGAAAAACACTCCTCTTATCCTGCTAGATGAATATATCTGCATATTTCTCTTCTTCAGAGTGATTTTAAAGCTTTTCGTGCTGTCTGTCACATACAAACTACGCCCCCTGGTGTTCTATGTCAGGAAATGCATCATTTTTCATGGGGAATTTAATCCAGTCTCCAGGTGACCATTCGAGGTCAGAAAGATGTGGGAAAAAAACAGTTTTAAGGCTTTTTCTTGAAGAAACTAAAATAAATATCCAAAGCCTCTGTTATCATGCAATTCCAGCACATGTGGGGCAGATTTATTAAGTCTGAGTGGTGGATGTGTGCAGTTTCCAGTCGTAGGTACCTGAGGAGCAGACAGCATTGTGGCCACCAGGCCCATCCCCATGCTGAGAGTCTGGCTCTCTATTGGGTTCCCAACATTTGGCCCGGAGGCCTGATCCAGGCCCACACAGGCCCTCTGGAGCAGGGACACCATGAAGTCCACCACCTGTAAGAGTTAAAAGTTAAACATCAGAGAGGAAATGCTGGAATCCAGAGGAGTTCATGGTGGACTCAATGACTGCAAGGTGCCCAGGTCCTGTGGCTGCAGAACCAGCCCAGATCATCAGCCCTCCACCACCGTGCTTGACAGCTGGTATGAGGTGTTTGTGCTGATATGCTGTGTTTGGTTTCCTCCAAACGTGCTGCTGTGCATTAGGACCAAACATCTCCACTTTGCTCTGGTCTGTCCAAAGGACATTGTTCCAGAAGTCTTGAGCTTTGTTCAGATGCAGCTTTGCAAACCCAAGCTGTGCTGCCATGTTCTTTTTAGAGAGAAGAGGCTTTCTCCTGCAGCCCTTCCAAACAAGCCATCCTTGTTCAGGCTTTTTCATGACCTTTAACCTTTAACATGCTAACTGAGGCCTGTAGAGTCTGAGATGTAGCTCTGGGCTTCTTCACCTTGGGGTGACCTTTAACCTTTAGCATGCTAACTGAGGCCTGTAGAGTCTGAGATGTAGCTCTGGGCTTCTTCACCTTGGGGTGAACTTGCTGGGACGTCCACTCCTGGGAAGATTGACAGCTGTCCTGAATGTTTTCCACTTGTGAATAATCTTTCTCTCTGTAGAACGATGGACTCCAGATAGTCTGGAAATGGCCTTATAACCCTTCCCAGACTGATGGGCAGCAGCAGCTGCTTCTCTGAGATCATTGCTGGTGTCTTTCCTCCTTGGCATCGTGTTAAACTGACAGAACTTCTGCTTTTATAGAGCTGCTCACACTGACTGAGGATCAATAATCAGAGCATTGATCAGCAGCTCCTGGCTGCTTCTTACCCTCTTAGTTCCTGTGGAAGCAGTGAGGGTTCACTTAGTTTTTAACTCACTGCTTCTGTTTTTGTTCTATAAATAAGGACACAGTGTGATGTGTTGATCTGAGGTTGGATTCAGTAATTTTTAACATGTAAAACTTTAGAACTGGAAGAGATGTGTACTTTATTTTTCCCATAATCGTCCCTCTTAAAACTAGTTCATATAAACATTTAGTGACCACACAGACTGAAGATAAGACACGATCCAGTGAAGTAAGGCCTAGTTATCAGACTTTAAAAGAACAGAGACGAAGCACAGATGCTATTTCTGGTGTGGCTTCATGACTCAATGCAGCCTGCTTCCATTATCAGAACTCCCAGTGGACCGCCGGCTGATCTAGAAACATGTTGTACCAGGAGAGATGTGGCGGCGGGAGGCCGGGCCGCCGTCTCATTGATGAAGCATGCAGCAAATCTAGGACAAAGTGTTTTTTACCAGCAGGTCAGACATGGGAAAATCCTATTAACCAAACTGATCCACAGTTCAGTTCTTCTACAAACTGCTTCTGCAGACTACTGTCAGAATGTCAGCCAGCTGCATGTTAACTGGATCCGTCACCAGTTAACGGACGAGCCTCGTCAAAACTCACTGGGGGAGGTTTTTGGTTAGGTCGTGTCTCTCTGTGGTGCAGCGGATCTCTTCTTAGATAACTTCAGCTCATTTCTCATCTTTTTGCATCTCCCTGTAGTTCATTTGATGCCACTTTGTTCGTCTTTTGTGTCTCTGTGAGTCTCTGTAACTGTCTGTGCTTTCAGTGCTGTGTTGGTACATCCCTGCATTAAAGGTACTACCTCCAGTCGGGGTAAGACCCCCCCCCACACTACCCGCCCACCAATGTAAGTCCCTTTAGATCACATATGTCAAACTCCGGTCCTCGAGGGCTGCTGTCCTGCAGGTTTTAGACGTTTCCCTGCAGGTTTTAGATGTTTCCCTGCTTCCACACACCTGATTCAGATTAAATGGATCTCTATGAAAGATTGTTAAGTTCTGCAGCAGTCTGCTAATGAGGCATTGATCTGAATCAGGTGCGTTGAAGCAGTGAAACATCTAAAACCTGCAGGACAGCGGCCCTCCAGGACCGGAGTTTGACATCCCTGATTTAGATAAAAGCGTCTGCCAAATGAACATAAACACACCCGACAGCATCATTCAACTAATCCAGCAGCTTTCCTTCTGACGACAGGAAGCTCTCAGCTGAGCGTAGAAACAAACTTTCTTTCCGTTACGTAGTGAGGGTCAGCGAGGCCTTTTTCATGTTTCTGTTCTGTAACGTAAGGAATGAAACGGTTAAATCGGTGTTGGAACTTGGCTGTGCAGCTTAACCGGGGCTCACACCAAAAGCATCGTGAGCGGCCAGCTGTCGTTCATTTTCAATGTAAGCTGGCGTCGATGAGCTTCATGAGCTTCAAGAGTTGAGAAAGGCTCAACTTTATGCAAATGAGCAGTGACGCGACGCGACGACAGCCAATTAGGGCCGATCTGGATTCCGAAGGCGGAAAAAAGGTGGAAAAAAGGCGAAAAAAAACACAAAGAAGGCTGCCAAGAGTAGGATCCACGGTGAAAGAGGGAATCGATGTATGGATGGATTATTATATATATATACTAGTTGCTATACATATAAGCCCCGCCCCTTTGGCCGCTTCCGGCGGCAGAAGAAGTACAAGCGGCGGGTTGTGAGCTTCATGAGCTTCGAGAGTTGAGAAAGGCTCAACTTTATGCAAATGAGCTGTGACACGACGCAACGACAGCCAATTAGGGCCGATCTGGATTCCGAAGGCGGAAAAAAGGTGGAAAAAAGGCGGAAAAAAGGCGAAAAAAAAACACAAAGAAGGCTGCCAAGAGTACGATCCATGGTGAAAGAGGGAACCGATGTATGGATGGATTATTATATATCTGCTAGTTGCTATACATATAAGCCCCGCCCCTTTGGCCGCTTCCAGCGGCAGAAGAAGTACAAGCGGCGGGTTGTGAGCTTCATGAGCTTCAAGAGTTGAGAAAGGCTCAACTTTATGCAAATGAGCAGTGATGCGACGCGACGACAGCCAATTAGGGCCGATCTGGATTCCGAAGGCGGAAAAAAGGTGGAAAAAAGGTGGAAAAAAGGCGGAAAACAGCAGAGCTCAAACACAAAGAAACACAAAGAAGGCCCAGAGTACGATCCATGGTGAAAGAGGGAACCGATGTATGGATGGATTATTATATATATGCTAGTTGCTATACATACAAGCCCCGCCCCTTTGGCTGCTTCCGGCGGCAGAAGAAGTAGAAGCGGCGGCTGTGGTCGCTCACAACGCTTTGGTGTGAGCCCCCGGTTACCCACCTGTGAGGTCTTCCTCAGCAGCTGAGTGTGCTGCAGACACTCCACCATCGCAGCCAGCACCTGAAGCAAGGCCAGCCTCTGAGCTCGCCGCTCAGCTCCACCCAGCAGCCGCTGCTCCACCTCCAGCAGCGTCATGGCCGACACGTCCACCTCCTCCTCGTCCTGTGTCTCTCCATCAGCTGCAGCTGCCCAGTTGGTCAGTTCCTGCAAGGGGAGCAAACAGAGTATAACACACTAAAAGGTCCAGCAAAGCTGGAATGAATGCACCAACTCAGCAGAGTTCTGATTAGTGCGTTTTCTATTCATGTTCAGGCACCTGCATGATGTGAGTAAAGACTTAGAGGACAAAGCTCGACTTGTCCTGTTGGAACACATTAAAGATCCAATCACAAAGGCTTCAACATGTTATTGGGATAAAATTAACCTTTCAGGTCTTACGTTTGGTTTCTAAGGACCAGAAATGACACTTTTTCTTCTGATGAAGCTGACTCACCTGACCCTGAGTCATATCTATTCATGCTGCTCCCATGATGCACCGCTCTCTTTGTGTGACTCTCAGCTGTAGTTTTCTATCTTTCTGCAGGGGTTTGGCTCGTATAAGCTCAGACTGGAGGTTGTGGTGGCAGACGGCTTTAAAAATACGCTCATTTCCACGTCAGCTTGGTCGGATCTGTTCAGTGAGCCCCCGTCTTTACCTGCAGCAGCTCCAGGAAGAAGTCGCCGGGCAGGTCAGAGTCCCCGAGCTCAGCCAGCAGCTGCATCAGACACTCCAGCCTCCACTGCTCCCCTGACAGCTTTTCGTACATCTCATCGTCCTCGTCACTGGGAGAGAAGCGCAGAGAGGTCAGTGAAACTGATGCTCAAAGGACTTCTCAGAGGACGTGTCGGCCTTGAGCGCCATCACCTGCCGATCCCCCTGCAGCGGAGCGCGGCGCCTCCATCACTGCCTGCAGTGAAGCAGAAGCCTGCCGCCACGTCCTTCCTCTGTCCCTGCAGGCCTGAAAGCTGCCTCAGTGCAGATAGAGCTGCAGGCGCCTCAGCGTGGCTCAGGTACCACAGCAACACCTCCTGACAGGGGGCGCTGTGGAGAACACCAACAACACGAGGATACAGAGCTGCAGTTACTTAACTTTGTTTTCAAGCCATGATGAAGACGCTGTGAGAGAGTCTGCAGCACCATTAAGCAAAGTGCATCAATGCAAACAACTACTTCTTGTATTTGCCAAATTTGGCCCGCAGTGTAATTATATTTGGCCCGCGAGGCATTTTCAAATTAATATTAGAGCTGGCCCGCCAGTATTATACGGCGGCAGCGCTGTAACCCCGCATTCACCGCTTATACTACAAATCCCATAATGCTTTGCGGTTGTTTTGGCGCGTCAATTAGAACAGAGGCAGACACGCCCCCTCCTCTGTGTCAGTAGCATCTATGCTAGCGGTCTTTTTGTGCCCCCCGCCTCTCCCCCAGACCTCAAACCACAGCTGTCACTGTTACCTACCAAAAAATGTCCAAAAGAAAGGCAGAAAATAGAACTTTTCTGGACAGGTGGGAGACAGAATATCTGTTTATGTAAAAGACAGACCTGTTTGTCTTGTTTGTGGAGCCAACGTGTCAGTAACTAAGGAGTAACTAAGGAGTAACTAAGGAGTAACTAAGGAGTAACTAAGGAACAATATTAGACGACACTATGAAACGAAACACCAGGACAAATATAAGGACCTGGACACAGCTCAAAGGAGCCAGAAAGTAAAGGAGATGAAAAGAGGTTTATGTTATTTTATTTTCACATTTATTAGCCTTAGGCAATAAATTTTCATTTAAATTTAATTTAATATGCCATTGATATGTTTTATTATTATTATTATTAGCAACTCAATTTCGCACCCCTGGACTTTAAAGTTATATAAGCCTTGCTTGTTCAGTATTCGTTGTTAAATCAAAACTTGTTGGGTTCCATATTAAAAGGTTAATTTGTTCAACCTCGGCCCCCTGTGTATTTGAGTTTGACCCCCCTGCTCTAACCCCTGAATAATGTTCAGGAACCAAAAGAGAACCAGAGGGGGGACGATTTAAGGCTTTATGTTCGGTTTGGGTTCAGTTTGTTAAGCTGGGAGCGTCACATATGCAGAACAGTTTCATTTTGTCTGTGGCTGCAGTTTCTCTCTTACAGACAGAACTGCACAAAAACATTTTTGGGTCATCATTTTGACCTCAAATCAACAAAAATACACCTTTTCAGTGTGTAGGTAACAAGTCAGAGACGTTTAAAACGCCATTTACCTGCTATGATGATGATAAAGTCAGTTTCAGCAGCTAAATGTGAGTCCGATTAGACAAAACTGTGCATTTCTGGTCCTTATCAGAGGTATCCCAGCACTAAAATCAACTGTGGAGGGACTGACTGCGCTACAGCAGAAAGGTTGCTGGTGCGAATACGAAACCTGGGAGGTTTTCTGAGGTCGGTAACAGCATCAGGGAGCTGGGAATGTGTTGTGGGAATGTTTTTAACCAGCAGGTTCAGGGAAAGAGTTCTGCTAAAGCAGTATTTCTCAATTCCAGTCCTCATGACCCACTGCCCTGCATGTTTTAGATGTTTCCCTCCTCCACCACACCTGATTCAAATGATCAGCTCGTCACCAAGCTCTGCAGTGGCCTGATGAGGAGCCATTCTCCTAAAGCAACACTCGAGTGGTTAAAGTGACACTGAAGAAGTTAGTGAACCTTAAAATTGTTCTCATTCTGAAGAGCTTTGTTATTTGTTCCCGGAGTTTTTCTCTTATGGTTCTGAAACCTTAATTCATTTCAGTCTGAGGAGTTAATGACACACAGCAGTTTTACTTCCTCTTAAACGAGAACCAGAGATGGTGAAGAAGAAGACACAAACCGAAGGTGGGAGACGTTCTGTTTGGTGAAACAGAAGAGTGTGAAGATGACCCGAAGAACTCCTTCCAGCGCCGTGAGGAGCGTCTCTGACGGACTGTTTCCAACCACCCAGATCTGAACAGGACACACAACAAAAAGCCAGCATCACCCTGCAAATCTCTGCCCTTCAACACTTTGTTTGCCTCAGATCGGCTTGAAGGCCACAAAGAAGGAGTCTGGAGATTCTGGGTGACTGAGTGAAGGAAACTGGACTTGTTCCCGGTCCTTAGCTGAGCTAATCAACCTCTCGGATGAGAGTCCAGTCTCACAGTTGACCTGGAACCGCTCTCTTGCCCACACCAGATCAGAGTCATGGTGAACATCTGTGACAGCTTGTACCGTCACTTCCTGCATCGGCTTCATCTCGTTACCCGGGGAAACCTTTAAACTTCTGCAGGCTCACCTTGTAAACATCCTCCACACAACATGTCAGCTCCGACTCCTCAACTGCGACCGGAGAATCACCGTCTCCTGAAGAACAAACACAGGAGCCCAATTATCATCGAGCCTGAGTGAGCGCATCCTTTCCAGTGGAAACTAACCTCCTTTTGTTTCCTCCATACTCTGCATGGACTAACTCTCTATTTCTACAGATTATTAAATGTATTTGACGCACATATAAAGCAGGTTTCTGCCTTCCTTCACCTTCATAAAACTGCTCCATGCATCTGCTCCTTCAGGCCTGAACTACTGTAATTCCTTATTATTGTTCTGTCCCACAGATTCTCTGAAAAGCCTCCAGCTGATCCAAAACCCTGCAGCCAGAGTTCTGATGAGATCTAACAGCAGAGATCATGTTTCTCCAGTTTTAGCTTCTCTTCATTGGCTCCCTGTTAGATTCAGAATAGAATTTAAGATTCTTCTCCTCACATATAAAGCTCTTAATGACCGAGCTCCATCACATCTTAAAGATCTCACAGTTGGATATTTCCCCAACAGAGCACTTTGCTCTCAGGCTGCAGGTTTCCTTGTGGTTCCCAGAGTTTCTAAAAGCAGAATGGGAGGCAGAGCCTTCAGTTATCAGGCCCCTAAAAGCAGAATGGGAGGCAGAGCCTTCAGTTATCAGGCCCCTAAAAGCAGAATGGGAGGCAGAGCCTTCAGTTATCAGGCCCCTAAAAGCAGAATGAGAGGCAGAGCCTTCAGTTATCAGGCCCCTAAAAGCAGAATGGGAGGCAGAGCCTTCAGTTATCAGGCCCCTAAAAGCAGAATGGGAGGCAGAGCCTTCAGTTATCAGGCCCCTAAAAGCAGAATGGGAGGCAGAGCCTTCAGTTATCAGGCCCCTAAAAGCAGAATGGGAGGCAGAGCCTTCAGTTATCAGGCCCCTAAAAGCAGAATGGGAGGCAGAGCCTTCAGTTATCAGGCCCCTAAAAGCAGAATGGGAGGCAGAGCCTTCAGTTATCAGGCCCCTAAAAGCAGAATGGGAGGCAGAGCCTTCAGTTATCAGGCCCCTAAAAGCAGAATGGGAGGCAGAGCCTTCAGTTATCAGGCCCCTAAAAGCAGAATGGGAGGCAGAGCCTTCAGTTATCAGGCCCCTAAAAGCAGAATGGGAGGCAGAGCCTTCAGTTATCAGGCCCCTAAAAGCAGAATGGGAGGCAGAGCCTTCAATTATCAGGCCCCTAAAAGCAGAATGGGAGGCAGAGCCTTCAGTTATCAGGCCCCTAAAAGCAGAATGGGAGGCAGAGCCTTCAGTTATCAGGCCCCTAAAAGCAGAATGGGAGGCAGAGCCTTCAGTTATCAGGCCCCTAAAAGCAGAATGGGAGGCAGAGCCTTCAGTTATCAGGCCCCTAAAAGCAGAATGGGAGGCAGAGCCTTCAGTTATCAGGCCCCTAAAAGCAGAATGGGAGGCAGAGCCTTCAGTTATCAGGCCCCTAAAAGCAGAATGGGAGGCAGAGCCTTCAGTTATCAGGCCCCTAAAAGCAGAATGGGAGGCAGAGCCTTCAGTTATCAGGCCCCTAAAAGCAGAATGGGAGGCAGAGCCTTCAGTTATCAGGCCCCTAAAAGCAGAATGGGAGGCAGAGCCTTCAGTTATCAGGCCCCTAAAAGCAGAATGGGAGGCAGAGCCTTCAGTTATCAGGCCCATCTCTGTGGAACCAGCTGCCAGTTTGGCTTCAGGAAGCAGACACCCTCTCTACCTTTAAGATCAGGCTGAAACTTTCCTTTCTGATAAAGCTTATAGTTAGGGATGGCTCAGGTGAGCCTGAAACATCCCATAGTTCTGCTGCTATAGGCCCAGCCTGCTGGGGGAGCTCCCATGATGCACCTCTCCTCCCTCTGACATCATTGCTGTCATTAACTTGTGTTTCTCTCTCTCAGCAGGTGTCTCTGGCCTTGTGTTACGCTGCTTGTTGTCCCCTCTTTCCTGTCCTCTCAGCCCCAGCTGGTCCAGGCAGATGGACCCTTCCTGGTTCTGGTTCTGATGGAGGTTTCTTCCTGGTTCTGCCAGAGGTTTCTTCCTGGTTCTGGTTCTGATGGAGGTTTCTTCCTGTTAAAAGGGAGTTTTTTCCCTCCACAGTCGATGCAATCTGTTGGTTTCCTTGTTTTTTAAACAGTTTTTTTGATTGTTTCTGTATGAATTGGACTAATTTGGAATGAATGCTGATGGCAGACAGATAAACAGCAGCTACTCTCCGAGTTCAACATGTAACATGAGGAGATGATGCAGTTACTGACCGGCGGCGGTGGTGCAACGGTGCAGCGGCGCCAGCAGTGGGCTGAGCAGGTACTGCTGAGCGAAGCTGGGCCTCTCTTGAACCATAGAGAGCACCGCCCTGGTGGCCACACGCTGGAACTGCAGGGCTGTCATCTTGTCTTTGAAGTGCAGCAGGTCGAGGATCTAAAGAACAAAAAAAGCACCAAAGTTTGAATATAATAAATGTTTCAGATTATTATTTTTCACTTTTCATGCAACAATGTTATTGATCGTGTTGTCGGTTTAAATTTTATTACAATAGAGTTGTTTTGGGTTCTGAATTTCACCCCAGAGCTTCAGGTTGGAACTGAGTTGGTCCTGTGTCAGTATAACTTTGTATAATTCACACTGTGGGTTCATACTTCTGTTTAAACCTTTTGGATTCATGACTTTTAGGAACAAAAAATGTACATAAACCTTTATGTTAGACTAAGTTTAGTTCATTTTAGCTTTGTTTAACCCCTTCCCTTTCCAGTGAAACTGCCCTAAAACATCCAGTGATGTCATACTCAGCAGAAGACTAATGTTCTGGAGGATTAGCTGCTGTATTCAACACAAGGCTCATAAAAAATGGCTGCTGGAGGAATCCAGGGTCAGGTTATAGATATTTGCATGAAACAAAAGAATGTGGGAAGCTGACCTGAGGGCAGACGAGTCTGAAGTAGCCGTCCGCCGATGCATGTTGCTGGGGGCAGGCCACCAGGATCCTGGCCACAGCGTCGCATTTTCTCCAGTCTGACACGCCTCCTGCAGGAAGCAAACCAAGCTTCAGTCTGAAGAACGGATCACAGTCTTTTTATGAGCTTCTTCTTCGTTGAACATGTCAGCTGTTACCGATCTAAACAACTCTTTGATTCAAACTTCACTGATAAGACCTTCAGTTTGTGTTCTTTTGGTTCAGCAAAGGCTTTTTTCCTGACAGGACTCCCACATGAGGCTCATGTATCTCACCTCTTTCTGGCTGTAGAAGCAGCACTTTGAGACCAGCAGCTGCAGATTCTGGGACCACTATATTTTGTGGAATTATCTATTTGTAAAACCAGACAGCTGTTTAGATCTTGGTAAGATGACACTTTAAAAGCAGAAAACACCAGAAAAAGAAGATGAAATTATAAAAAAAAACTATGATGCATCATTTTCGGATGTGTTTGCTTCTCCGAATCCGTCCATCCATCTTTTATACCCGCTTAATCCAACTGTCAGGTTGCAACATGCATGTTTTTGGGCAAAAAAGGGACATTTTACAGTCACCAGTTAACCTAAAAGCATGTTTTTGGGCAAAAAAAGGACATTTTAGAGTCACCAGTTAACCTAAAAGCATGTTTTTGGGCAAAAAAAGGACATTTTACAGTCACCAGTTAACCTAAAAGCATGTTTTTGGGCAAAAAAAGGACATTTTACAGTCACCAGTTAACCTAAAAGCATGTTTTTGGGCAAAAAAAGGACATTTTACAGTCACCAGTTAACCTAAAAGCATGTTTTTGGGCAAAAAAAGGACATTTTAGAGTCACCAGTTAACCTAAAAGCATGTTTTTGGGCGGTGGGAGGAAGCCGGAGAACCCGGAGAGAACCCTACGCTTCTCCAACTGTCAGAAAAAACCTACAGCTGTTTGTTTTACTTGAGTCCTCCTCACCTGTTCCTCCCTCCAGGATGGCTCTGACCACCGCCTGCACGCCCTGAGGCTGCATCAGACGCTCAGACAGCAGCTGGCCACAGAGCCGCCGCAGCCAGGCCGGCGCTGATCCCAGACCTGTCCTGCTGCTGGATCCACTGGAGGTCCCCACAGAACCAGACTGAGGAAGGACAGCAGTCGCAGCAAAGGGAAAACCATCAATATCTGAAGGATTTATGGAGCTTCTTAAAAGTTCAGAGCAGAAAAGAGGTGAAAAAGAGATCCGATGGTACATTTAAGATACAATTTCAGGGTTTATTCATGAATTCATCACCGAGTTTTATCCTCAAACCAGAGTTTTTACAACAGCTGATAAAAACAGGGACTCACTACTTCTGTAGGATGGATGGAAAATAACAGCTGAACATTCTGGCTTTTAAAACTTACCTTAAAATAAGTTTAAATATGTAAATGAGTCTGTGGCTGAAAGAGAGTTGCACAACAAGCTGATGCAGCTGAATAAATGACAGGAAACAGGTCCCCAACAGGAGAGCTGTCAGTGGAAACCATGGAAAGGATTATGAGGCTCTTTCAGGAAGGTAAATCAGCTCAGAATGTGGAAAAAGATGCTATTTAGCTGTGGCTAAAATGCGGAGAAAGTCGGATTTAATGTGAAGGTTGTAAAAGGGTCAAAGAGTCAGGACAGAAAACTCAAAGCAACATGTCTGAAAATAGAAGTTCATCTATTTTCAGGTTGGTGGTTGGACCTGAAAAAGTGTTTTTTGCAAAATCAAAAAAGTATTTTAAAAGTTTTACATCCAGAAATGTAAATTTGCTAAAGTAAAAATCAAAGATCTCAAGAGGGAAAAAAGGAGCTAAATAATAAGCATTGATGATGAAAAGCAGAAAGCTATTAAAGCTCTGAGTCTGTTCCAACCTGTTTTCTTTGGTAATCCACAGATTAACACTTTGTTCTACATTTCTATGAGCTTGTTTTGTTGTTTTTTTGCTTTGATCGTCATAATTTTCCTCAATATCATCTCATGGTGTTGATATTTAAACGTATTTGTTGCACAACTGCTGACCAGGAGTTAAAAATTCTGGTTAACAGCTCGTTCTGCTTCCTCCACGTGGAGAAAATCAGTTACTGCAGCCTGAATTTAATGTTTCTGTTTCCCTTTGACATTGAGCTCAAACTAAAACCTAAAATCTACTTTTTAAGATAAAATGCTGCAGTGCAGGTGTCTCTGGGGAGAAATAAACCTTTTAACTGGGACATTAAACTGAGGAGCAGCAGTGACAGGACTTTAAATATTAATCCAAAAAGCAGCACCTGTTTGGGTCCACCCTGGAGGATCAGCAGCTCCTTGACGACGATCGGCTGGTAGACTTTGTTCAGGAGGTTCCTGAGGGCCTCTTTACACGTTCGACACTCATCAGCACTGAGCGGCTTCATCAAATAAGAAACGAGGAAAATCAGAACACGTGACTTTTAGGCCTATTGAATCCATGCATCTAAAGTGTAAAATGCTGCTTGGCCTTTTTACAACATTACTCTGATTATAACAGGTGAAAAAACACCACCAAGGAGCAGAAGTCATGACTCATAATGGTCCACAGGCCCAGTTTAAGGGTCCCATATGCCTTCAAAAGGAAGGGGTAGGGTAAAGTATTGGTCTGATATAAACTATAAACGTCTCAAATCTCTCATGAAGAAGAAATATTGGATTAAATCAAGGCTTTAAAACCACATAACAGATGATTTTCACTATTTTATGACCTTTTTTTATCGTTTTTAATCAGAATCCTGACTTGTATGAGAGATGGAGCTGCACTCACCCTGTCATCCTCTCTGTGTGGCTGGTAACCCAGCTGGCACAGCGCTGCCATCAGGTCCCCCAGATGCCGTGTGAACACCAGAGTGGCGAGGGTTGACAGCTCTGCCAGCTGCAGCAACACTTTGGTGGTGGTAAGAAGGCGGCGGCCCACTGTGGGCAGTGCCTCCCTGCAAATGACTTTTTCCACCACAGCGCCAAACGCAGACCTTCGGCCCAGCGGCACACCCACTCCTGGGGCCAGGTAGGGGCAGAGCCCCAGAGAAACCACAAATTGCAGGGCAGCTCCGAGCGCTTTCTGCTGGGAGACACTCAGGACATCAGGTGGTAAAGACGGAGCCATCTCAGGGGTGCGATGTTTCGCTGCAGAGGGAGGCGGGGCCTGATGGAAGCCCTTCAGCTCGTCTGTCAGGTGTCGCTTCAGGGTGAGCAGCAGCAGGAGACACTCCTGAACAAAGCTCCACGTGTCATCTCCTGTCTCACTGCAGAACCAGTCTGCTGCCACCTTCACTTCCTCCCTCAGCCTCCTCACCCACTCAAAGCCGTCACTGCTCTGAAGCTGCTCCAGGAGAAGCGCCCTGTTGGCCCCCAGAGCGGCCTGCAGGGCCTCCTGATGTGAGGACTGTGCAGACGCCTCTGCAGATAGCAACACACAGAAGATCACACTGATGGAGGTGTACAAACATTATACTGTGAGTATACAGCGTCTCAAAGTCAGTGGGAGAATTCTGCTGGATAAATATTACAAGCTACTATCTAATATTTACTTTTATTTAACTGCAGACAGTGTGGAGTCAATATATTTCATGTTATGTGTCATCAACGTTATTTAATTTGTCAATAAACAGCAAATGTTTCTGCAGTTCAGGTCTACAACCTAAAGAAAAAAGATCAACTAAAGTGAAATCTGGGTTCATAAAGTTCAGAATAAGAACTGATTTCAGCGGGTTTCTTTTTAAATAATTCCTGCAAAACAGGTTATGTAGGAACTTTGGTTTTCTAACGGAATACAGAGGCAGCTATAGCAAAATGCCTCATCAAGCACACATGTGATTCCCCTTCAAAACTCAGTTAGCTTCTTATCTTCGGTCTGTCACACTTCCACTTACCGCCAACAGGTCTGGTGAGGATATTTATCGCCGAAAGGATCGCGGAAGTCATCTTAGACTATTAGCTTCATATTAGCAGCCTGAAAAATATTCAAATCCTTTCTTTTCTTATGAACGCTAGCTAAACCGCTTCACGCAAAGCTAAAAACAACTCAAACTGACGCTCACATATTACGTCAGCACGCAGCCTCCCAGAGATGACGGGATTGGCTGACGCTACGCTGCATTCAATGTACCGCTGAAAATGGAGTTTCATAGAAAAAAAATCATGAAGGCTGAAGAGAAATAAGAACTACTGAGATGTTGACACTTACAAAAAGAAATATGGAATATATATTACATTGGTACAAACAACCGTGTTGTATATCAATTATGTGATTGAGGTGGGCGTAAAAAACACTAACACATGAGTTTGATGGTGGATTTCAGTGACGACTGATCCCTGCAAAGTTTCCTGTGACAACAAAAACGTCCGAGTTTTATTTTTAGGGCATGTTACCCATCCTATGAACAAGGCACCTTAAGTCAGACATGGTCAGGAAATCTGTTAGGATCTCAATTTCTGCATTTACTTGATTTAAGATTTTGCGTGGTCACTATATAAAATTCAGAAGCAATGCATGATTGATTTGATATAAACTGAGAGGGCCAAGTTCCTGCCACCAAAGCTTGTCATAGCAATGGGTCTTTTTACCAGCTTTGTCATCCATGTTTAGAAGCTGGACTTTACCAAACAAACCTTTCTGGCATGCCATACCTCGAATGTTAACCATTAGCGGTGAATTGAATACGACAGAGTCTAAAGGTCCAAAAGGATAACTTGAAGCTCTGGATAATTTATTTCTCAGAATAAAGTGGAGAACAGAAATCATTTGGCAGAGTCACAGTCAATAAGAGCAACAAATCACTACCAGTAGAACCAGTTGGTAAAACAGGCTCTGTTTCGATTGTATATTCAATGACCCTGAATAGTGTTGGACAGAGAGAGACCTCTAATAACAGAGTCTAACATGCACAAGTCTGAGCACATTACTTTATTCACAACATACTTCAGTTGTACAGTTTTCACCAGGTGTGGCTCCTCTTCAGCAGATTAATCTCTGCTGCAGAATGATTCCAGTGCAGCAGCGGTTTAAGGTGAGCTAAACGAGATAATTTACTCTGGGTGTCTCTGGTCACATGTTACATTTCTGATGGTTAGATTGAAGTCTTCAGGTCATCTACAAAACCATCGTGACTCAAGATGATCCATGTGCACTTGGCAGTCATCTATGGGGGGTAAAAAGATCAAATAAACTGATGAGGGTTCATGTAAGTGACCTTGCTATCAGAGTAATTCAACTTTGTTTCGTGTTTTGTTTCCTTTTTTGATGGCTGAGTTACAAAAAAAGGAGGTAAGAAGCTTTAAAACCAGTAGAAACAACAATCTGCCATTGATAATGTCAGATTTTATCAGTTGAAATCGAATCACAACGTTATTTATCTTTATCAATACATTATTTGCAGCGAGCCTCACCAGAAAACATCTTCAAAAGTCAGAGCTTCAGGATCACTGTGGCCAAAACTATTCAAAAACTGGGGTCTTGGGGTGAACCGTGCCCGAGTTACCACTTTCCTGTGTTGATGGTAGTCTGAATGGGAATCAAGAGTGAAGATTGGCTCCTGATTGGACCTGTCAGTGAAGAAGGGCTCGTTGTCATCGTCACTTGGAGCAGAGTTCCAGTTCTCTTCCAACCAGTGAGGGTCTCGGCTCCACACATGTCCAACTGACCCAGCTCCTGGACCGTCCTCAGGGCTGTGCTGCTCCACCAAGACCTGAGAATCTTTGCCATCAACACCAGCCATATTCATGCTGTGGTAAAGCGCAGGATGGTTGTTGAAAGCATCAGAACCACTGGACTGCCCTGGAGGTTTCTCATAATTTGGCTTGGGCAGACTGAAGCGAAAGGATGATGGTGAAGTGAGGGATGGCCACATGGGGTTTGTGGTCCATCTGTTTCTTGGACCTGAAGATAGACGAGTTCAGAAGGAATGAGCATTCATTTACACCTCAGCTTTAAATGGTCATTGTGGTTTGATAAGTCACCTTTACCACCTTGTGAAGGGAAGCAGACGATAGTTCCAACCAGCAGACAAGAAATCCACAACACCCTGAAGAGAAACAGTTACTAAAGTGCTGTATTCATTTTATCAGTTAATGTGCAGCAGTTTACTTACTTCATTCTGGAACAAACAGGGAAAACACAGATTTAACGCCTCCCCTACCTAGAGCACATTTAAACAAATACAAGTCAACACATTCGCCAGCAATTATATTTAAAAACCACAGTTCATACCTTTCAACTGCACAAAAGCTCGCAAAATACTCAGTTCACAACATATGTGTTCATATGATGCAGAGGCCACTGATTACTCAGTGGTAGCAGCTGCTGTTGGAGCGGTTCGACATACTCCTCACTGTGGTTAATCCCAATGAGTGCTGCTTGTCTCTGTCTGAGGGCATGACCCAGACAGAGGAGACGACTACCAGCGAGGGAGGAGCTGCTCTGAGGGGAAAGGCCTGAGGGGCTGGTGAACAACCATGATCTGTCACAGGTTTATTTCAGTCAATTTCTAGATTAAGAGAGAAAAGAATGACCAGCAATCGTTTGTTGAGTGGTTTAACTGGAATTAAATGTATTCAGTGGTCTTTTTAACTATATCCTGACCAAAACACCAGATGTTTTCCCCCCAAATCCATCATTCAGATACTTCTGTCCAGTATCGGCCCAAACAAATCTATTTGTAAATGTGATTTATTTCTACAGCCCTTTACAACAATCCATTTCGGTTTACAGCAGATAATAAATAAAGAAAAGAATAAGTAAAAAACAATAAAATAACAGTAAAAGCAATAAAATATAGCAAAATTTAATAAGATAAGATAAAAGTGTCACCATACTACTGGGTATTAAAAGCCATCTGAAATAAGTAGGTTTTTAGCTTAGATTTAAAGAGGCTCAGGTCAGAAATAAGATGCATCGGGGGGGGGGGGCTTATTCCAGAGCCTGGGGGCACCCCAGGGCTTGTATTTGGACCTGAACACTTCCAGAAAAAGTTGATTTGTTGACCTCAGAGCTCTGCCAGGGTTACAGTTAAAAGCTCAGATAAATACGATGGGGTGAGGCCGTTAAGAGCTTTAAAAACAAACTTTAAAAGTTAAAAATCAGTTCTATGAAGGACAGGAAGCCAATGAAGGGAGTTAAGAACAGGAGTGATGTGCATACGTCTGTTAGTGTTGGTTAAAAGACGGGAGGCGACATAAAGTGTAGTTCAGGATACCAAATGTACGTCCATGTATCCATTATTCATACCTGCTTCATCCAGCTCATGGTCACAGGGAGGTTAGCTGTCATTGGGCCGGTCAGGTTCTGTACGGGTCAGTCGTTCATCACAGGGTGAATCTGACAGCACTTGGTATTCCAAACGGTTCCCCATCGAAGCACAAACCGGGCTCAGCTTCCACCATCAGTTAAGATCAGGCGCTCAAAGGGTCGTCACACCATAAGACTCTAATGCTGCACTGTTGGACCCCCAAAATAACAAAGGCACCGGCCATTTAAATACTTCTGAAAGCAGGTTTTATGGAGATAATTGTAAATATAACTAAAGCTCTGAAAAGAACACATATAAGACACAAAAGATTAATGAGATCATCTCCAAGTTCTTCTTTTTCTTCTTCTCTTGGTGTTTAATGGCAGCTGCCATCTTCTGAATCTACTGCTCTTTTAAAGATTTTACTCTTTTAAAGATTTTACTCTACTCTTTTACTCTACCCAGAGGTTTCTTCCTGGTTCTGGTTCTGCCAGAGGTTTCTTCCTGGTTCTGCCAGAGGTTTCTTCCTGGTTCTGCCAGAGGTTTCTTCCTGGTTCTGGTTCTGCCAGAGGTTTCTTCCTGGTTCTGGTTCTGCCAGAGGTTTCTTCCTGGTTCTGCCAGAGGTTTCTTCCTGGTTCTGGTTCTGCCAGAGGTTTCTTCCTGGTTCTGATGGAGGTTTCTTCCTGGTTCTGGTTCTGCCAGAGGTTTCTTCCTGGTTCTGGTTCTGCCAGAGGTTTCTTCCTGTTAAAGGGAGTCGTTCCTTTCCACAGTCCCTCAGGCTCAGGACGGGAGATTGGACTGAAGACAAGTTTCGGTCCAATCTGTTGGTTTCCTTAGCTCGGATATTATTTTTGAATTGGCTCCATATGAATTCATTGGATTATGATTACAATGAATTGAATTCCAATTGGCTTGAATTGGACTATATTACCTAAGTGCCTTGAGATGACTGTAATTGTTGTAATCTGGCGCTTTATAAATAAAACTGAATTGATTTGAATAGCCATTTAAAAACTTATGAAAGCAGTTTTTATGGAGATAATTGTAAATATAACTAAAGCTCTGAAAAGATTAATGAGATAATCTCCAAGTTCCTCTTTTTCTTCTTCTCTTGGTGTTTAACAGCAGCTGCCATCTTCTGAATCTACTGCTCTTTTAAAATGATTTTTTTAGACGTTTTATTTAGGAACTCTATGATCTACCGTCTTCTGTGACTCCCAAATCAAAATGCAACTAATCCTTTCTTCGATTGACAAGTTCAATTCCTGAAAAAACATTCTTTTAACCGAAATTTCATCATGCCTTTTTAGATAATCTGTCCACTCTCTCATTTACCGACATGAGAAGGAAGCCGCAGAAGCTTTAGCTTGTTTGCTTTGTCTGACGTGACTTGGCAGCTGAAACAATATGTTTATTCTGCAGCTGTTTCCATCTAATTCTATAGTAGAAAAAGCAGCCATAGAGTCACTACACGTGTGGAACTGCTTTGAATTCACTATAGGGTCATAATTAAGGCATGCATCTCTGTAATATGCACACTTTGATGGTTTTACGTATTTTTAACCATCTCTATTACACATCCTGGGGCTTTCGACCCGTGGATAAATACCTGGATGTATTTGCAATAGAAGCGATCAGTCCTGCTGTTATATTCACTGGCATAACCTTCTTTTTCCTCCTTTTCTGACTTTAGGGACTGCTCGTTCCACAGCTGTTTTTACACCCAAACTGATCCCATTTTCCAGACTCTTGATTTCATTGATCTCAGCAGCTATTGGTAAATGTTTATCACTCTCAGTCAGCTTTTTCAAATATAAATTCACTGATCTTATGTTAATTTTACATGACTAATGGTCACTACCAATGGTTCCTTCATGATAAATTTCATGTTGTTGCCATACTAATGGACACAAAAGTCGGGTCATATCAAGCTTTGTATTACCACCATCATTTAGACACAAGAGTTATTTATCTAATAACATCTCCTGCAGCACCAAACCATGATAATCTGATCTTTCACTTCCCCACACTATATTTAGTCTGTTTGCTCCAATCTTTTACAAGCGTAATAACGCTTCACAATGACAAATGATTCATTGAACTAAGTCTCAACGATTAAATATTCTTGTTCCCTTCCTGCACCCCAAAAATGATGGAACTCGACCCCTTATGAAAGCAACGTATTCTCCTTCTGCACCTCCAGTTCTATCCTTTCTAATTGCTACATATCTATAGATGAAAAAAGACTCCTGCACACATATGACAGGTTTATCATGTTGCTGTCAGCCATTGCTCCCAGTTAGCTGCAGCCTGGCAGCTTTCAGCAGCAGCTGTTACCACTGAGCAATCAGTAAACTCTGCACTGAGGGTCATATGAAAGCAGCTCCTGCAGCTCCACTGAGTGTCAGAGGGCTTTGAGCTTTGTGTTGGTGCAGGTTGGCAGAAGCAGGTCCCAGTTAAGCTGTAATTTGACCCTGTTAGCGGCACCAGAATGAGGTGAGTAACTTCTGGTCTGCCCCAGTGCTTCTAAGTGGTGGAACTGAACCTTGGCCGCCTCATTTGGTCTCAGCATTCCTATGAAATGCAGTGAAGCTCCACAGGATGGTGCCTGTTCAGGACCCCGCTGCTCTCTAAATATACTAAAACTTGATGAGATGTCTCTGTGTTTGCAGGGTTTTGTGGATTTCCTGTGTGCTGATTGGAAGCATCGCCTGCGTTCCTCCACCAGGTGCTAAGATGCTGCTCCTCAAATCCCAGCAGCTGGAACTGACTCGGGGTGTAACTGGAAGGCTGACTTTGTGCTTCACTTGATTTCCAGGTTCCTCAGCCATGTGGTACTCTGCTTATGGACAGGATCCATATGAGCCAACATATCAGGAGCTTATTGGACAGTCCAGTGGTTCTGCAGCACAGCAGCAAGGTGCTTGGGGAGGTCAGTCTGGAGCTCCAGGTGGAACCTACCAGATTGAAGATGGGAGCTGGAGCTTTTCCTCTGACCCCAGCGGCGAGGACGAGCTCGTCTTCACTCCCGTGACTGACCAGGATCGAGTCTACGCTTTCAAGTCTCGGTCGCGCCACAACAATAAGCGCGTGCTGTTCACCCAGTTCCACTACACCCCAGCAGAACACGACCCACACCACGGCAAAGCCTCTCGGCACAAGCTTCACGTTCCCACCGGCTTCTGAGGCTGTTTCTGGTGAGGCTCCCTGTACTCTGCATGTGTGGCTGCTGCAGCAGCAGCTGACTGATCCTGTCTTTGTCCTGCAGGCCTTCATCCTCCAGAGGTGTAGCTGCTGCTGCATGTGGTGCAATAAATGGCTTTTTAAAAGTTAAAGTGCCTTGTCTGTGTCACTATTTAAGGTTTGTACGTAGGGTTTCCATTGATGGCTTTGTTTAAAAAGTTCTAGCAGTGTAGAGTAACTAATACTTGTGATCTTCAGAGTAATCCTGTTTACTAAGGTCAGATTTTTCTTCACCTTTTGCATTGACTTTTCCTCTTTGGTGTTATCTGCTTCCAATTTATGGTCCCTCAAGAAAACTCGTTATAGTTGCTATAGGCCTTGGCTTCTTGTACTAGAAACTTTTACTCTGGACCTGGAAAAACTCCATATTGTTACTTCAGACTCGGATTATTGTAATTTATTGGGCTGTCCCACAGATTCTGTGAAAAGCCTCCAGCTGATCCAAAACCCTGCAGCCAGAGTTCTGATGAGATCTAACAGCAGAGATCATGTTTCTCCAGTTTTAGCTTCTCTTCATTGGCTCCCTGTTAGATTCAGGATAGAATTTAAGCTTCTTCTCCTCACATATAAAGCTCTTAATGACCGAGCTCCATCGCATCTTAAAGATCTCAGTTGGATATTTCCCCAACAGAGCACTTTGCTCTCAGGCTGCAGGTTTCCTTGTGGTTCCCAGAGTTTCTAAAAGCAGAATGGGAGGCAGAGCCTTCAGTTATCAGGCCCCTAAAAGCAGAATGGGAGGCAGAGCCTTCAGTTATCAGGCCCCTAAAAGCAGAATGGGAGGCAGAGCCTTCAGTTATCAGGCCCCTAAAAGCAGAATGGGAGGCAGAGCCTTCAGTTATCAGGCCCCTAAAAGCAGAATGGGAGGCAGAGCCTTCAGTTATCAGGCCCCTCTCTGTGGAACCAGCTGCCAGTTTGGCTTCAGGAAGCAGACACCCTCTCTACCTTTAAGATCAGGCTGAAACTTTCCTTTCTGATAAAGCTTATAGTTGGGGATGGCTCACCTGAGCCATCCCTAACACATCCCATGGTTCTGCTGCTTATAATGTATACCATTTTATCAATTTTCTCGCTTTTTTTGTTGTTCCATAGCAGGTTTTTTTTATAATTTGAATGTAAAGGGTTTACTTCGGCTTTACCTACTTATTGATTCAAACTCCATTGAATCAATGATCTATTATCATTAAAATAATTCTTTGTGGCGTGTATTTTCGATATTTGACGCTCCTTCTCTTCCAGTTTTGTCAGATCTCGCCATGTTTTATTCCCTGTTACAAACCAAAGGCCACATTTAGAAATTGTTTAATTATTAGCATATTTTCTTGGGCAGAAATGAAGCTCAGCACCTGTTTGTACCTCCTCTGCACGCCTCTCACTTCCATCCTGCATCAGATGAAACTGGCCCGAGACAGAAACGTGACAGTTCGTCACCTCACCGTTGCCGCTTAGGAAATCGACCAATCACAGCTCTCCCGTTTTGTAAGTCACGGTGACGTATCTCCGTTCGCCCAATCAGTGAACGAATAAATTGACACTGAGGTTAAAACCCGCCCATAATAACAGTGACCACGCCCACTTGTGTTGGTTATCGTTTCACAGTAAAGTTTCTTGGAGTACCGACGGCTGTCCCCGTTTCACCCCTTTTCGTGAATTTTGGCTGCACATCGACTGGTCTCTTGGATTCTACTCGTATGGTGGAATAATAAGGAATTATGGTGGTGAATTCCGTGCACTGGTTTCGTAAAGGTCTGCGTTTGCACGATAATCCGGCGCTGCAGGAGGCCCTGAATGGAGCTGACACGGTGCGCTGTGTTTATATCCTGGACCCCTGGTTCGCTGGCGCAGCTAACGTGGGAATCAACCGATGGAGGTTTGTGAATTGTAACTCTCCCAGTGACGCCTTTAAATTGTTCTATTTAAGTGCTGAACAAAGTTTATATTGACATTTATCAGGTCGCCATTTGTTATCCAGCGCGCGGAGTTGAGGCTCGGGCCTCCGCGAGGCGACAGTTGGCTAAAGCTAGCTGGTGATTTGGAGCAATCCACCACGAGCTTCGAAGAGAAAACGTATAATTTTAAAGTATACTCTCATATTCCCCCTGTATGTCCACTTATAATGAGACAATCTATTAAAATATGGAAAGTTCACTTTGCGGTCGTTACTTCGGCATACATATAATTCGATTAACAAACATTAAATATGTTGAAAGCAAGCAAAAATAAAAACGTATTGGTTGACAGATTAAGTTAATAAAGCCCGTTTGTGTGATAAGTACCAACTAACTTACTTCACAGCAGTTCGGTGGAAGAAACAGAAGAGACAACTATTATAAAATTGACACTCGGATCACACTTTTTCCTTACATTTTAAACTTTTTTTGTTGTTTTTAACCACAATATTCCTGTAGGCCATAGAGCATTTAAACGCATGCTTCAAAATGATACGGAAAAGTTCACTTACTTTTTATGGGACAGACCTCAGAGAAAGATAAAGCTTTTGTTGTCACACTGCATGTTTTGAGTTGGAAACAGTGAAGCATGGAGGTAGGAATATATTTTTTTATAAATGACCGTTTTGTGACAGATTAACACGCAGATGACATGTTGGGTTGAATGCAGACAGAACACGGTGTGGTCGTCAAATACAGGTCTGTATTTGGACAAAAAATGTTTTTATCCAGCCCTCTTTTCTTTGTATTTTGCTTCCAAGCAGCCAGACTTTCTTGAGCAATAGTTTTCCAGACTTTCTGAAGGTTTTCTTTGGACATTGGCTGCTTAATCACTTATTTTCTAAGAAAATAGGATTTCTGCAGCAACAAGGTGATTCCCAAAGAGCTATTAGCTGAAAACTTGGCATATCTCAGCATGGTGTGCAGTGTGTCCTTAAAACATTTGAGGAAACTGGACAAGTGGAGGACAAAAGAAGAAGTGTCAGGCCTAAAAAACTATCTACAGCAGATGAACAGGATCTGAAAGGGATGCATTTCAAAGAAGAAATACTGACATTATTCTTCCCTTCATTGTTCTCTGTGTGCAGGTTTCTTCTGGAGGCTCTGGAGGACCTGGACAGCAGTCTGAAGAAGTTCAACTCAAGGCTGTTTGTTGTCAGAGGGCAGCCTGCTGAAGTGTTTCCCAGGCTTTTTAAGGTCTGTATTGGTGGTTCTCTGCTGCTGTTCATCACTCGGATGGTTCTGGCCCTAAAGCTCACTGAATTTGCAGAACCAGGACACATTTCCACACATTTTCCTCTGCAGTCAACCTGTGCTCTGAGTTTCACTCAGTGCGGTTACATGAGCGCCTTCGGATCGGATTAAAGGCTAAATTACAATAAAATTGAGTTATTCAGTTCATGTAGACACCTTAATCTGACAAGAAAACCGATTGGATCGGGTTACTCGAGATTTTTTCCCGCGATCGTCACCCAGAAGTGGAAGGAGACGATATTACTGTTGTTGTCAGAAAGAAAGAAACAAGGCGATGGAGAATGCGCCGTTGTGCATCGTCTGTGCCATAACCAGCTCATCACAGATGGAGAGGGACGCAGCTTCTTCTCGCTCTGCGTTCGCCATCTTTCTGAATGCCTGAGTTTGTTGTTGTTGGCGGTGAAGACGTCAACAGGAAGTGGCTCTATTAGCGATAGCTGAAATGGGTACAGCGCCACCTATCGTACCGGGGTATGACATGCTTTGTGCCAGTGATTCCATTCAAATCAGTCGGCTTGTTAGCTAAGAAGGAAGCTAGCGGAGAACAGAGGGAAGCTAGCGGAGAACAGAGGGGAGCTAGCGGAGAACAGAAGGGAAGCTAGCGGAGAACAGAGGGAAGCTAGCGGAGAACAGAGGGGAGCTAGCGGAGAACAGAAGGGAAGCTATCGGAGAACAGAAGGGAAGCTAGCGGAGAACAGAAGGGAAGCTAGCGGAGAACAGAAGGGAAGCTAGCGGAGAACAGAAGGGAAGCTAGCAGAGAACAGAAGGAAGCTAGCAGAGAACAGAGGGAAGCTGAGGCTCATATTGTCTTTAATGTGCCCATCAGAGCAGCTTCAGCCTGTTAATGTGAGCTAATATTCTGAGTCACATCAAAGTCCAACCAGAATAAAAACGGCTCATTTTATCAAACCGTGTTGTATCTGTAAAATCAGAGGCTGCTGGTTAAGGTGTTGTGTTAACTGCTGTTATTCTGAGTCACTGAGTTGTCTGATAACAGACAATAAACAGGAAATAAGAGGCTTTAATAGTATTTCAGCTGCATTAAAATACAGTTTATGAAAGCAGAGACAGTAGAAGAGAAGCTAACAGATGTTACCACAGCTGGATGTTAGCTAGAAAGCTAATAGCTGCTGTTCTATAGTCCTGTAATCAGCATCAGGAGGAGGGATGTAAATGGCTGTATGTAACAGCTGCTTCATAATGTAAATAGTTACTATTGCTAAAGTATTTCTTTTCTAACTACTCGATTTTCTAAATAACCGTTTGCTCCCTTGTCTGAACACGCCCTGAAGTCCCGAAAGAAGTAACTGTGTCTGCTGGGAAAAGCAACAGCAAACCTCCTCCGATGCATGATCCTGTTTTTATTCACTGTGTGTGTGGAGAGGTTCACATGGTGGGATTTTAACCCGTGAGCTGCAAGCAAACGGCTGTACAACGAAGAAAGACCCATTTTAGATGATTGAAATCAAAGTGTGACTGGGTCACACATGTTTTGTGTTATGTGGGAAACACAACCGGCTAAAAGATTCCACTCGGTGTAGCCGGGGGACGCCGCGAGAAGCAACCAAACGTGTCAGTAAGTGGACCAAAACAGACGGCTCTTTATGAACTCTGCAGCTCACAATCTGGCTCCAACCTTTGGCATCAACTTGGTTTCTAAATGTCATTCTATCTGATCCTGAACACACAACAAAGGACCTCAGAGATAGTAGTCCACACCCCTGCCTGAGAATTAATGAACATAATGGCATTAAAGTGGAAGAAGAACTGGTTTGTCCCTCTGTGGACGCAGAAGCAGCACTTGTTGTGATGCTGGGTGTGTTCAGAGCTGGATTTTGTTGTAACTGTAACCACTCCTGCAGTCATGTTGATACCATCATCTGCTGAGATGTTTGCTTTTACGTTTCTTTCTTCCTCATAATTCCTCAGTTCTTCTGCACCAAACCAACTAACTGGATGCAGGTATTTCCTTCTTGATGAATTCCTTATGGAGCCGTCAGGGTTGTTCTTTATTGCTGGTTTGCGTGTCTCGAACACCTGGTGGCAGCGTGCAGACGATCGGTCCTTCACAGGAGCAGCTGCAGACACGTTATGTTTTTCTGCAGATCAGATCTGGCCGTGACGAGCGGCTCAGTCTGTCTGTGCAGCAGCGTTTCTCAGAGTCTCAGATGAGGTGATAAGATAAAGCTTTATTAGTCCCGCGGTGGGGAAATTCACATATCTGCAGCATCACATACATTCTAGACAAAGGGGAAACCATATAGAAAGCCACGAGTGCACCACGGTGTGTGCAGGAGTCTGCAGGTTACCATAGTAACGCAGCAGAGTGAGAAGCAAATGCAGTGAAACCACATCAGAAAAACTTTGACCTGCTTTCGTCCTCCAGACTCTCTTCTGTAGCTTGTGTTCTGGTTGTTTTTAACCTTCAGATCCCAAAGGAAGTGAGCTCGGTAGTCATGAGTCCGTCCAGTGAGTCGAATCATTGGGAAATGTGCATTAAAACAAATTCCAATCATGTGTGTTTCCATCTTCCAACAGGATTTTTCCCGCAGGTTGTCATGACAACCATCCTGTAAACATTTTACCGGCTTTCTGACCCACAGAGAGGACTTGAACCTTTACTAAGAGTCGGGCAGGAGGTGTAATTTAATGCGAACACAGCTGTTTCCATCCCAAATCAACCAAAGCCCGGCGCTAGCGAGCGTGTTTTCATTTGTGCGAATCGGGGGATTTTAATTTGAATTATGGCGTTTCCATCATGAGTTTCTGATGCACATCTCAACAGGCTGATGGAGAAGCACCTCCTGAGTCCAGTTGTCTTGAGTTTTAAAGTCTTAAAACGTCTAAAAAAAAAAACAATAATTTGAATTTAAGGCCTTAAAATGCCTAAAATTATCTTAAAATTTCATAAAATGTCTTAAATACGCTTTTGAAAGGTCTTAAAAACGGTTTAGCGTTACTTTTATTTAAAACAATGCATAAACTTCAGTCTTGTTTTCAATTATTTAGACTTTTAAGGACGCTATAACACGTAAACTCAGATCTGACCACATGTTCTGTCACAGCGACAGGCTGCTGCTGCTGCATATAAGCAACATTAACGCTGCATTTTCCGCTCAGGAAATGCATTTTGCAATTCTAAAATGAGGGGGGGGTCCAAATTAAACAGTAGAACAAATATTATTTGACAATAGAGAGGCTTCTGGTGTTTTTAGTGTGAAAGAGCTGTAAAAAAATAAAAATAATCTTATACTTTGCCAGTAATTCCAGGCCTCAGAGTTTCCTTCAGGCCTTTTGTACTTTTTTGCCGGTATGGTTGTGAAATGGGTCTTAAATTGTATTCATTATGGTCTTAAAAAAGTCTTAAATTGGACTGGTTGAAGCCTGCAGAGACCCCGTTTAAAGAAAAACTTTCTTTTCTGATGCTCCACCTCTCTGACCTCTTTTTTGTAGCCATGCTGAACACAAACCTCGGCTTGTTGGAGGGCTGAATTAAAGCAGAAACTAAATGAAAGACTCTGTTATTGGGCCAGTTTTAATTCTCTTAGTAGGTACAACCTTTATGCATCAGCCTTTCATCTATTTATTTATGCCAATTCTTTCCAAAACTTACTCTTATTTTCTCTTGGATCAAACTTTTTAAACCACTGAAATACAAGTTTGAGTTTCCTCATTAAAATTACTGTTTTAATGGATATATTCAGGCTCTGTGTTCTGAAAAAGGCTCATTTTTGCCCAGATACCCTTTCCAAAGCAGCAGTTAGCCTTAAATGTGCTGCTGTGTTGGACAAACTGTGGCTTCTTTTCCTTTAAGTTGGTCCTCAGAGCAGCTGCAGGCTGTAAACTGAACATGTTAACAGACTCTGACTCATTTTACCTGGAACCAAAGCACATGAGCACATAAAAGCTGCTTCTAAATTTGCTCTGAAAAGGAGTCAAAGTACACTTTGTGAACTTATTATTTTAATGGCCATGATAAAACTGTAAAACGTCTTCTGGTTTATGATTATTTTTCTTCTCTTTTCCACTCCCAGAGGTTGCAGTGCTTTAACATGCTTAGTTTTTACAACTTAAATCAGTTTTTTGTTACTTTAACGACAGTAAAATTCCACAAAGATGAAATATTGGAGGTAGAATGAATCCGAAACTGATTAACAGGCGGGCACATCTGTGGGCAGCTCAGTGTTATTGCTGTGGAAACAGATACAGCAGCTGTGCTAAAGTGTCCAGATGTGTGCGTGATCGTTAAATAAAGCAGGGCGGGACCCCCTTTTTAGTCCAAATCCACAGCCTTCGTGGTGCCGTGTCGTCCTCAGCAGAGCCCGATAATCGTAAAGCATATTTCATTCACACGGGAAGCTTTGAGATGCTTCGGTTTAACGTGGAAAATAGACGTAGTTGGGGCACGTGATCAGGCTGAAGTGAGTTTTTCTGTCTGGATGCTAAAATCCCATCAATAGCAGTGTGTCTCACCTCATTTATATCCAGGATGTGGCTTTGAACGCCTCGTTGTCATCAACCTGCTGCACCACAGGAAATGCTAACAGCTTTTATTGTCCTTCTTGGACAGCTGGACAGATGTTTGCCGCCCTCAGAATGGTTCGTGTGCCACCAGCCGCCCTGCTGCCTATTAGGAAGCTAATATTAGTTAAAAACCCTGAAACATGGAGTGTTTAGCTTCATTATCGCTCAGCTTTAAGACATCCTGGGTTTCACATCCTCAGCAGCTCCTCATCACTCTGCTGCTGGAGGATGTGACGGTGACACAGAGCTGATTAAACATCTCTTTTGTTCCAGCTGATGGCTCAAAGTTTCCGTACAGGTGCACGTATTTTTCTGCTCGCAGTTCTGAGTGAAGCTGCAGGACCTTTCCTGGTTTTCCTGTCCCGGTAACTGCTGCTTGGACGGGTGTTTCCCCCTAAACTGTCACCTCTAATGTCCGAAGGCTGACCGTGGCGCCGTGTTTGTCTCGCTGCAGGAGTGGAATGTCACCCGGCTGACGTTCGAGAACGACCCCGAGCCTTATGGGAAGGAGCGGGACGGCGCCATCATCAAGATGGCCCAGGAGTTTGGAGTGGAGACGGTCATCAAGAACTCGCACACGCTCTACAACCTGGACAGGTTGGTAGCTCCTCGCTCATTCCTCGGCTCACATTCAGTGCTGTTGCTGCAGCTGAAGGTTCAAAGATGTTTCCAGATGTTTGTTCTGCGTGTCAAAATGAAAATACTGAGGCTGCGTTGAAATAAAGCTGTAATTTCATCAGATAATAACGTTAGAAAGTGAAGAATTTCGGGTAATCCGTCCATCTTTGCTTGCTTTGTATGTTTCTGGTTATTTTGGGAGACTTCCCCTGAAGTCTGAAGTTACATTTTTTCTATTTATCGTTTGTAGCAGCTTGATTTGATGGAGGAAACAGGTTCTCGAAGTTCTTCTGCCTTCAGTTACAGTTTACAGATGTGAACGTGATCATCTCCACATCACTTTATAGTCCTGAAATGGTCCTTGAGTCTTCCTGTTCCATGTTACTCATAATCATTATTCACACATTAACACATGAACAGAACTGTAGGAAGTTATTGTTTTCATGAGTTCTGGGTGGTTTCAAAGCTTTGACTGTGATCAGTAAACCTGCAGAAAGCTTGAAATAAGATGTCATGTCCAGGTGAATCTGTATGTGGTGGAGCCCCCTAGTGGCCTCCTGCTGCCACTGCAGGTCACACCCCCTTTCATGTGCTGGTGTCGGAGTGAAGGAGGACCTTTTCCACGTCCCAGCCTCTCTTTTTTCCCAGCGTGGAGGGTGTCGTGACCGGCGAGGTGTTACAGCACCGTGTTACGTCACGATGCGAATATGATTGGCCGGTGTGTCAGAACGGCAGGGGCGGGGCAGAGCGAGGCTTTGTGTGCTGCAGGGCTTAAGCTGGACGTGGAGGACATGTGCGAGGCAGCCAATCAGACGCTGTCCCTGCTGTAAATCCACACAGAACCAGAACAGCTTCACAAAGAGAAGATTTCTTACTACACGAGGCTATAAATACAGCTGTGGAACTCAACCATTCAGGTTCAAGCACAGATTTGTTCAGATTTATCACTGAACACCTGAACTCTGTCACGGTGCCATCAGCTGTTTCCTGAACCAGCTGTTCCTTTATGGTCAGAATGAGCCTTTTTTTAGGGATAATTTCTCAGATATTTGCACATTTTATTGTCTAAAACTGAATATTTCTTGTTTTGGTGTTTGAGTTTTATCATTTCTGCTCAGCTATTTTTATTAGTACTATTATTACACCTTTTTTAAAGGGATTATTTCAGAAAGTAAAGCAAAAATGAAGATTTTTGTGTCACTGTGGCTCAATCTTTCAGATCAGAATATATTATTACATATTTCTATTAAAAAGAATATATTTTGGCAGAAACTGGTGAACTGAATAGATTATGTAAATAGTTAATTATTATAATAATTTATTATATATAATAATAGTTAATTAATTAGCTGCTAAACCTTGAATTGCATTTGGGATTAGAGACGAAGTTGTGTGTGTTTGTGATGCATCATGGGACTGTAGTTGGGTTTTTATTCAGGGAAGCAGTTGTTCTAACAGGACCTCAAGAGGAAAATGTAAAGAGTTCAACTTCAGGAATGACTTTCATTCATTTCTGGGAATATCTGGGACGTTATATCACATCTGGGAAGACGGCGGTCAGTCACTGACTTCATTGTTTGTCGGCTCGGCTCAGAAACAGACGATGAGTCATGTCATTTTAATCTTTGCGGGTCAGAGTTGTTTCCAAACTCTTTAATGTGCATCGAGTCTCCTTTAAAACGAGCAAAAACCACCTGAAGCCAGCGTGTAAACTGTTTTATGAGTTATTCACATCGTCTAAATGCAAATTAACACCAGATTTGGAAAACTGTCCCGTGCCCCAACCTCCTCACATTTCTGAATGTCATCAACACCAAAACACTCAGACTTTAGGATAAATGTCATTACTTTTGTGCTGTTATTATATTGATTGTGTGTCTGAACAGTTATTGATGTTACAGTATTGATTTTATCCATATTACTGAGCCTGACCTTTAAAAAAAAATAATGTTAGAATTCCTTTAAGCGGGGCTGGAGGGCTCATAGTTTCTGATTGTCCTTCTAATAAAACAGCTACATTTGTAGATGGAGGATTATTCCTTTAAAAATGGAAGAAATGAGGTAGAAATCAGGTGTTCTGACCTCACTGGCTCTCGTATAAAGTGATAAATCGCTAAAACATTAGCTCTAATGAGCCTTTAGAGAAGCTCAGCTCTCCATTGATCCACTTTTTCTTTTCCTCTTGCGTTTGTAGGATAATAGAGATGAACAACAACAGCCCTCCTCTGACCTTTAAGCGCTTTCAGACCATCGTGAGCAGGCTGGAGTTGCCAAGGAGAGCGCTGCCGACCATCACCGCTCAACAGATGGACAGATGTCACACTAAAATAGCCGACAACCACGACCAGCTCTACAGTATACCCTCACTGGAGGAACTCGGTAAGCATCGTAATTGTTGTACAGAAAGATCCCTGAACTGCAGACCTATGTTCAGTCCTTTCATTTGAAAGATTTTAGAAAAGTTCTGTTCTTTCTGGAGCTGCGCAGCATTTACTGTATGATCAGTTTGAGTTTGGTTCACCTTCACCTTTCTGAAAAGCTCAGAAACCTTCAACTGGAAGCTGAAGCACTCTGAACAAGATGCAGCTTTCTTTCATTTTCTAATCGTTGGGAACAACTGAGTAAAGACGGCAGAACTCAGAGAGAGAAAAACGTTATGTGGACACAGACCCTTTCATTAGTGGCAGACTTGGCTTGATGGAAGAAACAAACAAAATCAGAGAAAAATATCTAAAGTTTAGGAGCATTTTAAAGAAAAGAGAAAATCCTGAACAGTGTGTCCATTGTAAAAGCCAGTTAGCTTAGCACGATAGCTACAGCATCAATGCTACAGCATCCCAGCAGAACGCAGCCAGTTCACATATCGAGTCCACTGAACGTGTATTTTAATGGAAATCGGTCGGCTTGTTAGCTGTGAAGGAAGCTAGCAGAGAAAAAATATATCTGATAATTCGAGTAATCAGTGGATAGAATATTCTAGTATCTAAATAATCTAATGAGCCGCTTCCCTAACACAAAGTGTCATGTTGATGCCGCAGACTCTGAAAAGTCCATAGTTCTGTTTTTTCTGGACCTTTGCTTGGCCTCCTTTAATCATTAGGATTGTATGGATCATTTCTTTCCAACAGAACTTTCTGTGTTCATATGAATGAGATCATGACGCACTACTGGGCTGTAATGTGGGGTCCCTCAGGGTTCTGTTCCAGGCCCAGTGCTGCACTTGCTTTGTATATTCCATCTTGGACAGATTAAACATTTACTGACATCTTGTACCACATTATACTGATAATACTGAGCTGTACTTCCCTTTTTAGGAATCTGAGCCCCACAAATTGTCAGAATTGGTTGCTTAACAGACAAAGAAGCGTTATTTAATGGAGTTTGGCCTCATATTTCCTTCATGCTGTTGACAACAGAGGGTGATGGACTAAAGTTTGGTTTCACATTTGCTTTTTATTTGAGCTTACTTCATGTAAATTTGTCTCCAGGTTTCAGGATGGAGGGTTTACCTCCAACTGTGTGGCGGGGAGGAGAGTCGGAGGCCTTGGACCGACTCAGCAAACATCTGGACAAAAAGGTAAACCACGAGCTGACATCTCTGGTGTAACACACAGCAGTTTCAGTCTGCTTTGGTTCTTTAATGTCAAGTTGTAATGGCAGCCCACGCCGAGTTTTTGTCATTTTGCAGGGACAAGATGATATGCTGTAGGTTCTTAAACACATTTTGGTTAAAGGGAATGTTTTAGGTGGCCATTGTTCCTACAGAAAATGCTAACAGACTGAGAGCGGTATGCAGCGTTCAGTGTAGCAGCAAGAGTGAGGAGAGGACCGGTGTTGTGTTGGAAACACACCTTAAACACAGCTGCAGGTTGTCTGAGTTACAGAACGGAACCGTTCAACTAGAAAGCTTCAGCTAACAAAGTAATGTGGGAACAATAATGTTCATCTTTCAGAAAGGAACAGCAGTAACTCCTTAGAAGTTGGTGTACGTCATCTTCTTTAGCTAAGCTGTTAGCGTTAGCTTCAGCTAACAAAGTAATGTGGGAACAATGTTCATCTTTCAGAAAGGAACAGCAGTAACTCCTTAGAAGTTGGTGTACGTCATCTTTATTAGCTAAGCTGTTAGCGTTAGCTGCTGCTAACAAAGTAATGTGGGAACAATAATGTTCATCTTTCAGAAAGGAACAGCAGTAACTCCTTAGAAGTTGGTGTACGTCATCTTTATTAGCTAAGCTGTTAGCGTTAGCTGCTGCTAACAAAGTAATGTGGGAACAATAATGTTCATCTTTCAGAAAGGAGCAGCAGTAACTCCTTAGAAGTTGGTGTACGTCATCTTCATTAGCTAAGCTGTTAGCGTTAGCTTCAGCTAACAAAGTAATGTGGGAACAATAATGTTCATCTTTCAGAAAGGAGCAGCAGTAACTCCTTAGAAGTTGGTGTACGTCATCTTCATTAGCTAAGCTGTTAGCGTTAGCTTCAGCTAACAAAGTAATGTGGGAACAATAATGTTCATCTTTCAGAAAGGAACAGTAATAACTCAGAAGTTGGTGTACGTCATCTTCATTAGCTAAGCTGTTAGCGTTAGCTGCTGCTAAAGGAAGAAATAAATCATAAATAAACCATGAGGAGTTATTTCTCAGATGCTTCCATTTCCCTGCTCTGAAGTTCAGGCTCTGAGAGTTGGAACTGATCCTCTTTGTGGCTCAGCTCCTTCAGTCCAGCGTTGAACTGGACCAAGTTGTTAAAACAGTGGGATGAAAAGTGTTTGCTGCACATTCACAGTCTTTAGCTAACTCTGCTGGAACATTAGCCTCAGATATAGTTTATCCACTGGGCTCTGATATCCTCTGAGGCTGCTGCTGGATGGAAGATGCATGCTCCTCAGTACAGCTGACAGCAGAACATTTCCACCAGAAGCTGGCTTCATCCGCCCAGCAGGGTGGCTGTGAGTGGGCGGGGCTTAGCAGAGGAGGCGGAGCCAATTTAAGGACAACCAGAACTTTCAAACAAAGGGTTCTACACCCTCATTTATGGTCCCAGGAACTGGAGGAAGTGGTTTATCCAGAAGATGTCACCTTTAATGTGGACTTGTAGTTGATTAGCACCATAAACGCTGCAGAGCTTTTGGTCCTTGAATGTTTGTCAGACTCAGACACACCCTGATGTCTTCACTGTGTCTGTGTCTTCAGGTGTGGGTGGCCAGCGTGGAGCACACTCGGGTCAACATGTGCTCTCTGTACGCCAGTCCGACGGGCCTCAGCCCCTACCTGCGCTTCGGCTGCCTGTCCTGCAGGGTTCTGTACTACAACCTCAGAGAGTTCTACATGAAGGTACTGATTTCACCTGCCAGCTGTGGGTTTAGCCTAAAAACAACACAAACTCTCTGTTATCTTCAGCCTGTATCCAATAGCATCCGCTCTGTAGTGTTTAATGACTCTGTTACCACCACTATAATCAATGACTGCGATAATTACAGCTTTTTATCTGCTCCAGTAACACTTTAGCAGTGATAGAAACATAACAGCCAGGTGGATATGAGTAAAAGAGACGCAGTGGATCTGTTTTAAAGGCAGCTGGTAGACTTCTGCAGTCCAGTCGAAGCTAAAGTTTTATATTCAGCCTTGGCAGAGGAATGCAGTGTTGAACTTGTCTTGTGATGCCATCTGATGATATTTACCCAGCACAAAAACAAGTCCAGCGTTGAACGGATTAAGAACAGAAAGCTTGCACTTTGAGAGTTAGCACATGCACGTCCAGGAATGGAATTTGCAAGAAGGATCAGCAGAAAAGTGCTTAACTGAAAGCAACTTGTACCATTCTAGCACATAAAGACCCTCACAAAGAATAAACTGAAGACAAACTGTTAAATGAAGTCTTTCTCTTGGATTAAACGTGTGAAACTCTCATTTCTCAGCTCCGTAAGCGCTGCAGTCCTCCTCTGTCCCTGTTCGGCCAGCTCTTATGGAGGGAGTTCTTCTACACGGCTGCCACCAACAACCCAAACTTTGACCGCATGGAGGGAAACCCCATCTGTGTCCAGGTGAGCCTGAGCGTGTCGCTGCTCGCCTCTGAGCACATAAATGGCATGAAAACTCTTTTATCTGGCTGGAAACGGCTGCAAGATGCTGACAGAAATGCTGTGAATTAACTCTAAGATTAGTAGTTTAATTTTGGAGATGAACCAGATTTGTCTCATTGGTTTGTCTCCAGATCCCGTGGGACCAGAACCCAGAGGCGCTGGCCAAGTGGGCTGAGGGCCGGACTGGTTTCCCCTGGATCGATGCCATCATGACGCAGCTGAGACAGGAGGGCTGGATCCACCACCTGGCCCGGCACGCCGTGGCCTGCTTCCTCACCAGGGGAGACCTGTGGATCAGCTGGGAGAGCGGCATGAAGGTAGGCGATTAGCTCTCACGCTGCCTCCCACAGAAAGCAACAGGGCTTCAAGGGGTGTGTGCTGTCCCTGCAGGTGTTTGAGGAGCTGCTGCTGGACGCTGACTGGAGTGTGAATGCTGGCAGCTGGATGTGGTTGTCCTGCAGTGCCTTCTTCCAGCAGTTCTTCCACTGCTACTGTCCCGTCGGCTTTGGAAGGAGAACTGACCCATCAGGAGACTACATCAGGTAACCTTTGTTTTTAATGTTCACCTGGAAAAACTGAGCACTTTGTGTCGGATCCACCACCAAACTGAACCGTGGACTCAAACAAAAGGAAGGATTTTAGGAGAATGCAAAGTCTCTGACTGCTTTTTGTCCCGCAGGCGTTACATCCCCGTCCTCAGAGACTACCCCAACCGGTACATCTACGAGCCGTGGAACGCTCCCGAGTCTCTGCAGAAGGCAGCGAACTGTGTGGTGGGAGTGGATTACCCCAAACCCATGATCAACCACGCAGAGAGCAGCAGGCTCAACATCGAGCGCATGAAGCAAGTTTACCAGCAACTGTCTCATTACAGAGGACTCAGTAAGTTTCAGGGGGCAGAGTGACCCTGGTTGCACTTTGGGGGGGGATATAAAGTACGTCTTTAAAAGAATTAGTCATGAAATGAAGTTTATCAAAGAGAGAATCCTTCTTACACAAGTTCAGAGCCATCAGCTTCCTGCAGAAAAGTGATGTTGATGCCACACCGTGTTTGGTTTTGGTTCATCGATGGTCATTTATTCCTGAACACAAGAAGCAGTGTCCTGTATGCTAACGTTAAAGGACTAAAGCTGAGAATGTACATTAATATTAACCATCCTTCTTCATTCGTACATCAGAGGATTCCAGTCGGTGGCACTCCGACTGGACACAACTTCAGGATTAAATACTTCTGGAGGCTTCTTTCCTTTCATTCTTTTAATATTTCAGAGATGAGGCTCTGGCTCATGTTTAATTTTCACATGTTACTTTACATTTTGACGACCAAATTTCAAAAGCTGCAGCTTAAAATGGTTAAAGACAAAATACTGAGTGTGACCCAAAGTTTGTGAAGATCAAATCACATTTTATTTATATATATAGCAACACAAAGTGCCTCACAGAGGCTAAAAAAAACAATGATCCAACCCTCCCTCCCCCGTAAATACCCAGAGAGACAAACACAAACACACACAAGCTCAGACCCACTGCACCGATTAGACATGAGGCGCATTCCCACTGCAGGAACCTTCTGGAGTTCCTAGAACATTTTCAGGAATAGGACTGTTGTTTCGTGCATTCGGACATACAGGAACTAGGGACCGCTGCCCTCAGGAACTAGGGACCGCTGCCCTCAGGAACTAGGGACCGCTGCCCTCAGGAACTAGGGACCGCTGCCCTCAGGAACTAGGGACCACAGCCCTGAGGAACTAGGGGCCGCTGCCCTCAGGAACTAGGGACCGCGGCCCTCAGGAACTGGGGACCGCTGCCCTCAGGAACTAGGGACCGCGGCCCTCAGGAACTGGGGACCGCTGCCCTCAGGAACTAGGGACCGCGGCCCTCAGGAACTGGGGACCGCTGCCCTCAGGAACTAGGGACCGCTGCCCTCAGGAACTGGGGACCGCTGCCCTCAGGAATTAGGGACCACTGCCCTCAGGAACTGGGGACCGCTGCCCTCAGGAACTAGGGACCACGGCCCTCAGAAACTAGGGACCACGGCCCTCAGTTCCTGGAACCATTTTAGCTCCTTCAGGGTCTTTTCTGGGCTCCATAGCAACATGACGTAGGTGTTTGGTGGCTGGTAGCTCCGCCCCTTGCCTGAAATGTTTACTCATACGACACGGACACAACCGGCGCCTGTTTAATAAGTTAAACTTCGTCTCCTTTGTCTGCGGCGCTCTGCTCTCCTTCTTTCCTCCATGAAACGAAGAAGTATCGCCCGCTGCTGGATTCTCCGTCTCCTGACTCTCGCTGTGAGCTCTTCCAGCCTCCATCTTAGACGCCTGATGTGATCGTCCATGATTAATATCACCGCCATGCAGACCATGAACACGGTGGCCTCCTCGCTCTCCATGTTAGCTTCTTGGTGCTGTTGTTTTCTTCTCTCCTTACTTTCCCCGGGTTCTGTTTTGTTGCTGAGTGGCGCTAAAGCAGCACGTCTGTGGCAGACGGCTGCGTCACATCAGTCCCTGTCGAGGTTCCCGACTCATGTGGTAATGCAAAATTAAACGGTTCCCCTGGGGAAGGACAGTTCTTATAACGTCTGTCCGAATGCAGCCGGAGGACATGGCCGGGCACCGAGACCTAAGGCAAGGAAAAAGCCCCCCTTGGTGGCCAATTTAATCACAGGATTCTGAACACATTTCCATGTTTTTCTTTAATTTTCCCCTTTTTTTTTATCCTTTTCTGAGTTCATGAACACAACTATGATCTTTTTCATGTTTTTCTGTCATTTTATCCACATAAAAACAACAGAAAATCAGTAAAAATCAGTAAAAAGTCTTTAATCAGATCCTGATTCTTCAGTGTTTGAGTGGCCTGGAACTGGTGTTCATATCTGTTAGTTTCATCTGTTCCCAGAGTCCAGAAATCCTCAGTGAGGAAGAAGAACAGCTCAGTGGGCTCAGCATCTGTCACATCTCTGATGAGCTAACAGGCTCATCAAAGTGTCCGGCCCCCCCGGTTCGCTTCATCAGTACTCAGAGGAACCCAGTCCTCATTACTGCTGACACACTGGTTTCCATTCAGACCCCCTGTGCTCCATCTACCTCCACCTTTTCCCTTCCTCGTCGCTGCCTGAGCTAATGGCTCCGATACGATGCCTTTAATTCACTTCCTCATCAAGTTACTCCAACTTTTTGAGTGAGAGGACACCTTAATTTCAGCCGCATGTGGGCCAGCTCGTAGTAGTGGACTGAGAAAAGCTTTGATGTGTTCAAACAGACTTTTAACTTGTTTTATTCAGTGTTTAACCTTACTCAGGAAAGGTTAAACCATGATGACAGTGCACTTACAGGCTGTGTGTGTCTGTGTCAGGTCTGCTTGCATCAGTACCAACGATCCAGGAGGAGGCAGAACCACCGATGACGGACGAGTCTCAAACAAGCAGTGGTCCTGGTATGAGGAATATTGTCTCCTCAGAGTGTTTAAAGATGAGCTGTAAAGTGTGCTGACGATGGTCTTGTGTCTCAGATTCCCCTCACAGAGATGCTGCCGACTGTGAAGCAGCTGGCTGCTCCACGGCTCCTGATTCCTCCACCTCGGTGCCACACCCGCTCCAGGAGGACGAAGGCCTCAGTCCCTGCAGCTCCGAGCCCAGCAACCCTCTTTCCCCGGCCTCGACTACAACCCACAGCACTTCGTCCAGATCCAAACCCAACTCTCCTTCCTCTCCCTGTTCCAGCTTCTCCCTGCCGCCCAGTCCGTCCACCGGCCCGACTCAGATGTTCTCTGTGGGGCCGAAGAGGAAAGGCGTCGCGCGGAAGGTTCGGCGCAGCCACAGACAGCGAGGGCGACAGTGCTGCCCGCCAGCAGCCCGAAGCGAGAGGGAGGAGGCTAAAGAGGAGGAGAGGATGGAGGAGACAGTGGAGGAGGAGGAGCAGAGGATGGAGGAGGAGACGGCTGGCCTGCAGCAGTGAAACCAGGTGAGTTAAACAACACTTTCCTGAACAAATAATGGTCCCAGCTGCTCTGTTCAGGCGCCAAAGTTTCAGTAAAAACAGTTCATTAATCCAGCTGAAGTCCCTGTAAAGCTGCTCTGTTCAGGCTCCAAAGTTTCAGTAAAAACAGTTCATTAATCCAGCTGAAGTCCCCGTAAAGCTGCTCTGTTCAGGCTCCAAAGTTTCAGTAAAAACAGTTCATTAATCCAGCTGAAGTCCCCGTAAAGCTGCTCTGTTCAGGCTCCAAAGTTTCAGTAAAAACAGTTCATTAATCCAACTGAAGTCCCCGTAAAGCTGCTCTGTTCAGGCTCCAAAGTTTCAGTAAAAACAGTTCATTAATCCAGCTGAAGTCCCCGTAAAGCTGCTCTGTTCAGGCTCCAAAGTTTCAGTAAAAACAGTTCATTAATCCAGCTGAAGTCCCCGTAAAGCTGCTCTGTTCAGGCTCCAAAGTTTCAGTAAAAACAGTTCATTAATCCAGCTGAACTCCCCGTAAAGCTGCTCTGTTCAGGCTCCAAAGTTTCAGTAAAAACAGTTCATTAATCCAGCTGAAGTCCCCGTAAAGCTGCTCTGTTCAGGCTCCAAAGTTTCAGTAAAAACAGTTCATTAATCCAGCTGAAGTCCCCATAAAGCTGCTCTGTTCAGGCTCCAAAGTTTCAGTAAAAACAGTTCATTAATCCAGCTGAAGTCCCCGTAAAGCTGCTCTGTTCAGGCTCCAAAGTTTCAGTAAAAACAGTTCATTAATCCAGCTGAAGTCCCCATAAAGCTGCTCTGTTCAGGCTCCAAAGTTTCAGTAAAAACAGTTCATTAATCCAGCTGAGGTCCCTGTAAAGCTGCTCTGTTCAGGCTCCAAAGTTTCAGTAAAAACAGTTCATTAATCCAGCTGAGGTCCCTGTAAAGCTGCTCTGTTCAGGCTCCAAAGTTTCAGTAAAAACAGTTCATTAATCCAGCTGAAGTCCCCGTAAAGCTGCTCTGTTCAGGCTCCAAAGTTTCAGTAAAAACAGTTCATTAATCCAGCTGAAGTCCCCATAAAGCTGCTCTGTTCAGGCTCCAAAGTTTCAGTAAAAACAGTTCATTAATCCAGCTGAAGTCCCCGTAAAGCTGCTCTGTTCAGGCTCCAAAGTTTCAGTAAAAACAGTTCATTAATCCAGCTGAAGTCCCCGTAAAGCGGCTCTGTTCAGGCTCCAAAGTTTCAGTAAAAACAGTTCATTAATCCAGCTGAAGTCCCCGTAAAGCGGCTCTGTTCAGGCTCCAAAGTTTCAGTAAAAACAGTTCATTAATCCAGCTGAAGTCCCCGTAAAGCTGCTCTGTTCAGGCTCCAAAGTTTCAGTAAAAACAGTTCATTAATCCAGCTGAAGTCCCTGTAAAGCTGCTCTGTTCAGGCTCCAAAGTTTCAGTAAAAACAGTTCAATAATCCAGCTGAAGTCCCCGTAAAGCTGCTCTGTTCAGGCTCCAAAGTTTCCGTAAAAACAGTTCATTAATCCAGCTGAAGTCCCCGTAAAGCTGCTCTGTTCAGGCTCCAAAGTTTCAGTAAAAACAGTTCATTAATCCAGCTGAAGTCCCTGTAAAGCTGCTCTGTTCAGGCTCCAAAGTTTCAGTAAAAACAGTTCATTAATCCAGCTGAAGTCCCCGTAAAGCTGCTCTGTTCAGGCTCCAAAGTTTCAGTAAAAACAGTTTATTAATCCAGCTGAAGTCCCTGTAAAGCTGCTCTGTTCAGGCTCCAAAGTTTCAGTAAAAACAGTTCATTAATCCAGCTGAAGTCCCCATAAAGCTGCTCTGTTCAGGCTCCAAAGTTTCAGTAAAAACAGTTCTTTAATCCAGCTGAAGTCCCCGTAAAGCTGCTCTGTTCAGGCTCCAAAGTTTCAGTAAAAACAGTTCATTAATCCAGCTGAAGTCCCCGTAAAGCTGCTCTGTTCAGGCTCCAAAGTTTCAGTAAAAACAGTTCATTAATCCAGCTGAAGTCCCCGTAAAGCTGCTCTGTTCAGGCTCCAAAGTTTCAGTAAAAACAGTTTATTAATCCAGCTGAAGTCCCTGTAAAGCTGCTCTGTTCAGGCTCCAAAGTTTCAGTAAAAACAGTTCATTAATCCAGCTGAAGTCCCCGTAAAGCTGCTCTGTTCAGGCTCCAAAGTTTCAGTAAAAACAGTTCATTAATCCAGCTGAAGTCCCTGTAAAGCTGCTCTGTTCAGGCTCCAAAGTTTCAGTAAAAACAGTTCATTAATCCAGCTGAAGTCCCCGTAAAGCTGCTTTGTTCAGGCTCCAAAGTTTCAGTAAAAACAGTTCATTAATCCAGCAGAAGTCCCCGTAAAGCTGCTCTGTTCAGGCTCCAAAGTTTCAGTAAAAACAGTTCATTAATTCAGCTGAAGTCCCCGTAAAGCTGCTCTGTTCAGGCTCCAAAGTTTCAGTAAAAACAGTTCATTAATCCAGCTGAAGTCCCCGTAAAGCTGCTCTGTTCAGGCTCCAAAGTTTCAGTAAAAACAGTTCATTAATCCAGCTGAAGTCCCTGTAAAGCTGCTCTGTTCAGGCTCCAAAGTTTCAGTAAAAACAGTTCATTAATCCAGCTGAAGTCCCTGTAAAGCTGCTCTGTTCAGGCTCCAAAGTTTCAGTAAAAACAGTTCATTAATCCAGCTGAAGTCCCCGTAAAGCTGCTCTGTTCAGGCTCCAAAGTTTCAGTAAAAACAGTTTATTAATCCAGCTGAAGTCCCCGTAAAGCTGCTCTGTTCAGGCTCCAAAGTTTCAGTAAAAACAGTTCATTAATCCAGCTGAAGTCCCTGTAAAGCTGCTCTGTTCAGGCTCCAAAGTTTCAGTAAAAACAGTTCATTAATCCAGCTGAAGTCCCTGTAAAGCTGCTCTGTTCAGGCTCCAAAGTTTCAGTAAAAACAGTTCATTAATCCAGCTGAACTCCCCGTAAAGCTGCTCTGTTCAGGCTCCAAAGTTTCAGTAAAAACAGTTCATTAATCCAGCTGAAGTCCCCGTAAAGCTGCTCTGTTCAGGCTCCAAAGTTTCAGTAAAAACAGTTCATTAATCCAGCTGAAGTCCCTGTAAAGCTGCTTTGTTCAGGCTCCAAAGTTTCAGTAAAAACAGTTCATTAATCCAGCTGAAGTCCTTGTAAAGCTGCTTTGTTCAGGCTCCAAAGTTTCAGTAAAAACAGTTCATTAATCCAGCTGAAGTCCCCGTAAAGCTGCTCTGTTCAGGCTCAAGTTTCAGTAAAAACAGTTTATTAATCCAGATGAAGTCCCTGTAAAGCTGCTCTGTTCAGGCTCCAAAGTTTCAGTAAAAACAGTTTATTAATCCAGCTGAAGTCCCTGTAAAGCTGCTCTGTTCAGGCTCCAAAGTTTCAGTAAAAACAGTTCATTAATCCAGCTGAAGTCCCCATAAAGCTGCTCTGTTCAGGCTCCAAAGTTTCAGTAAAAACAGTTCTTTAATCCAGCTGAAGTCCCCGTAAAGCGGCTCTGTTCAGGCTCCAAAGTTTCAGTAAAAACAGTTCATTAATCCAGCTGAAGTCCCCGTAAAGCTGCTCTGTTCAGGCTCCAAAGTTTCAGTAAAAACAGTTCATTAATCCAGCTGAAGTCCCCGTAAAGCTGCTCTGTTCAGGCTCCAAAGTTTCAGTAAAAACAGTTTATTAATCCAGCTGAAGTCCCTGTAAAGCTGCTCTGTTCAGGCTCCAAAGTTTCAGTAAAAACAGTTCATTAATCCAGCTGAAGTCCCCGTAAAGCTGCTCTGTTCAGGCTCCAAAGTTTCAGTAAAAACAGTTCATTAATCCAGCTGAAGTCCCTGTAAAGCTGCTCTGTTCAGGCTCCAAAGTTTCAGTAAAAACAGTTCATTAATCCAGCTGAAGTCCCCGTAAAGCTGCTTTGTTCAGGCTCCAAAGTTTCAGTAAAAACAGTTCATTAATCCAGCAGAAGTCCCCGTAAAGCTGCTCTGTTCAGGCTCCAAAGTTTCAGTAAAAACAGTTCATTAATTCAGCTGAAGTCCCCGTAAAGCTGCTCTGTTCAGGCTCCAAAGTTTCAGTAAAAACAGTTCATTAATCCAGCTGAAGTCCCCGTAAAGCTGCTCTGTTCAGGCTCCAAAGTTTCAGTAAAAACAGTTCATTAATCCAACTGAAGTCCCTGTAAAGCTGCTCTGTTCAGGCTCCAAAGTTTCAGTAAAAACAGTTCATTAATCCAGCTGAAGTCCCTGTAAAGCTGCTCTGTTCAGGCTCCAAAGTTTCAGTAAAAACAGTTCATTAATCCAGCTGAAGTCCCCGTAAAGCTGCTCTGTTCAGGCTCCAAAGTTTCAGTAAAAACAGTTTATTAATCCAGCTGAAGTCCCCGTAAAGCTGCTCTGTTCAGGCTCCAAAGTTTCAGTAAAAACAGTTCATTAATCCAGCTGAAGTCCCTGTAAAGCTGCTCTGTTCAGGCTCCAAAGTTTCAGTAAAAACAGTTCATTAATCCAGCTGAAGTCCCTGTAAAGCTGCTCTGTTCAGGCTCCAAAGTTTCAGTAAAAACAGTTCATTAATCCAGCTGAACTCCCCGTAAAGCTGCTCTGTTCAGGCTCCAAAGTTTCAGTAAAAACAGTTCATTAATCCAGCTGAAGTCCCTGTAAAGCTGCTTTGTTCAGGCTCCAAAGTTTCAGTAAAAACAGTTCATTAATCCAGCTGAAGTCCCCGTAAAGCTGCTCTGTTCAGGCTCAAGTTTCAGTAAAAACAGTTTATTAATCCAGATGAAGTCCCTGTAAAGCTGCTCTGTTCAGGCTCCAAAGTTTCAGTAAAAACAGTTCATTAATCCAGCTGAAGTCCCCGTAAAGCTGCTCTGTTCAGGCTCCAAAGTTTCAGTAAAAACAGTTCATTAATCCAGCTGAAGTCCCCGTAAAGCTGCTCTGTTCAGGCTCCAAAGTTTCAGTAAAAACAGTTCATTAATCCAGCTGAAGTCCCCGTAAAGCTGCTCTGTTCAGGCTCCAAAGTTTCAGTAAAAACAGTTCATTAATCCAGCTGAAGTCCCCGTAAAGATGCTCTGTTCAGGCTCCAAAGTTTCAGTAAAAACAGTTCATTAATCCAGCTGAAGTCCCCGTAAAGCTGCTCTGTTCAGGCTCCAAAGTTTCAGTAAAAACAGTTCATTAATCCAGCTGAAGCTGCCCTCAGTCACATGTTTCCCTGCTTCTTTTGTCAGAAACTGGGACTAAAATCAGCCCATTAGGACTACCTATTAAAGCGTTTCCAGACTGTTGCTCTGCTCTAATAAAATCCACATTTTTAGAACCACAGCTAATGAATTAATTTGAGGAACCTCGAGAGAATACAGTGATCAAAGATGGTTTCCTGTACGGTGAAAAGAAACTGAACATTTCTGCATCTTTACCAGGTTACACAGGATTTAATTTCGAGTTGCATTTTCAGATATTTCTGTTTGCTTCCCTCCCGGCCGGCTCTTCCTTCTTCCACTCCAGCCGCCGCAGACAGACCGTAATACAGACAGTTATTACTGTGATGGCCTTTTCATTCTCTCTGAGAAGCAGCTCAACTTTGCTGCTGCTGCCTCTGAGTTCAGTTTATTTTGTGTTAATTTCAGCTGCCGTGTTTCCAGCTGCTAATCACATGACTGCTTTGTCCTCAGGTGGACCTTCAGGGAGCAGTCTGCACATATCAGCTGGACGCCTGGACACGGAGCAGTATTCTGGATGTGTGGACAGCGTTATCCCAAACAGAAGCATGCACACAACAAGGAGAACGGCGTCTTTCTCTCATTCACTCAGATCAGACAAGCGTTTCAGTAAGTTCCTGCAGGATGGAACGGCGGGAGAAGAACTCTTCTCCTGCTGCAGCTCCTCACGTTCACCCTCAGCACAGCGCCGTCCCGATCCTGACCCGGTCCATTCGTTTGTATCCTGCCGACTGTTTGGAGGTGGAACGCCACAACAGAGCGGCGTCCCGTCCCGATCCTGACCCGGTCCATTCGTTTGTGTCCTGCCGACTGTTTGGAGGTGGAACGCCACAACAGAGCGGCGTCCCGATCCTGACCCGGTCCATTCGTTTGTGTCCTGCCGACTGTTTGGAGGTGAAACGCCACAACAGAGCGGCGTCCCGTCCCGATCCTGACCCGGTCCATTCGTTTGTGTCCTGCCGACTGTTTGGAGGTGAAACGCCACAACAGAGCGGCGTCCCGTCCCGATCCTGACCCGGTCCATTCGTTTGTGTCCTGCCGACTGTTTGGAGGTGGAACGCCACAACAGAGCGGCGTCCCGATCCTGACCCGGTCCATTCGTTTGTGTCCTGCCGACTGTTTGGAGGTGGAACGCCACAACAGAGCGGCGTCCCGATCCTGACCCGGTCCATTCGTTTGTGTCCTGCCGACTGTTTGGAGGTGAAACGCCACAACAGAGCGGCGTCCCGTCCCGATCCTGACCCGGTCCATTCGTTTGTGTCCTGCCGACTGTTTGGAGGTGAAACGCCACAACAGAGCGGCGTCCCGTCCCGATCCTGACCCGGTCCATTCGTTTGTGTCCTGCCGACTGTTTGGAGGTGGAACGCCACAACAGAGCGGCGTCCCGATCCTGACCCGGTCCATTCGTTTGTGTCCTGCCGACTGTTTGGAGGAAAACGCCACAACAGAGCGGCGTCCCGATCCTGACCCGGTCCATTCGTTTGTGTCCTGCCGACTGTTTGGAGGTGGAACGCCACAACAGAGCGGCGTCCCGATCCTGACCCGGTCCATTCGTTTGGGTCCTGCCGACTGTTTGGAGGGAAACGCCAACACAGCCGTGAGGTTTTGACTCGTTACTGAGCGACGCTCCGTCCGTCCGTCCTCACATTCGCTCAGAACCAGTTAATTCTGGCTGCTTCAGACCAAAAACGGACCTTTTCATCTTCTGTGGCAGCCCTGGGAGGCGGTCCTGCGTCCCGGGGGCTCGTGTTCCTCCAGATGAACGGTTCGACTCGTGCTCATGTTGCTCATCCAATGCTTTGTTCCAGTAATATTTTTACGGTGTGTTTCAGTGGAACTTGGACCCAGACCACAGCAGGAGGCTTAATTTGTGTTTACTGGACCCTGGGAGCACACGTGCACTTCACGTGCACTTCACGTGCACTTCACGTGCACTTCACGTGCACTTCACGTGCACTTCACGTGCACTTCACAGGCCTGCAGGAGCCTCACGCTCGCTGACCATCGGGCTCAGACTGTCTCATCACGGCTCGACACGCCATGCATCTGATTTTAAAAAGCGTTAAAAAAAGCTAAAAATGTAAAGTCACACCAGAGAATTTGGCAGATATTTGGTATAAATATAGATGGATATTTTCCAAAAAGTCAAGAACTTCGGGATAAGATGATCCCCCAACGTGGAAATGAAGTGAACCACAGGCAGAACGCACACTTATAAAACTAGCACCTTAATTATAGAAGTAAATGTGTAGAACCTCAAGGTGCAAAACAAAATGAGTTCTAGGGTTCACAAACTTCCCTGGTGTTGCTTTAAAGTCACGTCCTTCACTTTTAAAACGGCGAAAGCTGCAAATATTTCCTTTTTTTATGCTAATTTCAGCAATTGTTCATCGATTGTGACTGTTTTCAACACCAGGTAGTCGGTGTACAGTCTTTTGTTTTGGCTCCTCCTTTGTGATGACATCACCAAGGTGTGAGCTGTGATTGGTCGGTATTTATGGCTCGATTAACCTCTCGGGGCAGAAGCTTCCAGCAGTCTGAACCCAATGTTGAGCTTCAGTTTTCTGGAGGAGAAAGCTCCCGTTGGTTTGTTCGTTTCAGGTCTCGATGTTAGATTTAATCACACGAATGAAACTTTAAACATTTATATTTCAATGCCCGAATATCTGTGAATATTTTGAGAAAATATCTGATATTTTTGCTAGCCGCAGTGTTTATTAGGGAACATAATGTTATTTTTAGACCATGATTCCCCGTCCGGTGGCTGGGTCGCTTGTCTGTGCAGGTATAGCAAATTGCTAATTAAAAGATTTTAAATCGAGGTGACAGATCCTGCAGCTGTGGAGCGGAGGACGGGGAGGAAGTCCAGTCTTTGCCATATTTGTTTTCTGACAACTGAAAATGCTGCTTGTTGTGACCCGAATGTAGAGAAAAAACATGCTTTGTTGTTCTCCCCACATATATTTATCTGTTTGTACATAAAATGTGTTAAACCTTAACTTGTCTGAGTGTGATGAGGCTTTAACAAAGACCGGTACCGGAAGTGTCCACCAGGGGGCAGCAAACTCAGCCCATAAAGATATCTGAGGCAGAAACAGAGTTTTTTCTCAGTTCTCAGCAGCTTTAAAGTGAATCTCTGGTCTGAGCTCCTTTATTCTCCAACACAGCCTGAACCCTCTGAGACAAGCTTTCTGTCATTTCTTTAAGGAGTCTTCAGGAATAGTTCTCCAGGCTTCTTGAAGGACATCCCAAAGCTCTTCTTTGGATGTGGGCTGCCTTTTGTTCCGTTCTCTGTCAGATGATCCCACACTGCTTCAATAATGTTGAGGTCCGGGCTCTGGGGAGGATTCATCCCTCCATAAGACCTGTTGTCACTGATTTTCAGAGTACATGGACAAGGGATTACTGTGGAAACCTTTGTCCAGCACCACAATACAGAGTTCCATTCACAAGCTTTACTGTGCAGGAAAGAAGCCTGATGTTAACCTCGTCCACTTCTCTGGGCTCGGAGGCGTCTGGGATGGACCGTCACACGGTGGAAACGTGTGCTGTGGTCAGACCCATCAGTATTCCACATCTTTGCTGGAAGAAATGGAGCAAAGAGCAAAAGCAGCATCCAGCCTGCTGTCAGCAGCCAGTCCCTGCAGCCAGGCTCTGTGATGGTATGGGGTTGGATCAGGGGGCAAAGCTCATTTCCACTTCTGTGACGGCAGCATTAATGCAGAAAAGCTCACTGAGATTTTACAGCAACATATGCTGCCTTCAAGGCCACATCTTTTCCTGGGACGTCCCAGCATTGTTCAAGCAGACCATGGAAAACCACATTCTGCCACAGTCCAAAGGCCTGGCTGAGGAAGAAGAGGTACGGGTGCTGGACTGGCTGCCTGCAGTCCTGACCTGTCCCCAGCAGAGAAACAACCACCCCCCCGCACTGCTGCACACCTTAAGACCTGTTTAAGGAGGAATGGGACAAAATAACAGCTGGAACTCTGCATCACCTGGTTTCCTCAGAGTCAGAACGGCTTTAAGTGTTGGCAGAAGGAAACAAAGTGGGAAAAGGTTCACTTTATGGGATGCTGCAGGTCTGAGGTGTAGAAAAGATGTTTATTTGCAAATTAAGAGAAATTCATGAGACATCTTGGCTTCTTACTGTCTGAGAGGAAATAGTTTCAACGGTATGAAAAGCATAATCAATTCTTAGATCTACTTTGACTATTTCTGACAAGAGAATGTAGAATTCTGTAGATTCTGGATAGATTTTAACTCCGTATTGAAACCCTCATATTGGTCTTGAAAGAGCTCTGAGCTCATCATACAGTGACAATAAAGGCTTAAAACCCCCCAAAAATTCAAAGGTGGATATAAAACCTAATTCTGAAACGGCTCGAGGAAGACTGGCACTGGTTGGGCCTTTTGAGTTCAGTTGACAGGTAGGTGGATTTCATCATCATACTTTAGGCTCCAAACCAACTGTTTTGAGCCTGAAAAATTGCTCAGAAACTTGAAACAAAGCAAATTGTTCCTGGACCACAAATAATCCACTCCAGTGACTTTGTTGAGGGTGAATCAGCTTTGTGCTGGTTCTTAGCATCAGTGGCTTATTGTCTTATTATTGAAAAGACGTTAGAATGATGAGGTTCTGCAGCCTCCCTGGTGCTGGTGTCAGCTTCTGTTCAAAGTTCAGTGAAGCTCAGTGTTTTATCACCACAGCACCGACTTTAAGCGGAGCTCCTCAGTTACACACGACCTGTGTAAGTGGAGCACTGTGATCACAGCTCAAACCGCCTGAGAACGAGCAGCGAGTCGCCACGACGACCTCCTCTCTGCTGCAGGTTTCCTTAAATATATGTTTATGTTAACCAATATACGCTCAGCAGCCACTTTATCAGGTACAGCTTACCAGGTTGGACCTCCTCCTGCCTTCAGGATTCTTCTTTCGACATGACAGCGTCACACAGCTGCTGCAGATGTGTCGGCTGCACATCTGTGATGGGAATCTGCCGTTCCACCACCTCCCAAAGCTGCTCTGTTGGACTGAGATCAGATTAGAGGCCGTTGGAGTCCAGAGAACTCTTTGTGATGCTCAATAAACCGGTTTGAGGTGATATGAGCTCTGTGACACGGTGCATTTATCCTGCTGGCAGCAGCCATCAGAAGATGTGCTCATGAAGGGATGGATGCATCTACACATAGAGGATAAATAAAATTTAAATTTGACATATTTATACAACATACACACGTTAATCTTGCCTAAAAAGCTAATTTTGCGTTAAGCGGTTAAATTTCAGTAAACTTGCTTTAATTTTGAGGGCCCCTGCTTGACCAATCCTCTGTAAACGCTACAGATTGTGGGTGAAAATCGCAGCAGATCAGCTGTTTCTGACATACTCAGACCAGCCCGTCTGGCACCAACAGCCAGTTCAAAGTCACTTAAATCCGCGTTCTTCCCCATTCTGATGCTCGGTTTGAACTTCAGCAGGTTGTCTTCACCACCTCCACAGCCTAAATACACTGAGCTGCAGCTGATTGGCTGGTCAGCTGTTTGTCGTAACAGCTGTTCCCGATAAAGTGCCGGTGAGTGTGTAAATAGATAAAAATAACCAGTTGACTGACTGGTTTGTTGGTTCATTACTGACTGACTTGTTTACTAAACAAACGGTTGACTGACTGGTTTGTTGGTTCATTACTGACTCACTTGTTTACTAAACAAACGGTTGACTGACTGGTTTGTTGGTTCATTACTGACTGACTTGTTTACTAAACAAACAGTTGACTGACTGGTTTGTTGGTTCATTACTGACTGACTTGTTTACTAAACAAACAGTTGACTGACTGGTTTGTTGGTTCATTACTGACTGACTTGTTTACTAAACAAATAGTTGACTGACTGGTTTATTGGTTCATTACTGACTGACTTGTTTACTAAACAAACAGTTGACTGAAGGTTTGTTGGTTCATTACTGACCGACTTGTTTACTAAACAAACAGTTGACTGACTGGTTTGTTGGTTCATTACTGACTGACTTGTTTACTAAACAAACGGTTGATTGACTGGTTTGTTGGTTCATTACTGACCGACTTGTTTACTAAACAAACAGTTGACTGACTGGTTTGTTGGTTCATTACTGACTGACTTGTTTACTAAACAAACGGTTGACTGACTGGTTTGTTGGTTCATTACTGACTGACTTGTTTACTAAACAAACGGTTGACTGACTGGTTTGTTGGTTCATTAATGACTGACTTGTTTACTAAACAAACGGTTGACTGACTGGTTTGTTGGTTCATTATTGACTGACTTGTTTACTAAAAAAACAGTTGACTGACTGGTTTGTTGGTTCATTACTGACCGACTTGTTTACTAAACAAACAGTTGACTGACTGGTTTGTTGGTTCATTACTGACTGACTTGTTTACTAAAAAAAACAGTTGACTGACTAGTTTGTTGGTTCATTACTGACTGACTTGTTTACTAAACAAACAGTTGACTGACTGGTTTGTTGGTTCATTACTGACTGACTTGTTTACTAAAAAAAACAGTTGACTGACTAGTTTGTTGGTTCATTACTGACTGACTTGTTTACTAAACAAACAGTTGACTGACTGGTTTGTTGGTTCATTACTGACTGACTTGTTTACTAAACAAACAGTTGACTGACTGGTTTGTTGGTTCATTACTGACCGACTTGTTTACTAAACAAACGGTTGATTGACTGGTTTGTTGGTTCATTACTGACTGACTTGTTTACTAAACAAACGGTTGGTAGACTGGTTTGTTGGTTCATTACTGACTGACTTGTTTACTAAACAAACAGTTGACTGACTGGTTTGTTGGTTCATTACTGACTGACTTGTTTACTAAACAAACGGTTGGTAGACTGGTTTGTTGGTTCATTACTGACTGACTTGTTTACTAAACAAACGGTTGATTGACTGGTTTGTTGGTTCATTACTGACTGACTTGTTTACTAAATAAACGGTTGACTGACTGGTTTGTTGGTTCATTACTGACTGACTTGTTTACTAAACAAACAGTTGACTGACTGGTTTGTTGGTTCATTATTGACTGACTTGTTTACTAAATAAACAGTTGACTGACTGGTTTGTTGGTTCATTACTGACTGACTTGTTTACTAAACAAACAGTTGACTGACTGGTTTGTTGGTTCATTACTGACTGACTTGTTTACTAAACAAACGGTTGACTGACTGGTTTGTTGGTTCATTGCTGACTCACTTGTTTACTAAACAAACGGTTGACTGACTGGTTTGTTGGTTCATTGCTGACTCACTTGTTTACTAAACAAACGGTTGACTGACTGGTTTGTTGGTTCATTGCTGACTCACTTGTTTACTAAACAAACGATTGACTGACTGGTTTGTTGGTTCATTACTGACTCACTTGTTTACTAAACAAACGGTTGACTGACTGGATTGTTGGTTCATTACTGACTGACTTGTTTACTAAACAAACATTTGATTGACTGGTTTGTTGGTTCATTACTGACTGACTTGTTTACTAAACAAACATTTGATTGACTGGTTTGTTGGTTCATTGCTGACTCACTTGTTTACTAAACAAACGGTTGACTGACTGGTTTGTTGGTTCATTGCTGACTCACCTGTTTACTAAACAAACGGTTTACTGACTGGTTTGTTGGTTCATTGCTGACTCACTTGTTTACTAAACAAACGGTTGACTGACTGGTTTGTTGGTTCATTGCTGACTCACTTGTTTACTAAACAAACGGTTGACTGACTGGTTTGTTGGTTCATTGCTGACTCACTTGTTTACTAAACAAACGGTTGACTGACTGGTTTGTTGGTTCATTACCGACTGACTTGTTTACTAAACAAACATTTGATTGACTGGTTTGTTGGTTCATTACTGACTGACTTGTTTACTAAACAAACATTTGATTGACTGGTTTGTTGGTTCATTACTGACTGACTTGTTTACTAAATAAACAGTTGACTGACTGGTTTGTTGGTTCATTACTGACTGACTTGTTTACTAAACAAACAGTTGACTGACTGGTTTGTTGGTTCATTACTGACGGACTTGTTTACTAAACAAACAGTTGACTGACTGGTTTGTTGGTTCATTACTGACCGACTTGTTTACTAAACAAACAGTTGACTGACTGGTTTGTTGGTTCATTACTGACCGACTTGTTTACTAAACAAACAGTTGGTTGACTCGTTTGTTGGTTCATTACTGACTGACTTGTTTACTAAACAAACAGTTGACTGACTGGTTTGTTGGTTCATTACTGACTGACTTGTTTACTAAACAAACATTTGACTGACTGGTTTGTTGGTTCATTACTGACTGACTTGTTTACTAAACAAACAGTTGATTGACTGGTTTGTTGGTTCATTACTGACTGACTGGTTTACTAAACAAACAGTTGACTGACTGGTTTGTTGGTTCATTACTGACTGACTTGTTTACTAAACAAACAGTTGGTTGACTGGTTTGTTGGTTCATTACTGACTGACTTGTTTACTAAACAAACGGTTGACTGACTGGTTTGTTGGTTCATTGCTGACTCACTTGTTTAATAAACAAACGGTTGACTGACTGGTTTGTTGGTTCATTACTGACCGACTTGTTTACTAAACAAACAGTTGGTTGACTCGTTTGTTGGTTCATTACTGACTGACTTGTTTACTAAACAAACAGTTGACTGACTGGTTTGTTGGTTCATTACTGACTGACTTGTTTACTAAACAAACATTTGACTGACTGGTTTGTTGGTTCATTACTGACTGACTTGTTTACTAAACAAACAGTTGATTGACTGGTTTGTTGGTTCATTACTGACTGACTGGTTTACTAAACAAACAGTTGACTGACTGGTTTGTTGGTTCATTACTGACTGACTTGTTTACTAAACAAACAGTTGGTTGACTGGTTTGTTGGTTCATTACTGACTGACTTGTTTACTAAACAAACGGTTGACTGACTGGTTTGTTGGTTCATTGCTGACTCACTTGTTTAATAAACAAACGGTTGACTGACTGGTTTGTTGGTTCATTACCGACTGACTTGTTTACTAAACAAACATTTGATTGACTGGTTTGTTGGTTCATTACTGACTGACTTGTTTACTAAACAAACATTTGATTGACTGGTTTGTTGGTTCATTACTGACTGACTTGTTTACTAAATAAACAGTTGACTGACTGGTTTGTTGGTTCATTACTGACTGACTTGTTTACTAAACAAACAGTTGACTGACTGGTTTGTTGGTTCATTACTGACGGACTTGTTTACTAAACAAACAGTTGACTGACTGGTTTGTTGGTTCATTACTGACTGACTTGTTTACTAAACAAACGGTTGACTGACTGGTTTGTTGGTTCATTACTGACTGACTTGTTTACTAAACAAACAGTTGATTGACTGGTTTGTTGGTTCATTACTGACTGACTGGTTTACTAAACAAACAGTTGACTGACTGGTTTGTTGGTTCATTACTGACTGACTTGTTTACTAAACAAACAGTTGACTGACTGGTTTGTTGGTTCATTACTGACGGACTTGTTTACTAAACAAACAGTTGACTGACTGGTTTGTTGGTTCATTACTGACCGACTTGTTTACTAAACAAACAGTTGACTGACTGGTTTGTTGGTTCATTACTGACCGACTTGTTTACTAAACAAACAGTTGACTGACTGGTTTGTTGGTTCATTACTGACTGACTTGTTTACTAAACAAACAGTTGGTTGACTGGTTTGTTGGTTCATTACTGACTGACTTGTTTACTAAACAAACGGTTGACTGACTGGTTTGTTGGTTCATTACTGACTCACTTGTTTACTAAACAAACGGTTGGTTGACTGACTGGTTTGTTGGTTCATTACTGACCGATTTGTTTACTAAACAAACAGTTGATTGACTGGTTTGTTGGTTCATTACTGACCGACTTGTTTAATAAACAAACAGTTGACTGACTCCTTTGTTGGTTCATTACTGACTGACTTGTTTACTAAACAAACAGTTGACTGACTGGTTTGTTGGTTCATTACTGACTGACTTGTTTACTAAACATACGGCTGACTGACTGGTTTTTTGGTTCATTACTGACTGACTTGTTTACTAAACAAACAGTTGACTGACGGGTTTGTTGGTTCATTACTGACTGACTTGTTTACTAAACAAACGGTTGACTGACTGGTTTGTTGGTTCATTACTGACCGACTTGTTTACTAAACAAACAGTTGACTGACTGGTTTGTTGGTTCATTACTGACCGACTTGTTTACTAAACAAACGGTTGACTGACTGGTTTGTTGGTTCATTACTGACTGACTTGTTTACTAAACAAACGGTTGACTGACTGGTTTGTTGGTTCATTACTGAACGACTTGTTTACTAAACATACGGTTGACTGACTGGTTTTTTGGTTCATTACTGACTGACTTGTTTACTAAACAAACGGTTGACTGACTGGTTTGTTGGTTCATTACTGACCGACTTGTTTAATAAACAAACGGTTGACTGACTGGTTTGTTGATTCATTACTGACCGACTTGTTTAATAAACAAACAAACAGTTAAATGGTTTACTGAACTCTTCTAAGTTCATAAGGCACTGGTTTAGATTTGTTATGTTAGTCATTTGACTGACTGGTTCTTGAACAGCTGAACCAGAGTTAGTTAGTTGCTGGCAGACTGACTTTTCACTGTTGTTTTGGTGACTGATTTGTTGGTTTGCCAAGTGACAGATTGGACAGTTCACTGGCTGATTGATGGCTTACAGACTGGTTTTAGAGTCATTGTCTGTTTGCTGACTGACTAGTTTGTTTGTACAGTAGAAGCTTTGCTGACTGGTGCCTGGTAGACTGGTTTTTACTGGTTTCTAAATGCCTGAGAGACTGTTTTCTGTCTCATGTTTCGGTTGCTTTAGAAGAGCTTACTGGCTGCTTGGGTGACTGACTGATTGAACTTTTCAGGCAGCTTATTAAAAGGCTTGTTTGCTGGCTTAATGGCTTGATTATAATTAATTAATCATTCTGAGTGCTTTGTTTATTATGTAAAAGTCTGTTTGCTGAATGACTGGTTATCTTTTTCCTTACTGACTGATTTATAGGTTTTTCTTCTGTTTTTTGGTCTGAATAAACAGCTTGTTTGTTAGCTGCTGGATGACTGGTTTCTTTGTTGATAAAATGTTTGAACTCTCTTGTTGAATGACTGGTTCTGCATTGTCAGCTGATCTTTTCCTTGAGTCGTTCGCTTACTGGCTGGTTTGTAGGATCAGAATCTGACTATTTCTGGCTGATTTACTGACTATTTGATCATTTTGTGGCTGCTTTTTCGCTCTTTGTCAGACTGGTTGTTATTGTACTTGCTGACTGCTTGGCTGTCTGACTGTTTCAATGCTTTTCTGAACTGTTTGCAGACCGACTAAGGAGCTGGTTCTCAGCTTTCTGACTGGTGTGACGGCTGCTTTTCTTGCAGACTGACTGGTTTGCTGACTGGCTGTTGCTTTTGTCTCTCTGTGTTATTGTCTAATCTTATTTCACTGGGTCACACACACACACACTGTGTTTATTAGCTTGAAGTCAGAAAACGCCACAGGCAGATCAGCTGATGATGTCATGCCTCGCTCTGATTGGCTGCCCCTGCCTTCCTCCTCCTCCCCCTCTTCCTCTCTCTGCATCTCCCTTCTCTCCTCCTTCGTCTCTCTTTCAGTCCCCGCTCACTCCATCACCACTCAACACCACCCACCTCCTCTTCCTCCTTCTGTCTGCGCTCCTCTCTGCTCCTGCCAGAGAGATGATGTTGATGATGATGTTGATGATGTGACGCTGCAGCCAGCCAATCGCCACGCAGGGGGAAGTGGAAGGGGCGTGGTCAGAGCTCAAAGCAGATCGATGCTGAGAGGACTGAGGAGAAAGACGGGGAAGAGAGGGAGGTTGAGGAGGCTGGGGGAGGCCTTGTCCGAGCCGAGGAGCGCCGACGCCGGCCTAATAAAGGAGGAGGAGGAGGGAGGAAGGTGTCGCCTGTCAGAGGGGCATCAACCTGTGCTGTCATGGACAAATATCGACCAAAGAGACCAACCAGCCTGGCTCTGTTCCCACAGCTGCCACAAGCCGGAACCCAGGTAGGCAGGGTTGGGGGGTTATGGGTGGATCCACTCAGAGGGAGGCACTAAAGTGGGTGACTGTGTTTCCTGAGGGCTTCAGGATGAGACAGCGCGGTGTCTGAGGCATCCGTGTGTGTGTGCTGCTGACTCTGGGTCAGATCTGATGATGCAGACCCAATCTGATCACCAATATTCAAACGATCAGTGTTGACGAGTCGGAGTGTGTCATGTAGCAGAGCTGCAGCAGCTGAACAGCTCGGGGGGGAAGTGATTTGCTCAAGGACGCACGCGTGGATGGCCTGTTGGATCATGACTGTGCTGCTCTGCCATCTTGTGAAATACACAGAAGTGTAATGTTGATACAGTCGGGTGGAAAAGAAAGTTCACTTTCATTTTAAGGTTTCATCTTGAAACAGTCATCGGGTCCTTAAAGGGCCCAAAAATGAGGTAAAAACAACTTCAGATGAACAGCAACTGAGAGAAAACACAGAAGCAGTGGGTGAAAAACTAAGTGAACCCCTGATCCAGCAGCTTCAGCAGCAGTGAGTGTAAAACTAAGTGAACCCCTGATCCAGCAGCTTCAGCAGCAGTGAGTGTAAAACTAAGTGAACCCCTGATCCAGCAGCTTCAGCAGCAGTGAGTGAAAAACTAAGTGAACCCCTGATCCAGCAGCTTCAGCAGCAGTGAGTGTAAAACTAAGTGAACCCCTGATCCAGCAGCTTCAGCAGCAGTGAGTGAAAAACTAAGTGAACCCCTGATCCAGCAGCTTCAGCAGCAGTGAGTGTAAAACTAAGTGAACCCCTGATCCAGCAGCTTCAGCAGCAGTGAGTGAAAAACTAAGTGAACCCCTGATCCAGCAGCTTCAGCAGCAGTGAGTGTAAAACTAAGTGAACCCCTGATCCAGCAGCTTCAGCAGCAGTGAGTGAAAAACTAAGTGAACCCCTGATCCAGCAGCTTCAGCAGCAGTGTGTGTAAAACTAAGTGAACCCCTGATCCAGCAGCTTCAGCAGCAGTGAGTGATAAACTAAGTGAACCCCTGATCCAGCAGCTTCAGCAGCAGTGAGTAAAACTAAGTGAACCCCTGATCCAGCAGCTTCAGCAGCAGTGAGCTGCAGTGATGGTTTCCTGTGGGACGTTATCAGTCTCTCTCATGGTTCTGGAGGAATCTCGGCCCTCTTCTCTCCAGCGCTGCTTCAGCTCATTGAGGTTTGCAGCATTGGTTTCTGCACAGCTCTCTTAAGGTCCCACCACAGCATCTCAGTCAGGCTGAGGTCTGGACTCTGACTGGACCATTGCAACACCTTGATTCTTTTCTTTTTCCCACATTCTGCTGTAGATCTGCTGCTGTGTTTGGGATCTTTGTCCTGTTGATGAGCCAGTTTCAGCCCAGCTTTAGCTGGGGGACAGATGGCCTCACATTTGACTCTAGAATACTTTGGTATCCAGAGGAGTTCATGGTGGACTCAATGACTGCAAGGTGCCCAGGTCCTGTGGCTGCAGAACCAGCCCAGATCATCAGCCCTCCACCACCGTGCTTGACAGCTGGTATGAGGTGTTTGTGCTGATATGCTGTGTTTGGTTTCCTCCAAACGTGCTGCTGTGCATTAGGACCAAACATCTCCACTTTGCTCTGGTCTGTCCAAAGGACATTGTTCCAGAAGTCTTGAGCTTTGTTCAGATGCAGCTTTGCAAACCTAAGCTGTGCTGCCATGTTCTTTTTAGAGAGAAGAGGCTTTCTCCTGCAGCCCTTCCAAACAAGCCATCCTTGTTCAGTCTTTTTCTAACTGTGCTGTCATGACCTTTAACCTTTAACATGCTAACTGAGGCCTGTAGAGTCTGAGATGTAGCTCTGGGCTTCTTCACCTTGGGGTGACCTTTAACCTTTAGCATGCTAACTGAGGCCTGTAGAGTCTGAGATGTAGCTCTGGGCTTCTTCACCTTGGGGTGACCTTTAACCTTTAGCATGCTAACTGAGGCCTGTAGAGTCTGAGATGTAGCTCTGGGCTTTTTCACCTTGGGGTGAACTTTAACCTTTAACATGCTAACTGAGGCCTGTAGAGTCTGAGATGTAGCTCTGGGCTTTTTCACCTTGGGGTGACCTTTAACCTTTAACATGCTAACTGAAGCCCGTAGAGTCTGAGATGTAGCTCTGGGCTTCTTCACCTTGGGGTGACCTTTAACCTTTAACATGCTAACGGAGGCCTGGAGAGTCTGAGATGTAGCTCTGGGCTTCTTCACCTTGGGGTGACCTTTAACCTTTAACATGCTAACGGAGGCCTGGAGAGTCTGAGATGTAGCTCTGGGCTTCTTCACCTTGGGGTGACCTTGCTGGGACGTCCACTCCTGGGAAGATTGACAGCTGTCCTGAATGTTTTCCACTTGTGAATAATCTTTCTCTCTGTAGAATGATGGACTCCAGATAGTCTGGAAATGGCCTTATAACCCTTCCCAGATTGATGGGCAGCAGCAGCTGCTTCTCTGAGATCATTGCTGATGTCTTTCCTCCTTGGCATCGTGTTAAACTGACAGAACTCCTGCTTTTATAGAGCTGCTCACACTGACTGAGGATCAGTTAATCAGAGCATTGATCAGCAGCAGCTGATCTAATTCCTGTGGAAGCAGTGATGGTGGACTTTTATCGACTGGATGATTTTTAAAATTGTGTCCTGAAACATAAAACTTCAGAACAGAGGGAGGGGGTATTTCCTTTTTCCAAGGTGTTTTCAGAGCAGGGTTCCTCCTCTCTACCTTTTAGAAACGTCAGAGTACACCTCTAAAACCCTGACACACATTTTCTTTTTCACTTTCTTTAAATCATAGTAATAGTTTCATTAATCACTGAGGTCCAGTAGTAGAAGCGTTAGCATCGTTTCCTTCCTGTTTGGATCTCAGCTGAGCTTTATCTGTGTAGAGTTTGCATTTTCTCCCTCAAACAGTCTGATTTTCCTCCTGAAGCAACTCGGTTTAGGTTAAACGTTGGTTTTAAAAGGACTGCAGAGGTCAGTCAGGCTGTAAGTCTTGGTGTTAGTCGGGTGATGGACTGCGAGCCATTCAGAGTGTACCCCATCTCTCGATTGGCTCCAGCCTCCCACAAGCCTGAATGGGAAGCAGATGTAGAAGATGGAAGTATCCATTCATTCCCAACACTCTTAAGTCCGTGTTGTGACACAAAATGATCACAAGAAGAGACACGAAATGACAGCAAAAAGACGAAATACTACGTTAAAGAGTAAAAACCTTTGGAGGTGGAGGTATTTTCATACCCTTTAAGTTTTAACCACAGTGCTTGTGTCGACTTGCTGATTGCAGGATAGAAGTGATGCGTCTGGCTGCTCAGGTAGAGCTCGGTAATGAGGGCTCGGTGGAGGGAAACGGCAGCAGTGTGCTGGTGTTTCCCTCTAAATGAGCCGCATCCTGTTTACTGGGTCAGTTCACAGTCATTTCACCCCCTCCTGCATCCAGAATCCACACATCCAGTTTTAATCTGCTTCTAGGACACGCCCTCCGACAGTCACGGCGCTGTTCCAGGCAGATGAGGAAGGTTAGCGTGGCTGCAGTGCCGTCTTTGGATGAGCTGTGTGCTGAGAAACCTGCTGACTTTAATACAGCAGCACAGCGAGGAACTGCGAGCTGATGTCAGAGGATTAAAGACGAACAGCTCACAGCTGCTTCGAGAACTCCCAGAAGAGGATTGTTACCCAGTTTGTGTCATTGTGGTGTAGCTTTACAACCGATAATATATTTAGATGCAGTGATGACCCTATTAATCACATCCTGCTGTCATCAGTCACACTGCATTCAACCTCTGTGATTGGCTGCTGTGAACTGTGACCTCACTAACCTCGCTTCAGGAGGTGGATTAGACTGACAACACTCTCACCCACATAACTTACTCTCTGTGAGCTCAGATGGTCGACTCTGAGCCCAGAATTAATCAGATAATCGTTGCGTCTAAGATTAGTGTGCATGAGAGGCAGCAACGAGCTGCTGGGTTGTTCAGGTGTGGACAGACCTGTGGAGACGCAGGACAACCTCCAAAGCATCAATGCCTCAAAGACAATGACCACAGACGGGCATCAACAACGAGAGGACCAAAAGGAGACGGGACACAAACACAGCTGGACGTAAAGTTGCATAAAATGACCACAAAACAACTACAAACTGACAAAAATCAAAAATGATCAAAAACACATATTGGGCAACAACAAAATGGCTACAGAGGCACAAAGACATCTTCAAAAAGGTACAAGATAAGCAGAAAGAGTAAAAAAGTGAGTGAAAAAATTAGGATAAAACAGCATGAAGCAAGGAACCAATAAACCGCAACTAGGTGAGGAAAAAATTACCTCAGAAACTGCAGAAAATGGCCACAAAAAGACACAAGACTGATGTAGACATGAACACTTCCATTTTGAAAAAGGAAATCCCATCGAGGCGAGTCTCCTCTGATCTCGGTTCAGCATCTCCTGATTGCTCAGAGGTGCGTGTATCGCACAGATAGATAAAAGACTCCCCACCTGATGTGTTTAATATCCTTCCACACGAGACGTTGGAGGCTGCGCTTGATCTTGTTCATTGTTCTGTAAGCTGTGCAAATGAAACTTTGATTAAAGAAAAGAAACTAGAATGGAAGAGAAGCAAAAACATACCTCGCCCCATTAGAGATGCAGAAACAAACCAGAGGTTCGGTGAGGCCGTGTCTGAGGTTCGGTGAGGCCGTGTCTGAGGCTCGGTGAGGCCGTGTCTGAGGTTCGGTGAGGCCATGTCTGAGGCTCGGTGAGGCCGTGTCTGAGGCTCGGTGAGGCCGTGTCTGAGGTTCGGTGAGGCCATGTCTGAGGCTCGGTGAGGCCGTGTCTGAGGTTCGGTGAGGCCGAGTCTGAGGCTCGGTGAGGCCGAGTCTGAGGCTCGGTGAGGCCGTGTCTGAGGCTCGGTGAGGCCGAGTCTGAGGTTCGGTGAGGCCGTGTCTGAGGCTCGGTGAGGCCGTGTCTGAGGCTCGGTGAGGCCGAGTCTGAGGCTTGGTGAGGGCGAGTCTGAGGTTCGGTGAGGCCGTGTCTGAGGTTCGGTGAGGCCGAGTCTGAGGCTCGGTGAGGCCGAGTCTGAGGCTCGGTGAGGCCGAGTCTGAGGCTTGGTGAGGGCGAGTCTGAGGTTCGGTGAGGCCGTGTTTGAGGTTCGGTGAGGCTCGGTGAGGCTGAGTCTGAGGCTCGGTGAGGCCGTGTCTGAGGCTCGGTGAGGCCGTGTCTGAGGCTCGGTGAGGCCGTGTCTGAGGTTCGGTGAGGCCGTGTCTGAGGTTCGGTGAGACTGTGTCTGAGGCTCTGTGAGGCCGTGTCTGAGGCTCGGTGAGGCCGTGTCTGAGGCTCGGTGAGGCCGAGTCTGAGGCTCGGTGAGGCCGTGTCTGAGGCTCGGTGAGGCCGAGTCTGAGGCTCGGTGAGGCCGTGTCTGAGGTTCGGTGAGACCGTGTTTGAGGCTCGGTGAGGCCGTGTTTGAGGTTCGGTGAGGCTCGGTGAGGCCGTGTCTGAGGCTCGGTGAGGCCGTGTCTGAGGTTCGGTGAGGCTCGGTGAGGCCTAGTCTGAGGTTCGGTGAGGCTGAGTCTGAAGCTCGGTGAGGCCGTGTCTGAGGCTCGGTGAGGCTGAGTCTGAAGCTCGGTGAGGCCGTGTCTGAGGCTCGGTGAGGCTGAGTCTGAGGCTCGGTGAGGCCTAGTCTGAGGCCGAGTCTGAGGCTCGGTGAGGCCTAGTCTGAGGTTCGGTGAGGCTGAGTCTGAGGCTCGGTGAGGCCTAGTCTGAGGCCGTGTCTGAGGCTCGGTGAGGCCGTGTCTGAGGTTCGGTGATACAGATTGAAAAAGAAGACGACAAAACATGCAAATAGAGACATGAGATGACCACCAGCTTGTGTAAAATTACACAAAATGACTCGAATACCCAAAATAAGCCAAACTGCAAGTTCAGACAGAAACTCAGAAATGTTAATGATCATCACAGAGCAAAACTGGACTAAAAACAAAACTAAGTGATCAGTTGCCTTCATTCAGAATCCGAGCTGGTCACCAATGAGCTTTGGACACTTTAACTGGAGCAGCTACTCACAGTTAAGATGTGACATTTGATCTGAGGTGAACCTGAGGATAAACAACTGGGAAATAAAACATCATTAACAATTCAGATTTATGTAAAAGGATTCAGAAACAATCGGTGGGTGGGAAGATTGTGAGGAAAAAAGATTCAAAGAAATGTAAACAACTTCTGGTGAATAAATCAATAAAATGTCTCAGATGTCTGAGGCAGAAAAGTGAGTCGGGAAGGATGTTTAATGCATAAAGTCAGAGAACAGAAGTCTTTTTTAGAGCAAACAGGGATGCTTTCATTCACACACACACGGGGAGTAACCATAGCAACTGAACAGGGTGGGAGACAGGGAAACCAGATGCATGATGGGACGTCAGTGTGAGTCAACGCTCAGAGTGACTTTCATTACGTCGAGGCTCGGCTGTCACACACTTCCTGCTTTCCAGGCAGTGATGTCATCGGATGGATGATGATGGATGGAGGCGGAGTGTGTGTGTGTGTGTGTGTGTGTGTGTGTGTGTGTGTGTGTGTGTGTTTTATCATCCAAACACATGAAGGTTGCTGTTTTTACGCTGACTTTCTGTCTCATGAACTCTTTTCAGGACTCCATCAACAACAACTCTTTCGGTAAGAAGGACAGCTGGAAGGACTCTCACTCTTCCTCCCCACACATCACAGGTATGAGAGCATCTTTGAACTTTAAATATCTTTTGAATATTTGTTTGTTTGACCTGAGCGCAGTAGCTGTAGTATCACGATGTGCAGCTCTAACTGTTTCCTTCGAAGCAGCCAGACTTTCTTTAATCTTTTAAACTGGTCTTTATCAACAGTTCTGCAGCTTTCTGAAGCTCTTTCACAGTTTTTCTTTGGACATTTTCTGCTTTTTCACTCATTTTCAGTCCTTGGACCTGAGCATTTTCAGTGTTTTTTCTTTGTTCAGCCACTTAACTCTGACCTTTGAACCCTTCAGGCAGAAAAAAGGCTCCTAACTCAAGGGATGAACCAGTGTTGTGTCGACACAGAACAGACAACTTAGCAAAGAAGCCATTTTAAACTGGATCTTTAGGCACTTTGTCACAAAGACACATCATTTGTTCCCATTTCTTTAGCTGCATCTATGAAAAACAGCAAAGAAAACACAGTTTGACAGACAGAAAATAGGATTTCTGCAGCAACAAGGTGATTCCCAAAGAGCTATTAGCTGAAAACTTGGCATATCTCAGCATGGTGTGCAGTGTGTCCTTAAAACATTTGAGGAAACTGGACAAGTGGAGGACAAAAGAAGAAGTGTCAGGCCTAAAAAACTATCTACAGCAGATGAACAGGATCTGAAAGGGATGTCCTTAAGAAAGAGGAAAAAATCCAGCTGTGACCTGACAGGACCTGAGAGATGCATCTGGACCTTCAGCTGATCCATCTACTGTTGGCCCAAGCCTCATCAGAAATGGGCTCCATGGAAGGGTGGCTGTCAAGAAGCCGTTCTTAAGGAAGGGAAACAGGGAGAAAAGGCTGAGCTGTGCCAAATGACACAAGAAGTGGACTGAAAATCAGTGGCAACAGGTCTTATGGAGGGATGAATCCTCCCCAGAGCCCGGACCTCAACATTATTGAAGCAGTGTGGGATCATCTGACAGAGAACGGAACAAAAGGCAGCCCACATCCAAAGAAGAGCTTTGGGATGTCCTTCAAGAAGCCTGGAGAACTATTCCTGAAGACTCCTTAAAGAAATGACAGAAAGCTTGTCTCAGAGGGTTCAGGCTGAGTTGGAGAATAAAGGAGCTCAGACCAGATATTCACTTTAAAGCTGCTCAGAACTGATAAAAAACTCTGTTTCTGCCTCAGATTCTGGTTTATATTCAGGTTTGAACATGTTTCAGTAGATTTCTGCAGTTATTTACTGTTTTTTCATGGAAATAGATAAAGAAATGAGGGCTGGATGAAGACTTTGGTACAGTACTATAGGCTGTTTGTAAGCTGCAGATATTTCACGACTTCAGTTAATAAAAAGACTCAAACAGAGTCTGAGGAAAACCTATAAACCGCTTCTGTCTGAATGGGCACAAATCAGGAATCTCCAGGGTGGAGGAGGTTAAATTGTTTGGTTTGATTAAACACAGACTTTGGAATGAAAAAACGTGGCAGTAAACGTTTGCAACGGATTCTGCAGAAAGAATTTAAATGAGTCGTGTGAGTTTTTCCTCTGTTGCTGTAACTCTTATCCAGGATAAAGTGCTTACTGCTGGTTACTCTGATAATCCCTCTGTATGCTGTACATCTGGTTGAGTAACACATAATCTGGTGCTTTTGTGTGTGTGCTCAGGGGATGTAACGCCTCCCGATGTCCAACCAAAAACAGAGGACAAAGTGCGGCACGGTGCTCAGCGCCGGCCAGCACCAAAGCCGCCCACAGGTGCCGGGACCAACGGCAGAGCCAACACTCAGGCTGCCGCCGCCGACACACGAGCTCGACCACGAGAGCGCCCGGCGTCCGGGGCCACGCACACGCAGTCCTCCAGCACACCGAAGAGTCAACGGCGAGCGGCAGGAGGAGGGAGAGGGGGAGGAAGAGGAGCGACAGCGATGAGGGAAAGAAGCCTGGGGGAGCTCAGAGGAAAGGATGGAAGAGGAGGACGGCTGTGTGAGGAGGCCAAGATGAAGGACAAACACCAGAGGCAACGGGAGGCGAATGGATTGAAAGGCCGGGCGGGTGATGGGAGAGGAAGAGGAGGCACAAAAGGGAGCAACAGAGGAGGGGGCATCAAGCCAAACAACAAGCTTCCCAACCAGGAAGTTTACCTGCCCGCCATGGTGGTCCCACGCACACCTGTAGCACCACGAAGCCAGGAGAACCAGGACCAAGGTAAGGAAACCAGGACCCTCCCTCAAAAAGCTGTTTCCCCTTCATCAGTCATTCAAAATAAAGAGCGAAATCAGCATTTTTTATCCCTGGGTGGCAGAACAAAGTCTTCCGTGCCTTAAAAACATCAAGAATAGCTTAAATGCAGCTTTCAGGTATTTTAGGTCTCCAAAGAAAATGTTCATCCAGATGTTTTCGTGTCACAAAGTTCATTTAACGGCTTTTTATTCACGTGCAGAAGAAAATCTGAGCGATTCTTACCAAACAGTTTGACTCTCTATGAAGTAAAGATCTGTTTCAACGCCTGGATACACAAGAAGGGTGATGTCTGAAGGCCAAGATTCTTGGGATTATATTGAATTAATTCAAGATTCAGCCTGTAAAGCCTCCATCCAATCCACAGTCGATAGAACAAAATCAGCCCAATAACATAACACAATCCCATAAAAAACATTAAAAACACCATAAATACCAGCTGACTGCATCTTTTAACACTGATCAGAAGTCTTATTTGTATTTTCTACATCTTTAAATCCTTTCCAACTCCTGCTGTTGTTGGTCTATTTGTCCCAAACGGGGCTAATCGTATCTATTCGTATCTATTCTACAATAACTGAGCCGCAGCTTGAGGACCTGAAACAACCATAAGTGGCAAATCCCTGCAAATATCCAACGTTGCTCCAGTATTTTCACATGGGAAACGGATCTCCCTCATAAGACCCACTGCCACTCTGCTCGTCCTTCCAGGTTTAATGCTGGACTGCAAGAGAAAGTCCGCCTTAAAACAGCCAGGATTGAGTTTTATGAGATTCCATCTCATGAAAAGTTGTTTCTTGTGTCGCCAGCTTTGAAATAAGTGAAGAATCTGCTCAATCTTTCACTCTTTCTCTCCCCCGACCGTTAGTTTTGTCCCTAGTGTTGCTTTAGGGTAAGAAAACAGGTCAGTTTGAGTTATACTGGAATAAAACCTTTGGTCCAAATGGTTTGAGACGTTCGATGTGCATAAAGCAGATGTTTTAATCTAAATGGAGCTGGAAGTAACTCTACTTTATGTTCTCAGGCCAAAACCACGACAGGACCCAGGATAACCCCCCTGCTCTCTCCCGGTCCAGCAGTGAGGGCGGGTCCAACAGGATGTCCCTGAGTTCGGACACAGAGGGGCCCCCACCAGGGCCTCTGCATCCGTCTCTGTCCCACAGAACCAACCCTGACATCAGCGAGGAGGACGGGGAAGGAGAACCGACCCCCTGCCTGACCGTCCTGAACGGTCTGAGCCACAGCCCTGCAGGTGAGGACCATATTCAGACAGCCTGTAAGCAGTCAGAGGCAGGGGGGGGCGGTCAGCACGGCACCGTGCAGGAGAGCGTGGCGGCTCGGACTGAACCGAAGAGCGAGGCTACAGCGGGGCTGCATTACGACTCCGTGAAATACACTCTGGTGGTGGATGAACACGCTCAGCTGGAGCTCGTTAACCTGAAGGACTGCCTGGGCGGCTACAAGGAGCACAACGACGACAGCGACGCCGAGACCGTGTACCAGTCGGCCAACGAGGAGGAGGATCCGGAGTACGAGGAGGAGAGGAAGAGGGGCGAGGAGGCAAGGAAGCAAGGTAACGAAAGGCTGAGGGGAAAACGCCGTGGATTGAAAGCTTGATTTCAATGTAAAAATCAAATATCCAGCAGGAGAATTGCTGTAATCTGGCGCTATATAAATAGAATTGAATTAAATTAAATTAAATTAAATTAAATTAAATTAAATTAAATTAAATTAAATTAAATTAAATTAAATTGAATTGAATTGAATTGAATTGAATTGAATTGAGAACTCACAATGATCCATCAGGCCTCGAGTTTTATTAGCTTTAACACATCTAAAAGGGTTCCATTCCAGTTTTATTATCCTGTTAAATATTGATCAAATGTTAAATATTTTCTGCTTCCAGCTTCTCAAAAGCTGCACTGATGCTTTTCTTTGCCAAACATTGAAGTATTCATCAGTTTTTAGTTTTTTTTTTGATAATCCTAGTAATAATTCATCAGTTTTTAGTTTTTTTTTGATAATCCTAGTAATAATTCATCAGTTTTTAGTTTTTTTTTACAATCCTAGTAATAATTCATCAGTTTTTTTTTTGATAATCCTAGTAATAATTCATCAGTTTTTAGTTTTTTTTGATAATCCTAGTAATAATTCGTCAGTTTTTAGGTTTTTTTTTGATAATCCTAGTAATAATTCATCAGTTTTTAGTTTTTTTTGATAATCCTAGTAATAATTCATCAGTTTTTAGTTTTTTTTTACAATCCTAGTAATAATTCATCAGTTTTTTTTTTGATAATCCTAGTAATAATTCATCAGTTTTTAGTTTTTTTTGATAATCCTAGTAATAATTCGTCAGTTTTTAGGTTTTTTTTATAATCCTAGTAATAATTCGTCAGTTTTTAGTTTTTTTTTATAATCCTAGTAATAATTCATCAGCTTTTAGGTTTTGTTTTTGATAATCCTAGTAATAATTCATCAGTTTTTAGTTTTTTTTGATAATCCTAGTAATAATTCGTCAGTTTTTAGTTTTTTTTTATAATCCTAGTAATAATTCATCAGTTTTTTTTTGATAATCCTAGTAATAATTCATCAGTTTTTAGGTTTTTTTGATAATCCTAGTAATAATTCATCAGTTTTTAGTTTTTTTGATAATCCTAGTTATAATTCATCAGTTTTTAGTTTTTTTTTGATAATCCTAGTAATAATTCATCAGTTTTTAGTTTTTTTTTGATAATCCTAGTAATAATTCATCAGTTTTTAGTTTTTTTTTTATAATCCTAGTAATAATTCATCAGTTTTTAGTTTTTTTTTTATAATCCTAGTAATAATTCATCAGTTTTTAGTTTTTTTTTGATAATCCTAGTAATAATTCATCAGTTTTTAGTTTTTTTGATAATCCTAGTAATAATTCATCAGTTTTTAGTTTTTTTTGATAATCCTAGTAATAATTCATCAGTTTTTAGTTTTTTTGATAATCCTAGTAATAATTCATCAGTTTTTAGGTTTTTTTTTATAATCCTAGTAATAATTCGTCAGTTTTTAGTTTTTTTTTATAATCCTAGTAATAATTCATCAGTTTTTTTTGATAATCCTAGTAATAATTCATCAGTTTTTAGGTTTTTTTGATAATCCTAGTAATAATTCATCAGTTTTTAGTTTTTTTGATAATCCTAGTTATAATTCATCAGTTTTTAGTTTTTTTTTGATAATCCTAGTAATAATTCATCAGTTTTTAGTTTTTTTTGATAATCCTAGTAATAATTCATCAGTTTTTAGTTTTTTTTTTGATAATCCTAGTAATAATTCATCAGTTTTTAGTTTTTTTTTTATAATCCTAGTAATAATTCATCAGTTTTTAGTTTTTTTTTTGATAATCCTAGTAATAATTCATCAGTTTTTAGTTTTTTTTTTATAATCCTAGTAATAATTCGTCAGTTTTTAGTTTTTTTTTATAATCCTAGTAATAATTCATCAGTTTTTTTTTGATAATCCTAGTAATAATTCATCAGTTTTTGGTTTTTTTTGATAATCCCAGTAATAATTCATCAGTTTTTAGTTTTTTTTTGATAATCCTAGTAATAATTCATCAGTTTTTAGTTTTTTTTATAATCCTAGTAATAATTCATCAGTTTTTGTTTTTTTTTGATAATCCTAGTAATAATTCGTCAGTTTTTAGTTTTTTTTATAATCCTAGTAATAATTCATCAGTTTTTTTTTTGATAATCCTAGTAATAATTCATCAGTTTTTAGTTTTTTTTGATAATCCTAGTAATAATTCATCAGTTTTTAGTTTTTTTTTAATAATCCTAGTAATAATTAATCAGTTTTTAGTTTTTTTTTTATAATCCTAGTAATAATTCGTCAGTTTTTAGTTTTTTTTTGATAATCCTAGTAATAATTCATCAGTTTTTAGGTTTTGTTTTTGATAATCCTAGTAATAATTCATCAGTTTTTAGTTTTTTTTGATAATCCTAGTAATAATTCGTCAGTTTTTAGTTTTTTTTTATAATCCTAGTAATAATTCATCAGTTTTTTTGATAATCCTAGTAATAATTCATCAGTTTTTAGTTTTTTTTGATAATCCTAGTAATAATTCGTCAGTTTTTAGTTTTTTTTTATAATCCTAGTAATAATTCATCAGTTTTTTTTATAATCCTAGTAACAATTCATCAGTTTTTAGGGTTTTTTGATAATCCTAGTAATAATTCATCAGTTTTTAGGTTTTTTTTGATAATCCTGATAATAATTTGTCCCCTCGTGGGACAAATGAAGGTCTTATTTTATCTTTTATCAGGCGTTTCTCACCACTTTCTGTTATTTGTAGATTAGATCCAAGACAGACAAAACCAGCTGATTAACCAGGACAGTTAACAGATGCAAGATTGCAATAATATGCTTTAAACAACCCTCCACAAAAGTCTGCAGACATATTTGCCCGAGATGATGAGGTTGAACAGTTAATCTTGAGATGAATTAAGCTGTAAATGTAAATATATCCATGAAACATTATACCATAGCAAAGTAATCTGTCTTCTCTAACGACCCTGTAGATGTGCACAGTGTTGGTGTTTCCTGAGTTTCTTCTTCAGCCCTTTCAGAATTAAACCAAGTGTTTGGGTTGCTTCCTGCATTCATCCTGATAAAGTTCTGATTCAAAAAGCCTTTATTTTAATGTCACGTGGACTTCTAACATGCCAACAGACTGACTGTGTCTGAGGTTCTTTTATCGTGGAATTCCACCAATAGGAATTCTCCAATTTCCCATCAGACGAGGAAACACATTTAGTAATGCAGCAGGAGACATTTGACCTTTAACATTAGCCAAAAAAAGAAAGGAAGAGCATCTGAGTACAAGAAATTCATACATTTTTTGACAATAAAACGTTATGATACCAAACTAATGTGTTTACAAAAAGACAGTAAAGTCCAACTCCTCATTCAGGAGGATATTTCGTGGCCTGTAATTTAAATATCCAAAAGGTTTCCTTTGCCTGTCAGCTTTTCTAACGGAGCGGAAAGTTAACTTTACCGGCACCAACTGCAACTGGTCGGTCCTGTAGACGTCTTTTGGTCCAGCGAAGGACAGCATTCGCCTCCCTTTAAGAACAGAGAAATGAGAAAGTTGTATTAAAGACAACATGCAGCACATTTCTTTCTTTCTGTCCTTTCATTCTTTCTTTCTTTCTTTCTTTCTTTCTTTCTTTCTTTCTCTCATTCGCATCCCTTTAAGAACAGAGAAATCAGAAAGTTGTATTAAAGACAACATGCAGCACAGAGGGAAAAGAATGAGGCGGATTTCCTCTGAATGACGGTTAATTAGCTAATTATAGCTAATAGCTTAATTTATTAGGAGATGCTCTAAACTACAGTCATCTTCAACCAAACAGCCTTTTCTTTCTTTCTTTCTTTCTTTCTTTCTTTCTTTCTTTCTTTCTTTCTTTCTTTCTTTCTTTCTTTCTTTCTTTCTTTCTTTCTTTCTTTCTTTCTTTCTTTCTTTCTTTCTTTCTTTCTTTCTTTCTTTCTTTCTTTCTTTCTTTCTTTCTTTCTGTCCTTCCTTCCTTCCTTTCTTTCTTTCTGTCCTTCCTTCCTTCCTTCCTTTCTTTCTTTCTTTCTGTCCTTCCTTCCTTCCTTCCTTTCTTCCTTCCTTTCTGTCCTTCCTTTCTTTCTTTCTTTCTTTCTTTCTTTCTTTCTTTCTTTCTTTCTTTCTTTCTTTCTTTCTTTCTTTCTTTCTTTCTTTCTTTCTGTCCTTCCTTTCTTTCTTTCTTTCTTTCTTTCTGTCCTTCCTTTCTTTCTGTACTTCCTTTCTTTCTTTCTTTCTTTCTTTCTTTTTTCTTTTCTTTTCTTTTCTTTTCTTTTCTTTTCTTTTCAGGGCAGACTCTACAGTCACTCATTTCCCATCCAGTGACACAAACATTCAGTAAAACGCAGCCAATCTAGTATCTCAAAGCATCTGATCCATTTATCGCTGTCGTTGAATTTGTGCTGTTTTTAACATCTGATTTCGTGCAGATTTAGGTTTTACCACATCACAGAGAATACAATGAACCACAGATACTCAAACCATTCTCATGGCTTAGAATTAGAGTCAAATGAATTAAGGATGTTTCCACAGTGTAACTTTATGGGATACTAGCTTCAGGAAGTTTTATTTCATGGAAAAACACACAAAGGCCTCTGTTTAGAATAAAATCACATCTCCTAATTGGTCATAGTTTGTGCAGCAGTAAAGATGTTTGAACTCCACCATTAACACTGAAATACAGAGAAGATATCATCCCTGTTCTGCTCGTTTCCACCTACTGTTGAACTGACCATCGTCTGAATACATTTAGCTCATACGTCAATGAGATTTTACTCCCGATTCAGGCTTTTTTTTGGTCGATTTGCACATATTAAAGTATTTAATTCTGGCTTTCAGAAGATGCTTTAAAACATTTCAGTTAATGTTTACTTTTAATGATGCTTTGTTGGATCGTTTGACCTCATGTTTCAATGTTTTTAGGAATTTTGAGATAATAAAAGTAGTGTCATCTGCATATAAACAGACAAAGTATTGATTAAGCCGGGATTTAATAATCCAAACAGTTGGTTTCTTGGTTCTCTTGGTTTAACGCGTTGTTTTCTGCTCCAAGAGAGGAGAAACGAGGAGGAGGAGGCAAAGAAGAGGAGGGAGGAGGATATGAAGAGGAGGAGGGAGGAGGAAGTGAAGAGGAGGAGGGAAGTCGTCTCGAGGGTCTGTAAGCAGTCCAAGGTAACGTCAACCACGACTTCAGAGGAAGAGGAGTCTAATGGGGGAAGAGCTCACAGAAGCAGGAAGTTCCTCAACCTGTTCACCAACAGCAGCAGCCCATACAGCGCCACAGGTGTGGATTTACTGCAAATAATCAGCTCAAATCGTCACAAATGACCCAAATACACTTTCAGCTCTCAGAAAAAAAAACATCAGCTTTGTCAAATGGGCAAAACAGCCTCCCCAGTTCCCCCAGTTCAGCACAACAGCCTAACAACAGTAATAACAACAGATCAGCATCTGACACCCACTACCTGCCTGATATGAACATCACATTTAAACCTTTAAAGAATTAAACCTGATAAGATATATTTATGATATATATAAGAATACTTCCAGAAACACCATAAGAGTTCAGCTGGTTTGCATCACACTGCAGCCGGGAGTCAAACACTGCTCCCAGATGGATGAGGAGCTTTGGTTTATCAGTGTTTTTCCAAAGGTTGATGAGTATTTCTTCAGTTTCTGTCGCATTAAGATCAAAAGCAGGTAAAACAGCCTTTGAAAAGCGACTTTAAATCCGAAAACTTCACAAGAAGCTGCTTTCTTCAGGTGTCTGTGGACATAACATTTCCTCCAGTGTTTGAACTGCTGAACTCTGTCAGTAGAAAAGAGCAAAATAAACTCTAATCTAAAAGCACTCGATCAATATGTGAGGCTGCATCTCTTTAAAGCTGAAGAAAGTCAGCAAATAAAAGGTTTTTTAAGGAGTTTATACAAGCTGTTTGAAATGAAGAGCGTAGCATCATGAGATCAGGAAACTCTTCAGTTTCCTTCAAGCTGTGGATGTGTTCTTTCATTTAAGCTTGAGCTTGGCACACAGAGCCGGTTCTGACTGTAACGTGGTTCTGTGTGGCTCAGGTGCTGGATCGTTCGGTGTCTTCTCCTGTGTTCTGGACGGCGTGGAGCGGCAGCAGAGCCACAGGGCCGTCTACAGGTGGGCACACATCAGCTGAAACGCGCTCAACTCTGACGTGTGCACATCTCCGCGTGAGCGTGACGTCTCTGCTGTGTTTGCACCTGGTTGCAGGTTCGTCCCTCGTCACGCAGATGAGCTGCAGCTGGAGGCGGACGACCCGGTTCTGATGCTGACCCAGTCTGAAGATCTGTGGTGTCAGGGCTACAACATGAGGACGGGCGCCACGGGCATCTTCCCCGCCTTCTACGCCGTCAGGGTGCCCAGAGACGGGAACCACGGTACGGTGCGGCAGACCAGCCGGTGAAAGCAGACCATCACAGCTGCCATTAAACGTTTGTTTCTCATGTCGCAGCCCGGAGAGACGGCGGGGCGGAGCAGTTCGTGGTCCGGTTTCTGGGTTCAGTTCAGGTCCCCATTCACACGGGCAACGATGTTCTGTGTGCGGCGATGCAGAAGGTACGAAAAGGCTTTTTAACAGCAGCTGCAGAGCGGGGTCAAATGTGTGTCCTCATAAAGCCAAGTTCAAAGAAAAGGAAGGCAAACACAGTCAGTAGCTGATCTGAGACTGTTTGTCTTTGGTTCATTTACCGAAGAGAGAAAAGACTCCTCAATATTCTTCCCTCTAATAACCCTTTAAAGGGGAACTCCGGTGTTTTTAAACCTTATTTCTGGCATGAAATACGTTCATCTACTCACTGAGAACAGTTTGGTGAAAGTCGGCGACCTTCAGAAGATATTTAGATAACTGGAGATCCATATAACGGAGAGAACGGGGCTTAGAGGATGCAGCCTCTAAATAAGGCATTATCTGTCTTTATTTCACCAATACTTTAAGAAGAATGAATGAATGAACGTGTGCTATAGCTCTGTTAGCTCATAGCTCTGTTAGCTCATAGCTGCTGTTATGTGGCTACTTGCAGCTATAGGAGAGCTAACGGAGGGATTTCTACACAGGCACTCTACTGGGCCCACTTCATCCACACGCCCCCCTGCAGCACAGTTTATTCACTCCGTGCTCTGTGACAGTCGGCTAACTTCACACAGAGTTTGCTGCTGATAGTTTTGTGCAACATGGCAGGATATTTATCAGATTTTGACAACGTGAACGCCATAGCATGTGCAACTGTCTGCACACATCAGTACCAGAAGCTTCACTTAACCACTGTAGCATCATCATAGCTGAAGCACTCTAAAAATCTAACCTAACATCATTATTTATTTGAACATTTCATTTTAAAACCCCTGCAACTGTAAGGGTCTACAGAGCTGTGGAACTGTAATAAAGCTGTTAGATAACAGGCTCAAACTGTGCGTCTGTTCTTCCGTAAAGGTGTGAGCTCATGATGGATTTAGACCTTTCTTTCCTTCTGGCTGTGTTCTCAGGTGGCGTGCAACAGGCGGTCGGCCACTCAGCCTCCCTCAGCCTGCGTGCTGGAGGTCAGCGTGAAGGGAGTGAGGATGAGCGTCCAGGATCAGTGTCACTCTGCTCACCGGGTATGTGTCTGACCACCAGGTGTGGGGGGGTCGCACCTTCACATCCAGATGAGGGAACATCTGCAGGGCCGGTTGAATAGTCTGTTTTGATTCCCTTCACTGGGTGAAGAGCTTGAATATGAGGACATATCACTCTGAATCACTCTTTTCTTTTTAATTTTCTGACTTTAAGAAAGATTGAAGCTTCAAATCTTTCTGTAAGCAAACATGTGAACAGATAAAGAGGTGTAGCGTAAGTGTGAGCTTTCAGCTAAATGTTTTACTCTTGCTTTGAACCTTGGCTGAATATTTGGTTAAAGCTTCAGCTCTTTGTGTGTCCCTCCGTCTCCATCAGGGCGAACAGTGTTTCCATTTCTTCCAGCTGAAGAACATCTCGTTCTGCGGCTGCCATCCTAAACACAGCAGGTGAGTCCAACACCTGGGAGAACAGTCCCTCCTGAATTCAGCTGTCCTGAAGCTGAATGCTGTGGATCTTTGCTCCGCAGATATTTTGGATTCATCACCAAACATCCCGACCAGCAGCGTTTCGCCTGCCATGTGTTGATGTCGGAGACGACGTTACATCCTCTGGCTGAGTCTGTAGGGTGAGACGCTCTCTCTCCTTTTTGCATCAGAAACTTGTTCTCACCTTCAGTTTCTTTGCAACAGGACGAAGCATCAAAACTGAGTCCCTCTCTCTGGCTCCATCAAAGGTTGCTAATAACTTGGGAGTCATGATTGATGACCAACTAACCTTCAAAGATCACGTTACCTCGGTTACTCGTTCGTGCCGCTTTGCATTACTAAACATAAGAAAGATCAGACCATACCTGACCCAACATGCCCCCCAGCTCCTGCTGCAGGCCATGGTCATCTCCCACCTTGACTCCTGCAACGCTCTCCTAACTGGTCTCCTAACTGGTCTCCTAACTGCTCTCCTAACTGGTTTCATAACTGGTTTCCTAACTGGTCTCCTAACTGGTTTCCTAACTGGTTTCCTAACTGCTCTCCTAACTGGTCTCCTAACTGGTTTCCTAACTGGTCTCCTAACTGGTCTCCTAACTGCTCTCCTAACTGGTTTCCTAACTGGTTTCCTAACTGCTCTCCTAACTGGTCTCCTAACTAGTTTCCTAACTGCTCTCCTAACTGCTCTCCTAACTGGTTTCCTAACTGGTCTCCTAACTGGTCTCCTAACTGGTCTCCTAACTACTCTCCTAACTGGTTTCCTAACTGGTCTCCTAACTGGTTTCCTAACTGCTCTCCTAACTGGTCTCCTAACTGGTTTCCTAACTGGTCTCCTAACTGGTTTCCTAACTGGTTTCCTAACTTGTTTCCTAACTGGTTTCCTAACTGGTCTCCTAACTGGTTTCCTAACTGCTCTCCTAACTGGTCTCCTAACTGGTCTCCTAACTGGTCTCCTAACTGGTTTCCTAACTGGTTTCCTAACTGGTCTCCTAACTGGTCTCCTAACTGGTTTCCTAACTGGTTTCCTAACTGCTCTCCTAACTGCTCTCCTAACTGGTTTCCTAACTGGTGTCCTAACTGGTTTCCTAACTGGTTTCCTAACTGGTTTCCTAACTTGTTTCCTAACTGGTTTCCTAACTGGTCTCCAGCCTGTGAAACCTCTGCAGATGGTCCAGAACGCGGCGGTGCGTCTGGTCTTGGATCAGCCTAAAAGAACACGCCCCCCCTCTGTTCACTGAGCTCCTCTGGCTGCCCTTAGATCTGCATCAGATCCAAGTCCCTGATGTTAGCTACAAAGAGCTTAATGGAACGGCTCCATCTACTTGAATGCTCCTGCAAAGGCTTCTGTCCCAACTGGGTCCCTCCGTTGGTCCCAGGATTGTCGTCTAGCAGCTCCTACACCACGCCTAAGACAATCCAAACTCTGTTCATGTGTCGTCCCACGATGGTGGAATGACCTACCGAGCGCTACCAGAACAGGGGCGTCCCTGTCTATCTTCAAGAAGCTCCTGAAAACCCAGCTCTTCAGAGAGCATCTCCTATCCCAGCACTTACCTTGTACTTCCCTCCCCCCTCTATCTCTGCACTTTATCTTTCTGCTCTTCCTTCTATGCCTGCACCCTATCTCTACTCTGTCCCCTCTGACAGAGTCGGACTCCTGGGTTCCTTCTATGTAGCTTATTGTTAGCTTTTTATAAAGCTGTTATATCTTCATTTGGATAAAAGCGTCTGCTAAATACATAAACATCAAGAGAACTCCACTTTTACTACTTTTACTGGACCTCGGAGCTTTTACCTGATGAAGTTCTGAGCATATTCATACTATTAATGATATTAATTACCTCCACTGTACGAGGATAGAATCTAAAGATGTACTTAAAGCTTTCTGCTCTGATAAAGAAAGAGAAGATAAAGCTTTCTCAGGGATTTTGTGTCTTTGTTATCAAGGATTCAGATTTAGGGCTGTCTCCATAATACTGTAAATTAAAATAAATCCATTTTCTATACCTGCTTAATCCAACTCAGGGGGGCTGGAGCCTATCCCAGCTGTACACTCACTCCTTGGATCAATTTAGAGTTAACCTGACAGGCAAGTTTCAGGGGGAAGCTGGAGCGAAGTCCCCAAACTTTCCAAAACCTATCAGAGGAATCCTGGAGAGAGAAAATGAAGTGGGACTGAGGTTCAGGAGATTTCCTTTTTATTACGATCAGCCTGAGAAGGGGCGTAAAAGCTATTTTTTGTCAGCAGACATGAAGGAGAAGGATGGGAAAACTAACATAATGAGGCCAGAAAATGGTTTTTATTCAGTGTACAGTGAAGGAAAAAGCCAGAGCACATGTCTGGAAATGTTCACTTCTGAAAATCGAGCCTTGGTGCGAATCACCACCTTATGAAGCTGTGTCCGACACACATTTATGGACCGAAATGCGTCTGAAATCGATTCCCTTAAACCTGCTCCCCAGCTGGCCTTTAAATAGCGTAAGAATTCTGGGTAACAAATGACTTTAGTTGTAAATGTGTGACATTGCACCATTTAAGGAAGGAAGTGGAGCGAAAAAAGCTTATATATTGCTTCTAAAAGCTCGAGCCTGCAGATGTCTGAAGAAATGTGACTTTCTCAGAGAGTGGCTGAAATGATCCAAGTCGAAACATTTTAGAAGATTTTCCTGTGGGAATGAGGAGGCTGAGACGTTGGCACCACTTTGTAAATGTATTTATGGTAAATATCAGATTATTAATGTAGCAGAAGCTAATTACTCTGTTACTAATACATTCAAACAAGGATGAGACCTGTGATGGAAGAGAGTAAAGAGTCACTGAACAAGGTGCTCGATATGTTGCATTCAGTGGCAACTGGGAAATCTGATTACTTTTATCTCAGACTGGATAAAAAGCTTAAAGAATGACGGATTGATGGACTGATCTGTGTGAAGTTTTGCATCCCTGTCCTGAGCTTTCCATCTGATCCGTTTTGTCCTCTGTTGTTGCATCAGGAGGGCGTTCCAGCAGTATTACAAGGAGAACGTCGGATACTCCTGTCCCACTGAAGACATCTTCATCGAATAACTCTCCCTTCCATCGTCACTATGAACTCAAGACTCACGACGTGCATGTAAGCCTGGTCTTACACCCCGACTCAACCACAGATATCCCTTCTTTGCATGGTGGAGTTTTTCTTTTTTGGCTGCTTCCAGGGAGACGGCGAGCTCCTCCTTTCTGAGGATGGACAGGGTCACATGAGGTGTTCCATACGACACAAACCCACTCAAACACTGAACTTCACTGCATTTACTGGCAGAAATTATCTACACGCAAGCACACCTACTTATTTCTTACATCATGTGAACTGTCCTCAAAATATAAACACAGTAACGTCAAGACCTGAATTTGTCTTTGTCTTACAGAACCAAACTGACCCCAACCAAAAGTGATGAAATATGTCACATTAAATGTTTTAAACTTCAGCTTCTGATGATTAATAATCTGCCTTTAACAGAACAGGAAGCCGTTGTACAGTCTGCAGTCTTAGCTTGACCGTAAACCAAACCAGCTGAAGTGTTAGAGAATTGTCCCAAGGAAACACGAGCATCTGTGCAAACACAAAAACAAGGAAAAGTATGTGGATGGATGACTGAGGGGCCCAATGGGGGCCCAGCTGAGCCAGTGTTCTTAAATAGTCAATAAAACAACTACAAATGTACTAAAAGATTAGCTAAAGGAGACAAACTGGTTACAAAAAGCCTCAGAAAGACCAAAGACAGACAAAATTACCAAAAATTAAACCAAATAATGAGACAAAATGACAAGAGAAGCAATGGTGGAAAGGTACAAAACTAATTTAAAGAGACGAAAACAGCCTAAAAGTCAGAAAAACAGCTCCAAAAACAGCCTAAACAGCCACATAAAAGAGCTAAAGGACCATAAAGTTGCAAAACAACTGGATATTAACACCTGCTGAGGTACAAAACAGCAAGAAAAAGAGATAAACTGATAAACATCCGAAGCTCCGTAAATCAGAGGATTTTCTGCTTTTCTTTCACTTCACTGGAAACTTAAAACTCAAATCTCTGATCCGCAGTTAACGTGATGAAGCTGCTTTAGTTTAAAAAGGTTCTTGTCTCCTGGAACTTTCTCAGGATTTCATAAAATAATTAGCTGGTGTTTAAACGGTAAATTACAAGATATTTCCCCAAACTGCTTAATACCTGCTGCACTTCATCTCCAACGTAACTGATGCTGAACAGTGCAGACGTCCTCTTAGAATATCCTGTAATATACAGCAAAGCATGATCTAATGTTTTTATATTATTAAAAATCAACCAGGAAATGGCTGGAAGTTTTAGGAAACCTTTGAAAATATCCCAACTTCCTGTTTATCTGCAGCTTCTCGTGTGGTTTTTCACACTTATTCACTATATTTGAAAAAGTTCAGGGTCTTTAACCCAGTTAAACTTTGACAGTTTTGCACATTTTAAATCAGTTAAATTCTGCATGAATTTAAAGTAGGATACATAGCAAAAGTGGCTACTTACAGATCAGATTTATATCTATTCTGTCTGAATGATTCAGTGCGATAAAGAGCATTTCCCTCAAATATCTACCTTCATCCTTTTGACCCCGATGAGATCCTGAGGTTGAGCTCAGGCAGACAAAGCTGACATCTTGGTGATGTTTGCAGCTGGAGCTTCACAGACAGCCCAGCTTCAGGTGAATCTGTCTCTGGATGAGCTTCATCTGGAAGTGAAGAGGAGGCAGAGCTCCAACAGAACCAGACCTGCTTGTTTCTTTGCACAGATGAGGACAGATTGATGTACTGACGTGTAATTCTGTGTTTTCTAACCCCCAGACTTGACAATCTACTGTTTTAAAAGTGAAGGTGCCTCATTTCTGGTGTTTTTTTGCTGCTTTTGTGGCTGCAGACCTTCACGCAGGGTTTTTATCCAGCTGAGTGACAGCTCTGTATCAGCAAGGCCCGAACGACGCTGTGCAATTTGGTGTGAGTGAGACTGGCAGGAGGGTGGTTCAGTCCTGTGTGTCCATGTCACCCCAGGCTGAGGCTTCCTCTGCTTCACCTGCTCATTTCAGCACAGAGAAGTTTAGCTGTGATGAGGAGGCAGAACAGCTGGCTTTATGAGAGAAGGGAGCTTCTGGTTCTGCTGTGATCCAGCTGGGCGCCTCAGTTCTGATGCAAAAACAACAAATGACCCAATTTTAACGTTTATAACACTTGGTTTAAATCAAAGTTTTGCTTTTTCACTTTAAGCTGATGATGGAGACAGGAGAAGTTAGTTTGTTTGGGCCTCATGTACGGTGGCCCAGAGGAGCAGCAGATTCTCAGTCATCCAGGTTAATCCCACGAGTTTAAATCCTTCTTTTTCTTGGTTCTTGAAAAGTGTTTCACTCCTCAATCTTCAGCTCTGGGGACTTGAATGAGAAGAGAAACGCCTTGAAGAACCAAAAGAAGTCCAGCTGCCATAATTCAAGCTCTTAGAGTCACTTAGAGTCAGTGAGATGTGAGTCTAGAGTTAATTTTTCAGTGTTTACAGATTATTTTAAGTGGGATTGTGTGACTTGTTTGTGATTAGTTAGCATCTCACCTGCTTTAAGCAGAGCGCTCTCTGTTTGGAGACTACAAACTAGAGCCGGGACCAAAGAAGAAGAAGAATATTCTCCATCTAAAACAACTCAAACCTCAGATATTTCAAAGTGGATCAGCGACAGCTTCTTTTTACATCATGCTACTATTAAGACGGTTTACTTTGTCGCTATTTTCTCAACCGAACAGCGTCCATGTTGCTCCGCGTATCCTGCCGCCGTTCAGCAGAGTCCACCAGAAGTTGGTCAGATGTGGACATGTCAGGATTCGTAGTTTGTAGCTTGAGGAGGACCCACATGCAGAACTACTGAAGGCGGTAGCAGAGGCAGCTAGTGGAGACCAACTCAAGCTTTATTCTAAAATTAAGGCGCCGCCGAGGCAGGAATAACCAAGCACAGTCAAACACTGCATGAATAAAACTGAAAAGGTGCAAAGAATGGACGGGTGGACTTAGGGACTGGCGCTATAAATGATGGTGTAGGTCCACAGGTTAATAAACTATAGCTATAAAGACTGGGAGGGTTGAGACCAGGACAGCTGAGGCTGAGAAACAAGAATCCAACAGAATCTAACACTGAGGACTGAGAACTAAACCAAGAAACCGAGAGACAGAAAACCAAAGACCATGACAGGATGCCCTGCAGAGATTTACATCTTTACTGTCCTGGAGTTCGTTGTTTTGGGATCAAACCGGCAGATCCACAGCTGATCAGCTGCAGGAGTCTTAACAGTAGCAAATAAAAAAGATCTAAAATGTTGGAGGTTTGAGTTGTTTTAGATGGAGAATATTCTTCTTCTTCTTCTTCTTTGGTCCCGGCTCTCAGTGACTGTTAGTTTGGCTCCAACATGAGAATTCTTCCTCAGAGCGCTCTGATCGCAGCTTACAGCAGGTAAGATGCTAACTAATCAGAAGTATGTCACACAATCCCTTATTAATGATCCCTTTAACCTGTTAGATCATCATGTTACCTGAGGCTGACCACCATCAGCTGCTCCGGAGCAGATTATGATCAGTTTCAGATGAAATCGTCTCCGATTCTCTTCCTGGTGATAAAATTAGCAAAATTAATCTAATTTTAATGAATCTGGCTGTGAAAAACATCAAGGAACTGGGAACCTGGAAGCAGCCCTCCTCCTCATCATGTTTCCCTGAACACTTTCAGAGGAAAGGTTTTTGTTGTGCTGCCCCCTGGTGGAAAAAGGAAAAATAAAACCATTAATGCAGCTTTAAGATCCAGAGTTTGAACGTGTGGAGACATTTTTAAGCCGATTTGAGCAGATGAAGACGAGGAAGTGAAGCCAGACATGTTTTGTGTTTGACAACCAGTGCCTACTTTCATTTCACTTTGTTTTCTGGTGTATTGAAGGCTTCTCTCCTCCTCGGAGTCGCTCTCATAGCTCGATGTGACTCTGTGCATCTGAGGTGGTTGCCATGGATTTCAGGCCAGCTGTGGTGTGTAATTAATCAGCTCTCTTAAATAGGACAGATGTTTAAAATGAGTCACTGAATTAGTTATTAACCGGCGAAGAACAATGCAAATAAGCATGAAATCACTTTATTGTTGCAGAGATGTGATGTCATCAGGAAGGAGGAGCCAGTAGGTGACTAAAATCCTCCCTCTGAAACGCTCACACGGGTCATTTGTTGATGCCTCTCAGTACGGCTCATAGCGAGCACTTTCTGTGCCTTTCTGTGACCTGTAACATTACTTCAGTGGGGTCAGAAATCACTTTTGGTAACGTCACTGCCACAGAGGCGACTTTGACTTTGATTGCAGAGGAGCAATCTGTCATTAAACCCGGAGTCCTGTACTTCTGATGAGGAAAAAGAGCCATTTGAAATATAGAAAGGAACGGGAAAACAGCTGTCCGTGGCAGGAGGAAAGCACTGAAAATGTGAGAGGCAGCGAGGTCACAGAAGAAGGTTGCTTAGTTCCAGACCCTTAGAATAATCTACCAAACACTTCACACTGCACAATGTCAGCAGTTAATGATGGAGTAGGACAGGACCCAAAAGCAGGAAGTCTGGAGGTTTTTATTCTAAAACAAACCAAACAAGCAAAACCATGAATTTACTACAGCATAAACCAACCAGATAAAGGAGGAAAAACGGAGCCAGAACACAGAGAGGAGCTTAAATACAGAGGCAGGTGGGTACAGCTGTGACTGAATGGGTGGAGACGGGTGTGGAAGTGGAGCTGAGGGCCAAACAGGGGTAAAGAGAGGACATCTATGGGTAACTACAGCATCTAAACACTGAGGGCAGAGAATAACTGAGAACACAGAACCAAAGAACTAAGAAATGATTCAACCAGAGAAGAGACCAGGAAAAAAGACCCAAAAACCATGAACCCAGAGTTCAAACAAACGACCAACTCAGAAATAATTTAAAAAACCATGAATAATGACAGAAATATGGTTTGATTAAACTGAAGCTACAGGGGAAAAAAAGCTGCTTTTAGCACTTTTTCAGTGCACATACGACAGAGTCTGTAACCACAGGGAAGGTGAACAGGAAGGATGAGCCACGCTTGTTTCCATGGCAACCACCCGAGGCGCACCACTGCAGGCTGCTCCTCCGGAAAGTGTCCTTTCTATGAGTTCCACTTCTGTGACTCGAACACCACGAGCATCAACTGTACATAAGTCATCAACATAGAGATATCCTGTATAGAACCTGTATGTATGTATGTTTGTATAGGAGTTATTATCGTATGCTGTTGCTGGGTGTAACGCCGCATGATATCAGTGTTGTAAAATGAAGACAAGACGCTCTGACTGATGCTGATGGTGGTTTCTCTTGTCAATAAATCACGTTTACAACTGCAGTCAGAAACTCTTCTTCTTCAGTGCAAAATGAAGCTCTGTTTTCAGTGAGTTTGGCGCTTCTGAGCTGTTAGCATTTATGATGTATTGGATGTGCAGCTGCTGCTTTTAAACCCACTGAACTCTAACAGTTACACACAATTATAATAATACATTTTATTTGTTAGGCGCCTTTCACTCACACAATTTACACAATTTAACCAACAGACAGCAGCAGAGTTTGCAGCAGAACAAAAAGACAGATATTACAGGTCAAATGCCTAAATAAGTGGGTTTTGAGATCTTAAAAACTGTAACTGAGTCAATATTCCTGATGTCAGGGGGCAGAGAGTTCCAGAGACGAGGGTCTCTGAGAGACCGGGTACTGATGCATAGGAGGGCAGAGATTATGGGGGAGCCAGTGGAGTTGGTGTAGAACGGGGGTGATGTGACTGATGGACGGTGTTCCTCAGCATTCTGGATCAGCTGGAGTTTATGGAGCAGCTTGTGGGGAAGACCAAATAAAAGGGAATCGCATTAGTCCAGGCGGGAAGTGACCAGAGAGTGAACCAGGAGTGAGTGAAGAGGCGGTTGATGCTCCGCAGGTGGAAGGAGGCGGACCGGATGGTGTTGTTGATGTAGCTGTGGAAGGATAGACTCTTACTGTGGGGCGAGGGAGTAACTGTCAATGTTGAGGGTGGAGCTGGGATGTTTGGAGAGGGTGGACTTTGTACCAATAAGGACTGCCTCAGTTTTGTTACTGTTGAGTTTGAGTAAATTTGAGGAGAACCAGGCTTTGATTTCCTGTAATAAGGCACAGAGGAAGGAGGGTGGGAAGGTGGAAGTGGGTTTGGAAGAAACGTAGAGCTGGATGTCGTCTGCATAACAGTGGAAAAGGATTTTATGTTTGCGGAATATCAGTTCAAGTGGGAGGAGGTAAATAATAGATAGGAGTGGGCCCAGGACAGAGCCCTGGGGAACACCAGAGGAGAGGGGGGATGGGTGGGAAGGTGGAAGTGGGTTTGGAAGAAACGTAGAGCTGGGTGTCATCTACATAACAGTGAAAAGGATTTTATGTTTGCGGAATATCAGTCCAAGCGGGAGGATGTAAATAATAGATAGGAGTGGGCCCAGGACAGAGCCCTGGGGAACACCAGAGGAGAGGGAGGATGGGTGGGAAGGTGGAAGTGGGTTTGGAAGAAACGTAGAGCTGGATGTCGTCCGCATAACAGTGGAAAAGGATTTTATGTTTGCGGAATATCAGTCCAAGCGGGAGGAGGTAAATAATAGATAGGAGAGGGCCCAGGACAGAGCCCTGGGGAACACCAGAGGAGAAGGGGGATGTGAATGATTTCAAATGGATGAACTGAGTACAGCCAGAGAGATATGAGTGAACCAGTCTAGGGGTGTGTCAGTTGTGCTAATTGAAACCAATCTGTCAGGAGGAGGAGTGTGAGATGGTATCGAAGGCCATGCTCAGGTCAAGAAGGATGAGGATGGATAATCGTCCGGAGTCAGCTGCCATTAGGAGGTCGTTTGTAATTTTAAGGAGGGCCGTTTCTGTGCTGTAGGGGGGGGCGAAAGCCGGATTGGAATTGGTCAGAGAGGTTATTGTTAGAGAGATGAGCCTGAACCTGTGATGCAACGCCTTTTCCAGTATTTTTCAGAGAAATGGCGGGTTGGAGATGTTGTTGCTGGGGTCTGAACCAGGTTTTTTTAATATTGGTGTCACTGCAGCAGATTTAAAAGATGGTGGGACAGAACCAGTGATCAGGGAGGAATGGATAACGGCCGTTATCAAAGGCAGCAGAGATGGAAGGGAGGCTATAACCAGGGAGGATGGCAGGGGGTCAAGTTGGCAGGTTGATGGTTTGGATTTCCGGATGACTTCTGAGAAATCGGCGGCAGACGGGAGTTGGAACCATGAGAGTTATTTTAGTTGAAGAAAGACATCAGGGAGTTTCATTGGAGTAAAAGTAAGGGGGGAAGGGGATCTGGGGGACGTGGTGAGCTGTTGAGCACTGAGAACAGAGCCCTGGTGTCACCAAGATACATCTATAAATAAACCGACAATAAGCAGAAATCTTCCATCTCAGGCATCAAAGTTCCATCTTTATTATTCACAATGTTATCGTTTCTTTAATAAAAACTCATTAACATAACAGCACTGAACACACAGCAGAGTGTCAGTTTTCCATCTTTAAACATGAAGGTTTGCAGCCTCATTTTAGCACATTTAACACATGTTCAGCCATTAAACTGCAATTACAGAAGAGTCGGAGAGAAAGGAGGAAAACATGAATAAAGGGAAACAATAGAACTGAAAATATAACAAAAACAACATGTATAAGCCTCTTATATTATACTTATTTAAATATCTTTACCCCTCCTTCATTTTCTGCTTTTCTATCCCTTTATTTCTTTTCTCGGCTGCCTTTATTATTTACAGCAAAGAAGGGTGAAAACATCTGGATTATGGGTATAAAATAAGGACAAATACATTAATAAATAAGGACAAATACAGGCATTCAAATAAAGAAATCAGTGCTGAAAATATGCAGAAAAAAGTGCATCAACACTTTTATCAGAAACCAAAATGTTTGACTGAGTGTATCTTTATTTATTCTTCTTAATCCTCAGCAGATTTATTCTTTACTCATTCCATGCAAACTGCATCAGGGAGCAAATAATTCACATTTCCTGCCTATTTTGTTCATTATTGGACAATAATCCTCCAACTTAGTCCAGAAAACAGCTGAGAGACGACATAAAACTGTCAGAAAAATGAATTCAGTGCTTTTAAATACCAAAATAAATACATAAATACTGTTTATGGGTGCCAGTTTACCTCTGAACGATCACGTTTATGTGAGCTTCTTCTGACTTTCTGCTGGCCGACAGTTTAGCAGAAACATTACAGAAAAGGTGGCTTTGACACGATGATGATAATCAAAGCCTTTCGTCAGGTTTCCGTTCACCACAGAACAAATTCAACCAAAAGAAGATGCACAAAAAGACTAAAAAATGACTAAATATCTCATCACAGAGAAGATTCTGTTAGGAAGTTAGTTGCAGTGTTGTTCTTGTGGAGTAATAATTCACAGATATTATGAAGTGTAGCAGAGTTGATCATGAAATGTAAGTTTCTGTAAATAATGCAGTCGGATCTGGCCCCAAACAAGCCTGAGAACCTGCTGCAGAGGCAGAAGAAAGGCTGGATTTTAGTGGATAACAGCCTGGAGAAGAGATTTGTGAATTTTTTCACCTTTTGTTCTGACACTTTCTTCTTTTTTTTCCCATCAATATGGTTGTAACGAGGCATATTTGGTTAATGTTCGTGTGGAAGTCAAGACGATGGGATGTGAGGCGTCACCTCAGGGAGGAGAAGTTCTTTCTTAACAACCAGAAATGTGAACAGAAATCAAACTTGTATTAAAACTGTGTGGTTTTCTTTCCTCCTGTTTCCACTCGGAGTAACACATGTCAGAACTTTAGCAGCTGCTGTGGAACAGGAACCGTTCCCCGAGAGGTTCAGTTTTCAGAGGAGTCCGTCTCCTCAGTGGAGCCGTCGCTCTCCACCTCCATCTTCCTCTTGTGGTGGATGTTCCTGCGGGGGGAGGCCCTCCTCTGCACCTCCTTCAGCCCCCCCACGGCGCTGCCGCTGCTGTTGCTGCTGGGGCTCACTGAGATCTGAGCGATCCTGGAGAGTGGCAGGGAGAAAGGTTTTCCGTTTCTACGGTTACGCATCATGACAGACCACAAAAAAACGCTTCAGAAATCACGTGTTTTGACTTCAAGGAGATGCAAAGACGGACAGAATGTCCACAGCTGCCTCTAGGGCGGCGACATTCTGGGTTAAATGAATAAAATGACATAAAAACAACCCAGAAGCCCCATTGGCTGAAGCCCACCTCACACTTCTGCAGCAGAACAATCAGAGCCCAGGTGCACAGGAAAGCTCCTGTGGACCTGTGTTTTCTTACAGTTTGTCCAGTTCTTGGTCCATCTCCGGGTCGATGAGCAGCTCTGCCTTACTGGGTAACGCTCCTGCATGATCGGGGAGCAAAGACGAGTTGCATGAGAGAAAAAGTGATCTTCACCTGCTGGCTGAAAGGTTTAGATCGAGTTTAGCGGGAGCAGCAGAGGGTGAACCCACCGATAGTTTCGTTAATGGTGTCGTGTTTAGCCAGACTCATGACGAAGCCGTAGTAAGACACTCTGTCAGCCTGCTCCAGGATCTCCCTCATGCACGACCGGGCGGGATGACTGCACAGAGAAGCAAGTAAAAGCTGCCTTTGGGATGAGGAGGAATGCATGGCATGAGGAGGTCTGAGCGGTTTACCTGTGCTTGAAGCGCTCACACAGAGCATCCACACACTGAGTTAACGTGGACGGCTCCACCCCGTCCTGCTGCGGCTCCTCTCTGTCGTTCTCCTCTGCAGCCACGGAGGGCAGCTGCTCGATGGAGCTGGACGTGGGTACGATGACGGTGTTGGGACTCTTCCCTGCCAACAGGTCCTGGTAGATCAGCAGAACACTGTCCAAGAACTCTGGGAACGACAGATGTGCCTGTTATGTTCACAGCTGTTCACTCGCTTCGTTGGTCAGTTCCTTATTTCAGTTTGTTACATAAAGAACTGTGAAAAGATCCTGATCAGCTTCATTTCTTTATCTATTTCCATGAAAACAGGAAACAGCTGCAGAGATTCACTGAAACATGAACATAAACCCAGAATCTGAGGCAGAAACAGAGTTTTTTATCAGTTCTCAGCAGCTTTAAAGTGAATATCTGGTCTGAGCTCCTTTATTCTCCAACACAGCCTGAACCCTCTGAGACCAGCTTTCTGTCATTTCTTTAAGGAGTCTTCAGGAATAGTTCTCCAGGCTTCTTGAAGGACATCCCAAAGCTCTTCTTTGGATGTGGGCTGCCTTTTGTTCCGTTCTCTGTCAGATGATCCCACACTGCTTCAATAATGTTGAGGTCCGGGCTCTGGGGAGGATTCATCCCTCCATAAGACCTGTTGCCACTGATTTTCAGTCCACTTCTTGTGTCATTTGGCACAGCTCAGCCTTTTCTCCCTGTTTCCCTTCCTTAAGAACGGCTTCTTGACAGCCACCCTTCCATGGAGCCCATTTCTGATGAGGCTTGGGCCAACAGTAGATGGATCAGCTGAAGGTCCAGATGCATCTCTCAGGTCCTGTCAGGTCACAGCTGGATTTTTTCCTCTTTCTTAAGGACATCACTTTCAGATCCTGTTCATCTGCTGTAGATAGTTTTTTAGGCCTGACACTTCTTCTTTTGTCCTCCACTTGTCCAGTTTCCTCAAATGTTTTAAGGACACACTGCACACCATGCTGAGATATGCCAAGTTTTCAGCTAATAGCTCTTTGGGAATCACCTTGTTGCTGCAGAAATGCTATTTTCTGTCTGTCAAACTGTGTTATCTTTGCTGTTTTTCATAGATGCAGCTAAAGAAATGGGAACAAATGATGTGTCTTTGTGACAGGCTGCTGGTAACAAAGAGCCTAAAGATCCAGTTTAAATGGCTTCTTTGCTAAGTTGTCTGTTCTGTGTCGACACAACACTGGTTCATCCCTTGAGTTAGGAGCCTTTTTCCTGCCTGAATGCTTCATAGCTCGGAGTTAAGTGGCTGAACAAAGAAAAAACACTGAAAATGCTCAGGTACAAGGACTGAAGATGAGGGAAAAAGCAGAAAATGTCCAAAGAAAAACTGAAAGAGCTTCAGAAAGCTGCAGAACTGATCAGGACACTTTGAAGGTTACAGGAAAAGTATATTTGCCCAGTTCGGTATCAGTTTCATTCTCTGTATCTACACTGGTTGGATGCTGTACCTTGGTAGTAGAACTGCAGCTGAAAGGCATAAATGAAGTCAGAGAACGACATCAGACAATCTGTGGCGTCGTCCATCAGAACAATTCTGCAGAATGAGAGAAACAAAGTAGTTCAACTTCAAACCGGTTAAGACCAGAGCAAACGTGTAGGAAACACTTTAATCCATCAGATCCAAGAACACATAATGTGAGTGCAATGTGCTTCATGTTTTATTGTGCAGCACTTTGTGGTTTGAAAGTGCTTCATAAATAAAGTGGAATGGTGCCAAACAACAGGTTCCAGTCAGAACCTGTCGAGATCCTTCAGGAATGAGTTGGTCACAGTGTCGGCTGTGAGTTTATGCTGCAGAATATGGGACAAATGGAAGACTAATGAGCAGCAGCAGCAGAGCCAATATCCGATATCAGCGAATGATAAGCTCTTGCAAAGGCTTCTGTCCCAACTGGGTCCCTCCGTTGGTCCCAGGATTGTCGTCTAGCAGCTCCTACACCACGCCTAAGACAATCCAAACTCTGTTCATGTGTCGTCCCACGATGGTGGAATGACCTACCGAGCGCTACCAGAACAGGGGCGTCCCTGTCTATCTTCAAGAAGCTCCTGAAAACCCAGCTCTTCAGAGAGCATCTCCTCTCCCAGCACTTACCTTGTACTTCCCTCCCCCCTCTATCTCTGCACTTTATCTTTCTGCTCTTCCTTCTATGCCTGCACCCTATCTCTACTCTGTCCCCTCTGACAGAGTCGGACTCCTGGGTTCCTTCTATGTAGCTTATTGTTAGCTTTATATATAGCTTATTGTTAGCTTTATATATAGCTTATTGTTAGCTTATTGTTAGCTTTTTGTAAAGCTGTTATATCTTCATTTGTTTTGGATAAAAGCTTCTGCTGAATACAGAAACAGAAACAGAAGCTGGAGCTGGTAACTGATGAGGAAGCGGCAGGAATACGCAGCCGTTCCCTGACCCAGCAACAGAAGCAGAAGTAATTAAATGTTCACATGAAACTTTTATTGCAGCTCCTCTGTGTTTCTGTGCTTATTCAGACAGAGGCTGAGCTGTGTTTCTGTGACAAAGCAGCACAACATCTACCAGCTGGAATAATGTGGCATTAACTCCATCATCCCGGCAGCTTCTGTGTTTTCTCTTCTCTGACTCGTGCCTGTGATGTGCTTTGCACTCCATTATTCTGAAATAATTCAAGTGTTCTTGAGAGTGTTTCCCACGGCTGACCTGGCTGAGCTCTGCACCACCTCCAGTGGGAAGTCTGGACAGAGCAGCTGCAGCAGAGACCTGTACTCCAACACGGACAGCAAGTCTGCAACAGAACAGAAGGCACAGCTCACTTCAGCTGCATGCAGCGGCGTGGCAACCATCACACGGACAGCACCTCAGAGCTGCTCCTGCTTAACAAGGCTTCCTGATGTCAAACAGAGTGATAAACAGACGTGAGCCTTATCATGGAAACTCAGTTCTACACAGAGACACGAGTATTTGTGTCCTGATGACGTTTGCATCTGTTTCAGCTGAAAACTATACAAAAGATCATTAAAAACAACAGCTAAAAGCAAGGAAAACAGTGCAGAAAATGCATTTAAAAAGCAAACATGAAGCAAAAGCAACAGCAGACAAATATAAAAACAACAGCTTCAGATTATCCTACAATATCAGGTTCACCTGGAAGCTGCAGTAAATAGTGATGTTTTAAGGCCTGATTTAAATGAGTCGACAGTTTCAGCCGACCTCAGGTATTCTGGACGTTTGTTCCACAGCCGGGAAGCACAGAAACTAAGTTTGATCCTGGGCACACTGAGTAAACCTGCTCCAGATGATCTGAGGGTTCTGGGTGCTTCATAACGTACAAGTAAATCAGAGATGAATTTAGGCCCCAGACCGCTGCAAACTGAAGCTGAAAACATTTGAAAATTAAATGATTAGCAGACTGATTTGAATATTAATGAACAGTTCATTTGTTGTCCATGGAGAATGGTTCCACCTCTTCTTGTGTTATGTCATCATACACTTTCTAACTTTGGATTCTGAACTGTTGGTTAGACCGTGAGACAATGAATCAGATGTTTTCAGTGTGTAAAATTTTACATTTTTCTCAGATTTCTGACTGTTCAGAGTCAACATTTGTAGCCGCTCTCACCTCCACTCTTGCCAACTTGTCTGAAGCACCTCCAGAAGACTCTGATGAAGGATGCTCTGTTATGAGGAGTGGCCCTGATGTAGTTAAACTCCCTGAAGAGGACGTGGTTGCTGTTCTTCACGCTGCTGAAACTGAACAAACGCATTCAGTAACCGGCTGTTACCCACAAACCTTCATACTGAGCATCTCTGATATTTGTCCTGTTGAGGTTTTAAAGCTAAAGTCCCACTCATTTTCTGCTGTCTGCAGGTCTTAGTATGTTTGTACCCTCTTCTGATGTCTTGTTATAACTGTACATATAATTTTTTTTACAGGATCATCTGTTTTAAAGTTAAGCGTTTTTACTCTTTAAAGCGCTCTATTCATACATTTACTATCATCATTATTATTATCATCGCTCTTTCAGGCCGGCAGGACCTGGTCCGGTCTGGTGCTCCGGGTCTGGGCCGCTGAAGCGAACCGTGGGACTGAATGTGAGACCTACTATTCGGCGAAGTAGCGGATCAGGCCGAACTGGGTGTATTCGTCTTTGTGCTCCAGCAGCTGGGTCACAGCATCACTCAGGTAGAACAGCACATGACTGTCCGCTGGAAGACACACATACAGGCTCAGATGAACAGAACCGGACCGGGTGAGAAGTGAGCCGCGGCTGCTAACTCAGAACCTACCGAGGTACTGCTCGGCGGGCACGGCGGGACTCAGACGGTTCATTCTGCTCCTCCGCTCCGGAAAAACCGCTCAGATGATGACGAACAGGCGCGATGTGCGCGGTGTAATGACCTGTTTTAACTATTTACTATTTTAATTCTCAAATGTGTGGATTTCATTGGCTGACATGTTAGCTAACGGTCCTGACCGGGAGGGCTTCCATGGAAACAGCCGGATGTTGTGAGTTACATTAATTAAAGTCCCCCGAACAGCGCTGATAACAGAGGTTCCTGATTTGTTTTTATAATAATAATGTTTATGTTTCTGTTTCTGTATTTATCAGACACTTTTATCCAAAGCGACTTACAAATGAAGATATAACTAGCTATATAAAAAGCTAACAATAAACTACATAGAATAAATATTAGAATAATAATAATAGTAAATAAATTATAAGAAAATGAATTATAAGAAAATAAATAGTAAGAAAATAATCATTTGAAGAAGAAATTACTATTATTACTGTATTTTTTGCTCCAGTTAAAGGTAAAAATATCTGTAATTACATTTATCTAAGAATCGATCAATAATACTGGCAGAGACTTAAGTCTTGTTGGTGATATTTTCTTGCTTGGACTAAAAATATTCAGATATGTTGTTTGATATAAATGGATAGACATATAAGGTGACCGTTCTTCAACTGAAAGGTTGCTGGATTGATTGGATTAAAGTGATACTGAACCCCACATTGTCTCCTTCTAAACTGCTTTGGATAAACGACGGTGGCAGGTCACTTGGGTCAGGGGTAGAAAAAACAGACATGGGATTAGTACTTCAGGACGGGGTAATGTTTACTCCAAATATGGCCTTTTTAACCAAGCGGGGGCATGTAAATATTTTCCAGTCCCAGTGTCGATTCAAAGGCAGAATTCTGTAAATACAGAATGCTCTATCCAAGAGACATTTTTCAGTTTAACACATTAACTATGCGACAGACATGTCATCGTAGTAAAAAGAAGAAAAAGCCAAGATAGTATCTTCCAGAATTCATATACAAAGCAATAAATTTCCCTGAATCGCTGTGTATAGTGACAATAAAGGCATATTATCTCAAAAATCCACGATTTACTGACTACGGCTGGCAACATGCTGTCATACAAGCTTTTGAAACACAGCATGGCTTCCTCTGGTGATAATTTTTGAAAGACAGCTTGTATATTCCCATTTTTCAATTCAGTTGTTCCATGTGTGGAACTTCGAAAGCCGTCTGAGCAAGAAAAATCCTGCACTTTTTTTTTGGATTATTGAATGAAACATGAATAATTTTGACACAAAATAGAATCCCATTAAAATACTAAATGTACATGTAATCATATGAGCTAGAAGTTAATTAGTCATATGTTGTTAAAGCAAAATATTTTGTGTCACAATCGTTTTACTTTTTATGTTTTTGTAGTTTTAGTGAAAACCAGGTCCGAATTCTCACTGAGTAACATAATGACTAAAAGAAGAGCTTATCATGAGCTAAATTGATCACTAAAAGTATATGTTAAAGGGGAACAGAGGGATTTCTACACAGGCACTCTACTGGGACCACTTCATCCACACGCCCCCCTGCAGCACAGTTTATTCACTCCGTGCTCTGTGACAGTCGGCTAACTTCACAGAGTTTGCTGCTGATAGTTTTGTGCAACATGGCAGGATATTTATCAGATTTTGACAATGTGAACGACGACTTTGAGTAAGATGGACGTTCTTACCGGAGTGAATGAGCTGTGCTGCAGGGGGGCGTGTGGATGAAGTGGTCCCAGTAGAGTGCCTGTGTAGAATTAGCTCCATTAGCTCTCCTATAGCTGCAAGTAGCCACATAACAGCAGCTATGAGCTAACAGCAGCTATGAGCTAACAGAGCTATAGCACACGTTCATTCATTCATTCTTCTTAAAGTATTGGTGAAATAAAGACAGATAATGCCTTATTTAGAGGCTGCATCGTCTAAGCCCCGTTCACTCCGTTATATGTATCTCCAGTTATCTAAATATCTTCACATTTCTGGCCGACTTTCACCAAACTGTTCTCGGTGAGCAGATGAACGTATTTAATGCCAGAAATAAGGTCTAGGTTTAAAAATACCGGCGTTCCCCTTTAAGTGCACAATATGCTGTGTGTTTGTCAGTATCAGATGTGCTGATCTTGGTCAATTAAAAGAAATCAAAACTTAATGACTGGATTTTTTGTCAAGTTCACATAAAACATTTTCACGCCTCTTAGATGAAATTATGATTCCAGGATCTTCAGATCCTTTGCACTCATACAGCTGCATATTGTCTCTCTCCTGCCTCCAGGTTATCACTGTGGTCCTGAATAGGCACATGCTGGACCTCCCCATCTGATCCAGACCAATTTAATTACTTTTCCAACATCCAAAGTTCAGTTTTTTCTTTTCAAGAGTCAAGTCTCTGCAGAGTTTTGATCCATGCAGAGATTTTATTTTAGTCTGAGCATAACTGAAACAGCTGTTTTCAGAAACACTTCAGTTTGTTGTTCAGTGCAGACTGATTTCTGATTTTAACCTGATCTCATGCACTGCATCAAGAGAAAATATACGAAATTATATGTATATATGTATAAATAAATTACATGTAAATGTAATTTATTTATACAGCCCTTTACAACAATCCATTTCGGTGTAACCAAAGTTTGTCTACAGCAGATAATAAATAAAGAAAAGAATAAGTACAAAACAATAAAATACAGCAAAATTTAATAAGATAATATAAAAGTGTCACCATACTACTGGGTATTAAAAGCCATCTGAAATAAGTTTTTAGCCCTGATTTAAAGAGGTCAGAGGTCAGAAATAAGGCACATCTCGGGGGGGAGCTTATTCCAGAGCCTGGGGGCAGCAACAGAAAAGGCTCGGTCACCCCAGGGCTTGTATTTGGACCTGAACACTTCCAGAAAAAGTTGATTTGTTGACCTCAGAGCTCTGCCAGGGTTACGGACAGTTAAAAGCTCAGATAAATAATATGGGGTGAGGCCGTTAAGAGCTTTAAAAACAAACATTAAAAGTTTAAAATCAATTCTATGAAGGACAGGAAGCCAATGAAGGGAGTTAAGAACAGGAGTGATATGCATACGTCTGTTAGTGTTGGTTAAAAGACGGGCAGTAGCAGCATTTTGCACCAGTTGAAGGCGACTGAGAGAAGTCTGGGAGACGCCGACATAAAGAGCATCGCAGTAGTCTGACCTTGAACTTATTAGGGCATGGACGGCTTTCTGAAGGTCGTGACGGCTTAAAAACATTGTAACTTCGGCCAGGAGATGCAACTGGAAAAAACTAGTCCCGACAACATTGTTAATTTGTTTGTCAAACTTCAGATGACTGTCAAAGGTCAAAGGTCACTCCCAGATTTCTGACGGTTCAACTGAGCTTTGAAGGTGCTAAAGTCAGCCGTCACAGTATCCCCAAACACAATACATTCAGTTTTGTCATCATTTAAATGTAGAAAATATTGGGCCAACCATTGCTTAAGGTCAGCAACATTGTGCACTGTTACTATTTGTTACATGTACTACAGAACTGCACAAAAGTCTTGTTACAGCTCTTATTTCTTTATATTTTCCTTCCAAGCAGCCAGACTTTCCTGTAATCTTTTAAATTGGTCTTGAGCAATATTTCTCAGGCTTTCTGAAGGCATTTTCAAGTTTTTCTTTGGACATTGGCTGCTTTTTCACTCATTTTCAGTCCAGTCCTTCTACCTCGTTTTCAGAGGAATGTATTTTTGCAGCCATTCAAAAACTAGGGTGTGTAAAGGCGATGTCTGAAAGCAGCCAATAACAGATAGATCAACCAAAGCAAACGGGAGGACTTCGTTGAAGAGGATCCAGTCAGATCTCTTCTAAGTATGTGCAATAATATTAACGTCCAATCAGCAAAGGTATTTTACAAATTGAGGGCGGACCCTAGTTCAAATCTAACCAATCAATGCGCTTGTCTGGTGACAAACAAGGAAGCCCATCAGAATCATCGCAAATGAGTGAAACATGAGTCTCTGCGATTTAAATAGACTAAAGTGAGGCGTTTGCAGTTTTTTTCTGACTGTGTGTGATTTATCAGGCAATCAGAATTTATCTATAAGCTTGATGTAGTCGGGGTGGTGCCCCTGGTCTCCGCCCTCCTCTGTCTCTCCGCCCTTGGAGTCATTTAAAAAGATGCTAGAAGTTAGCCGTATTTAGCAGAGACAATACCGGAAAACATTAAAAAATAAGAGCCCAACACTCCCAAAATACGCAAACGCTCATTTGAATATCTAAAAATGTTTTTCTTGGGGTAATCTATTCTTGTTTATCCTAATCCCTGATATACATATGAATAAATGTGTTCTTCTCGATGAGTTGGGAGACGGCGAATTTCACCGTTTTATTTTGTACCGGAAGCCGCGCGCCCCGTTCGTGGTAACGGCAGCGCCTGTATAAAGCTCGACCGGTCTGCGCTGTGGTGATCTCATTATCACTCTCATCTCTTTAGGCTGCGAGCATCTTATTGTCTTCCAGAGACGCAGACAGGTATCTAACTGGTGCAAATTACTGTCTCAATTTGGTGAAAGCTCGTGTCGAACCCAGAAACGACACAATGGGTCTGTGTGTTTGAGCGGCTGTCGGGGAGAACTGCGTTGTTGGGCCTGGATGTGTTGGCGCGGATGAACGGTTAGCCCGTACCTTGTCTAGCTAACGGCGGTGACATCCAGCCGCGGGGTGACGTTATGAACATTTGCTCTACACATTGTGCTTTTAACCACACAGTGGTGACAAGCTACATATTTAAGTCAATAATAGCTGCCTGTGTTGGAGCTGTGGCGTTTTTTTAACGGAGTACGTGGGCTAACGTAGCAAAAGGTTGTTGCTAAGGTAGCTAGTTAATGGCGCTCGTCTTAGACAGCTAGTTATAATGCAGACCACTCCCGATTTGAGCCATCTGAGGATGGTGTAGATGTCAACAAGTGACAAGGATAAATGGAGGAATGGTTGCTAATTATTACGGCCTGGCTGTATTTTACGGTGCAGTCTAGTTGCTGGGTGCACGACGGTTAGCTTTGCGTGGAGTGTGCACAATTTTGAATAATTACTACACATTATGTGATGCTGAAGCCCTGGTTTGTTTCAGTTTTAGGTTAAATAATTCAGATAAGTTTCTGTCTGTTTGCAGCTGCCTTTCCGTGCACTTATACTTGACATACTGGTGGAGCTATGTCCTATGTGTGCTACGATTTAATAGCTGGTCTATGAGCTGGTTTATGATTCAAAAGTCGCCATCTGTGTGTTGTTGTTATGCGACTGGCTTCTACCAAAGGTCCAAAACGGGTTATTTTACCAACCACTATGTCAAAAAGATGACCAACCGTAACACAGATGGCCAACAACAAGTTATGAATTAATGATTGACTGAAAATATTAGATTTCCATGTGGTTTTCCAACCCTACATGTAACAGTTACTGTCTTAAGAAGTGCTTGGATCCTTTAAGTTAAAGCAGTAATACCATAATTTAAGTGTTTCATTTTAAGTAGGTAAAAATTCTCTTAGAATTTCACTCAAGAAAAAGTAGGTCAACAAAAGTAAAGTTAAAAATACATTTCAGACTCAAACCTTATATTGTTGGGTTATAATTGATTCGTAATGCATCAGCAGCTCGAGTTAATGATATAATGCTGGTTGGCTCCATTTTCTTTCTTTTTTCATTCTGATTAGCAAAATCTGAAAATGAAATGGTTGCTAAAGCTTCTAAATAAATGTAATGAAACATAAAATACTCCACAGGTAAAGAGGAGCAAAAGTAGGAGGTATTATTAAAACAACACTGAAGCATTTTGCTTTGTTTTTTTAAGATGAAATCATGTTTCAGATCTGTATTTTGTGTTATTGGATTATAGTGGATTTATTGATGTGTTGGCAGCTGCCCTTCTTAAACTGTTGGGTTTCTTATCTCTGGAAACGATTAATGAGGCGACACAAGGACAAACTTTGCAGCTTTTGCCTCATTAGAGATGCTTATTTGAGAGAAACGGGAGGTTTCTGGAGAGGAGACCCAAATAAGAAACTTATTTTTATTTTAAAAAATCCCCCCAAAAACGTGTGCCAATATTTGTAATCGACTTTCAGAAAAAAACAACCTAAAGTCGCTTATGATGAGCGGAGCTGGCAGCTGAGCATGGAAGAAACAGCTTGAGCTAACTGTCACATGACCAGATCAGGGCCACTTTTGGATTATTCGATCAACTTATGGTAAATGAATATTCGGTGTCTGGAGGAGGGAGAAGGGTGGGCGGTTGGGGCAGATGAACGTTGGCTTGAAAGGATGTTGTGTTAAAAGTGGAGGGATTTGGTATTCTGTGGCTGTTGCACTGTGTTTTGTTCCCAGACACATCCCAGAATGTTCTGCCAGTGCGAGTGGAGGAATGTGGGTGGGAGGGGGGCCATCTCCAAGGAAGAGTACCCTCTCTTTCATTTAAGCAGATGCTTTTGCACAGGCCCGGTCCCGTTAGCGCTCCTGCTTGTAAAGGTCAAATAGAGTTAGCCGTTTGCAGAGTTCAGGAGTTAAAGTTTAAACACTTTTGGTGCAGATGTTTAAAATGCTGTTTCGTTTCAGACTCTAAGCTGACGGCATCTTTCAGCCTGTTTACTGGACTCCATCAATGTGAAACGCAAACCCACAGCTCAGCTTTTAATGTACATTAGAGCGTCTCATGCTTTCAAGCTGAAGTTGGTGTGTAAAGAAATGACTTTACAGTCTGAAATCTGGGCTGAGATGCACTCACAGGCTGAGGTTTTCACTGTAGGACGGTCGGTGTTACTCTGCAGTCCAAGCGTTGCTCTACGGCTCATCTGTCCGCACCTGAAATGTTCTTAAAAACATGTTTATATCGTAGAGCTTCCTGGATTCAGCATGGATGTGTTTAAAGGCCTCTTTATACGAGATAAATGTAAAATTCAGCATGGATTTGTTTAAAGGCCTCTTTATACGGGATAAATGTAAAATTCAGCATGGATTTGTTTAAAGGCCTCTTTATACGAGATAAATGTAAACGTTTACTCTCAAAGGCACTTTCAGTTTTATTATAACCCAGTATTCTTTGTTAGTGATGTAATGTGGGCTCTATACCTATAATTATGATATAGATCATCATTTGTTGGCATAACCATTATGGCTGCATAATCACTTTAATTTAACTGTTTAAAAACAGATAAGTCACATTTCCTCATTGTTTTTCTCTAATTTCTAATAAATGGATGTTATTCGTTGTCTTACTTTTAGGTTTATTATAACAGTATTTGTATGATTATAGTAAAACAGATTATTTTATGTCATAATCTGGTTTTTGCTTCGTTTTACGGCTGAAAATGCACATCAGCAACCTGATCATATATTTCCAGCTTTGGGATTCTTTCACCCGGCTTTCACTGATATTTTCTGCTCCTGTTGCCCTTCAAATTCCTTTATTTCACAACTGTTTGTGGGTTTAGTTTGACCCTTATTTACACTGGACACCCCAAAGTGGGAGCCGGTTCTGTGAGAGGAGTTGACCTCCTGATAATAAGGAATTAAAGTGGCTCAGCCTGGAAGTAACAAACTGGTGGATGATTTATGCAGCTTCAGTTTCACGGCATCACTGAGCTGTTCGGACCAGTTTGGCTCTGTTTTGATGGATCATTTGTCCAGTTTTTGGAAAAAAAACAGCTTTTACCAACAAAGCTTTAAACTTCCAGTGTTTCCACAGGAAATGCATAAAGTATGACTGTATTTTCCTGATGTTTCTGTTGTTTTCCAGCTGAGTACGTTTGGGGAAGCCCAGCCCCCGACCAGACACGATGGGGGACGATAGCGAGTGGATGAAGCTTCCCATCGACCAGAAATGTGAACATAAGGTGAGCAGTTGGCTGATATTTGTTCTCAGTTCAGACTCGTATCTTTTATTGCACATTTGCTGCAGGCAGTTTGACTTTAATGTGAACTGTTCTGACGTGTAATCCGGCCTCTGGTCTCGCTGTGCAGCACAGAGCAAACATTCACGTTCGAGTTCTGCAGGTTGTGGCGTCTGTCTTCTTTCTTGCTTCTGATTGGAAGCCTGCAGTGATGTCATAGACGGCCAGCTTTTGGTATATCTGCACTTGGGCCTAATAAAACCATTTATTCTAAGTCAATATTTGCTTCTGTCTATTAAAACAGCTGAGCTATAGAAGAAGTGTGTTTGCTGAAGCCCAGACAGGCTTCAGCTGCAGTCATCAGGGATTCAAACTAGCGTTTCTGTCAGATTAGCTCCCCTCAGACCTGCTTACTGTGTTAGTTTGGTCTTTAAAAGGCTTAACATTCAGGATTACACTGATATTGCTTTAGGAGAGCCCTTTAATCCATGACATCCGTGTAAATGCGTACAACAGAAGACAACATGACACGATTTGTTGGTCGATTGTGGTGCTTTGTTTGCTCTCAAAAGCTTCCAGCTTCAGGTCTCTTTTAATCAGGTTTCCATTATTCAGTTTCTATCAAATATTAAACAAAAAGCTGCTGATTTAAACATCATTCATGTGAAGAAATGTTTTTCTCCTTGAGGTTTATTTCCTGTTAGAGCAGCCACTTCTTTTGGATTGGTGCTGCTAAAGCTTGGTGCTACATCTCTTCCACCGCCCTCTGCAGACGGCACGCAGCCGTGGGTCATATCTGTGGCTCTGCTAGTGAGGGAAAAGCTGGCTGCTGGAGCTGAAATTCAGCTGCAACAAGCCCAGCTCTCATGAAGGCTCTCCTTTCAGCAGTAATTATTTTTATTTTAGAGGAGACGTCGGTACTTTTGCACGTTCAGCTTTAGCTTCAGTGTGAGAAACGCCATCATATTGAGGAGGGTTGCATCATTTTATTTAATTTCCTTTGAAAACTGCTGGCAGATTAAGTCTCCCAGCAGTATTATTTCCTCCTTCCTGGGCTTGTGAGTTAATTTTAGACTCTGCAGCAGAATCATTGTTGAAGTGGAACCTGAACACGGGCTGAACCTGATTTCCTGCCTCGCCCCTGTTTAACCTCACAGTTCTGTGCTTTTGTATCCCAACCAAAGGCCTTTTTGGTCTGGACGTCATCAGCTTTGTGATGTTTAATGTGGGTGGAAACGTTGTTCTAGTCCGACTGACTGACCTTCTAATGAGCCTGGAGGAAAGCTGCAGTTTGCTTTTAGGGCTCTAAAACTGGGGAAAAAGATGACATGCAGTTACTAACAGGCTATTGTAGATTTAGGTCACATTGCATGTCAGTTTTTCAGATCTCCACCGTCCCACAGAAGCTTGACTGTCTTTAATTCTGTCTGCCTCCTCTTGTCTTGTTCAGGTGTGGAAAGCCAGACTGAATGGTTATGAAGAAGCTGTGAAACTGTTCCAGAGGATAGAAGATGAGAAGAGTCCAGAGTGGGGGAAATACCTGGGACTGATAAAGAAGTTTGTCACTGACTCGAATGCCGTGGCGCAGCTTAAAGGCCTGGAGGCTGCTCTGGCCTTCGTCGAGAATGCCCACGTGGCTGGCAAGTAAGTTATGGTGGGAGCTTAATCTTCACGTTTCTAGATTAATCTGGATTTGGAAGAGATTCCTTCTTGGGTTGGAGGTTTTGAGCCCGGGTTGGTGACTTGTTGCTTGAGCTCAGAGGTCATTTTGTGGACTGTTACTGAGCTTCACCTTCCATCCTGAGTTCTTCTTCCCAGAGGATTTAAACCCAGATCTTCTTGGGACACTGAAACTCCGGCGGTTCCTTTAAACCATCTAAAACCTCTGTTTTGACAGGAAAAGAACCCCTCATGCCTTTCAGATTTCTCAGGCTGTGGCGCCATGTCTTCTTCCTCAGTTAGTGAACAGGGACGAGTGAAAGCATGTGGCCCCGCCCACATCTCCACCAGCCTGCAGCTGAGCAGTGCTCATAGGGTAATATGGTTGAGTTTTCAGTAAAGCTCCGATATAAATAGAATAATGGATGAATAAATCAGCCATAATGCTGAATGGCAGAGAGATTCTCAAGAAAGTAAAAGTTCTACAAGGTAAAAGGATAATGAAATGGATTCACTTGGCCTGTTTCCAGGCCAGAACACAGCACCAGCAGAGCTGAGCGAGGAGCTGCTGCACCCCATGAGCTGACTGGAAAGTCACTTTCTATGGAAGCTGCTGGCTCCAAAGCCGGGAAGCAGGCCTGAGAGCATAATGGACCGTCGGCTGGCCTGTAAACCAACCAGAGGCTCATTCTTTGAGCTCTGGGCTGCAGGAGCTTGTGCCTTCTGCCATTAGCTTCCAGGAACTGTCGAACAAGCTCCTCGCCGGCTCCTCACAGCACATTTCTATTAGTTCTGGTTGATCCAAACATTCGGGCTGTCTGACCTCCGACTTTTGTTGGTGCTTACAGATTCAAAGCAGAAATCATTCTTCTTCTTGTGTCTAAGTGCTGGCAGCAAATGGGGTTTGAAACATCACCCGTTTCCCTGTTTTCTGTCCAATCCTGTATTTTCAATGGCACCAATAACCTCAGAATAAACCATTTTGATACAAGTCCAGCTGTGATCTGCTGCTCTGGGGTTTCGTGTGCTTGAGCAACACCGCCCTGCTGCACGGGGCGACTCTGTGGCTGCACGGGGCGACTCTGTGGCTGCACGGGGCGACTCTGTGGCTGCACGGGGCGACTCTGTGGCTGCACGGGGCGACTCTGTGGCTGCACGGGGCGACTCTGTGGCTGCACGGGGCGACTCTGTGGCTGCACGGGGCGACTCTGTGGCTGCACGGGGCGACTCTGTGGCTGCACGGGGCGACTCTGTGGCTGCACGGGGCGACTCTGTGGCTGCACGGGGCGACTCTGTGGCTGCACGGGGCGACTCTGTGGCTGCACGGGGCGACTCTGTGGCTGCACGGGGCGACTCTGTGGCTGCACGGGGCGACTCTGTGGCTGCACGGGGCGACTCTGTGGCTGCACGGGGCGACTCTGTGGCTGCACGGGGCGACTCTGTGGCTGCACGGGGCGACTCTGTGGCTGCACGGGGCGACTCTGTGGCTGCAGCAGGTGACTCTGTGGCTGCACGGGGTGACTCTGTGGCTGCAGCAGGTGACTCTGTGGCTGCAGCGGGCAGAGCTGGACTCAAAGATGGTGCACAGTCTCTCATTAGCCAAAAATGTTGTCATTCCCACTGCACATGCTCAGTGTCTCCCTCTGCTGGCTGTGGGGGTTGTTTCCCACATATCCTGACTTTTAAACATTCATAAAAGATCTTTAATCTTGCAAACGTGCCGCAAAATCCCGACTAAATGAGTCCAAAGAAATGCAGTGAAAATGGCTTAAATGGACCACCGTGGCGGTCTGTTCAGTTTCTGAGGAGACGCGGTGATAAGTGTGATTTCCTTTGGAGAAACTTGCAGCGCCATCAATAGATATGTTCTCCTCCTTTTTAAAAGATTTACAAAGTGACTGCGCTCTCTGGGTGACGTCATTCAGTCCACATAATGTCTATTTTACCAAAAAATCTGTGGAATATGAGAGATTCTGAGGCTCGGTAGTGCTGACGGGCCTTTTGTCTCCGCTTCAGGACGACGGGTGAGGTGGTGTCGGGCGTCGTGACCAAAGTGTTCAACCAGCCGAAGGCCCGAGCCAAAGAGCTGGGCATGGACATCTGCCTGATGTACATCGAGATAGAGAAAGCCGAGGTGGTTCAGGACGAGCTGCTCAAAGGGCTGGACAACAAGAACCCCAAGATAGTGGTGGCCAGCATCGAGACGCTCCGGAAAGCTCTGAGGTCAGTGGTTCCAGAATATGTGCTTATGCTTTGAATCCATGTGATTCTATCGTCTAACATGGTTGTTTAACCTTTTGATCCCTTTCTAGATTGATTTAATGACGCAGTTCTGCTGTTCATGTTGGTTTAAGTGGCTGCAGCTGCTGTGATATGTTAATGAATCTGAAATTAAGCTCATTCGGCTTCATGGATGAGCATAAAGTGCTCATTCAGACGGGTTCAGTTCTGGTCCCAGTAATAGAAAACAGCATGTTTTAGGAAGCGGCTTTAAAAATTCCCAAAGTAATAAGCTGTCTTCTGGAAGATTTGTTTAAAACTGGACAGAAACTCTAAATTTTCTCTTAATTCTTCATCAGAAGTGGAAGTTCTTCAGGGTTCTTTCTCTTATGCTACTTGGTTCCAAAAGGTTTAGAGAACTTTTTGTTTTGTTCATATATTTGAATGCAGGAGCACCTAAAAATAAGCCCATAAATCCTTTGATATTGTCAGAAGTGGGTTGTTTACTGTCAGAGAGTAGTCTGAACCGGTTCAGCAACTATCTGCACCTCCCTGGAGACGAGCCTGTAACTACAGCAGCATGAAGGGATGATTGTATCCTGCGTCTGACTCCATCAGATGTAGTTTAATTTTGATGAGGGACTGAAAACTGAAGAGTTTCACGATGCATTTAGAGATGATGGCGGATGTTTGTGGCTTTACTTACTAACACAGTCCCTTCTCTGGCATCTTCCCACAGCGAGTTTGGGTCTAAGATAGTGACACTGAAGCCAGTCGTGAAGGTTTTACCCAAACAGTTTGAGTCCAGAGAGAAGGCGGTGAGAGATGAAGCCAAGCTGCTTGCGGTAGAGATCTACAAGTGGATCAGAGACGCTCTGAGACCTTCTCTGCAGAACATTACCTCTGTGCAGGTGAGACGCGCTCATCATCACGCACAGCTTTAATATCCAGAGCTGTTCAATGAAACCATCCTCTGTCCCTGCAGCTCAAAGAGCTTGAGGAGGAGTGGGTGAAGCTGCCTTCTTCTCCTCCCAAGCAGTCCAGGTTCCTGCGCTCGCAGCAGGAACTGAAGGCAAAGTTTGAGCAGCAACAAGCACAAGGAGGAGAGCAGTCCGACGGTAGGTTCGTCTGAGACGTGATCGGCCCGATTTGGTGCTTTCCTCCGAGGCCGTTGAGTCATTATCTCTCATCTTCCTTCAGGAGAGGATGAGGAGGATGCGCCAGCAGCAGTGGATCCTTATGAGCTGCTGGAACCTGTGGAGATTCTGTCCAAGATGCCCAAAGACTTCTATGATAAAATTGTGAGTTTATTACATCTCAAACCCATCAAACAACGAGTGTGGCCTGGGCATCTTCAGGTTTCTGTAATGTAGCAGGATTTTAAACTGCAGCCAGATGATGTAACCAGTGCACATCCCTTAGAGACGCAGTCTGCCTGAAAGGGTTTGGAAAAGGATGCCTTCGGTGTAAGAACTTCTCCTCCTTCTGTCCTGCAGGAAGCTAAAAAGTGGCAGGAGAGAAAAGAAGCTCTGGAGGCTGTCGAGGCTCTGACCAAGAACCCCAAACTGGAGAACGGAGACTACGGAGACCTCGTCAGGGCCCTGAAGAAGGTAAAGACCGCCAAAATCCGTTCTTCTTTTATTGTTGTCCATCTTTTATCACGGGTTTTAGCCAGACTACAGTCAGAGAGCTTATAGGGAATGTTTCTGCTCCTAAATGAAGTTTTGCACCATCAGCCGTTGGTTTGACGCTGCTTTTCCGTGTTCCAGGTTGTGGGGAAAGATGCCAACGTGATGCTGGTGTCGATGGCGGCTAAATGTCTTGCTGGACTGGCTGCTGGTCTCAGGAAGAAGTTTGGAACTTATTCAGGACAAGTGAGTGAATGTAATCTATCTGGAAGATGGTGTGGCTGTAATTTGATGGTTTGTTTTCATCTAATTCATTATTTACTTATTTAGACGGTTAAAACGTTTTGGTTGTGTTGGTCTGACCAAGTCAGACTTTTAAAATGCGCTTTCAGAACTCTCAAAACTGGACAAATACATCCAGATGATCAGCTGGGTTTGAATCCTCCTGCATGGAAACACTCAGCTGCTCTGTTCAGGCTCCAAAGTTTCAGTAGAAACAGTTCATTAATCCAGCTGAAGCTGCTCTCAGTCACACGTTTTTCTGTTTCTTTTGTCAGAAACTGGGACTAAAATCAGCCCATTAAGACTACCTATTAAAGCGTTTCCAGCCGGTCGCTCTGCTCTAATAAAATCCAGATTTTTATAACCACAGAATCACCGTTAAAGTAGCTGAAAGACAGCGTCTGAGCAGTGAATTCAGCTGAACTTAGATGCACCACGACCTCCCACAGAGGAGGTCAGAGGCAGCAGGAGGCCTGAAAGGTCCTCTCAGCCTCAGAACCCGGGTTCACCTCTGTGCATGTACACTCTGTCTTTTAGGTGGTTCCTACGATTCTGGAGAAGTTCAAAGAGAAGAAACCTCAGGTGGTCCAGTCCCTGCAGGAGGCCATTGATGCCATCTTCCTCACTGTAAGTACAGTCCTCAAACTTGGATTTGAGCAGCTCTTTTTGAGTCTTCAGGAGAATCTGGGGAAGAAATTACTGCTTGAAAGCTCTTCAGACAAACTGCCTGTCATGTATATTCAGCTGAAAATCTTTTTATCGATGGACTCCTGCTTTTCTTCCCCAGTTTGCTGCTCTTCCTGTTCCTAACTCAATAACTGCTGTTATTCATGGAGCACTCTGCAGCTTCTAATGTGTTTCAGAGGGCATCCTGGTTGAAGTAGAATAGATTAATGGACTGATAGTTGCTTGTTTTTTTGACTAATGTCCGTCTGTTTTCCCAGACAACTCTGCAGAACCTGTCGGAGGACATCCTGGCTGTGATGGACAATAAGAACCCCTCCATTAAGCAGCAGGCCTCTCTGTTTCTGGCCCGCTCATTCAGACACTGCACACAGACCACGCTGCCAAAGAGCGCCCTCAAACCTCTCTGTGCAGCGCTCATCAAGGTACACCCACAGCAGCGGTAAAGCACCAAAGCTGCGTCATTTAAAGGAAACCATGATTTAACAACGGGCTTTTCTTTTCCATCTCAGCAAGTGAACGACTCGGCTCCAGAGGTCCGGGACGCTGCCTTCGAAGCTCTGGGGACGGCCATGAAGGTGGTGGGTGAAAAAGCCGTGAACCCGTTCCTGGCAGACTTGGATAAACTCAAACTGGATAAGGTGAGGATCAGGAGGTGAGAGCAGAGAAGGCTGCTGTTTTTATTCTCCTGCACTGCCAACCCTGGTCGCTTGTTTCCTGACAGATTAAGGAGTGTTCGGAGAAGGTGGAGCTCCCTGGAGCGAAGAAAGCTGCTGGAGGAGGAGCGGTGGAGAAGAAACCTGCAGCTCGAGCTGCTCCTGCTGCTGAAGCTCCTTCAAAATCCTCGGCTCCGCCTAAGAAAAGCCAAGCTGCCGCTGGCAAGGTGTGCACCTCCTGAAAGCTGATGATCCAGACCAGCACTTAGTCCCGGTTTGTTGAATAGAATTTAGTGATGAGCATTTTTCTCTTTTCTGCAGATGTCAGCAGGTCCACCGAAAAAAGGCAAAACGGCGTCTGCAGCCGGAGGAAAAACAAAGAAGACGTCGGACAGCAAAGAGCACACAGAGACTGAACTGTCGGTAAGAACCCAGGGGAAGTGTCACAGACAGGAAGCAGCTGTTCTGCTGATGGGTTCACATGGTGGCGAAGCACACAAACCCAGCTGTGTTGGTGCCGACGTGGTCTACAGTCGGTCCACCGTGCAGAGTAGGGCTGAAACGATTCCTTTAGTACAGGGATGTCAAAGTCCGGTCCTGGAGGGCCGCTGTCCGGCAGGTTTTAGATGTTTCACTGCTTCAACGCACCTGAATCAGATCAATGCATCATTAGCAGGCTGCTGCAGAACTTAACAATCTTTCATAGAGATCCATTTAATCTGAATCAGGTGTGTTGAAGCAGGGAAACATCTAAAACCTGCAGGACAGCGGCCCTCCAGGACCGGACTTTGACATATGGCCTTTAGTAACTCTATTATTAACAAAATCTTCAACTTTTAGTTGCTTTCTTGTCAAACCTGCTGATTCCCTGACATGAGACGTTCCCTTTGCTGTAGCATTGACGTTGTGCTAAGCTAATCGGTTTTACAGTGGACACACTGTTCAGTATTTTCTCTTTTCTTTTCTTCGAAATGCTCTCCAACTTTTAGTTTTTCTCTGATTTTGCTCCCCGTTGTTTCCTCCATGAAATCAAGCAGCACGCTGTGTGGCGGTAATAACTGTCCGTGTGAAACGGGGCGAGCACCGAGCAGCACGTGTGTGTCGGACCTAAACGAAGCATCACAGCAGCAGCGGGTTTTGTTGTGCTTATTCGGGGGAATCGTTTCAGCCCATGCATCAGCTGCTTTCTGACCTTTCTTCTGTGCTGCAGCTTCTGTCTGCGTTATATTTGGTTTTCTGGAAATGTTCATCATTGCTGTTTTGTTTGACAGTTTGCAGTCGATTTTAAACTTAAAGAATGAGCTTAAATCTGTCATAAATGTGTTCCACATTGTGTGCACAGCTACAAAATGCTGGTTGGATAACATGCAGCTGCTGATGACCTATTCACTGAAACTACAATGAAAAGTGTTGGTTCTGATGAGCGTGTGACCAACATGAAGCGAAACGGTCCATCCTGAAGCTGTAGAAGCGATGCAGTATTATTTCCGGTCATGTGAATGTTGTTGTCATGTCAGGTTGAGGCGTGTGAGGAGCTGGCAGCAGGTGTACTTCCTGCTTCCTGCCTGCAGCAGCTGGACTCGGCCAACTGGAAGGAGAGACTGGCCAGTATGGAGGAGTTCCAGAAGGTAAAGTCCCACCAAGCTCAGTTACTTTAACTTTCCACTGAAGAGTCTGGAGTGGTTTTTAAGAATCGATTCAGAAATGTTTTTGTGTTTGTAGGCTGTGGAGACCATGGACAAGGCAGCCATGCCCTGCCAGGCCTTAGTCAGGATGTTGGCCAAGAAGCCGGGCTGGAAGGAGACAAACTTCCAGGTAACTGCTGGAGTTACAGCTGGACTGTGGTGTGAAGACGCTCCTCATGTCGTCTGTTCCTCTGCTGAGGAGTCGGTCTGTAACGATGTTACCTTGTGCAGGTGATGCAGATGAAGCTGCGCATCGTGGCTCTCATCGCTCAGCGAGGACAGTTCTCCAAGATGTCGGCCTCTGTGGTTTTGGACGGCTTGGTGGATAAAGTCGGAGACGTGAAGTGTGGCGGAAACGCCAAAGAAGGCCTGACTGCGATCGGAGAGGTGTGCTCTCTGCCGTGGACGGCAGAACAGGTGCGAACCCGGTTCCAGTTAATAGAAGCTGATAAAACAGCACGAGGAGAATGGAAGCACTTTATCAGCGCTGTTTGTTTTTCGTACACCAGGTCGTGTCCATGGCGTTTGCACAGAAGAACCCCAAAAACCAGGCTGAGACGCTCAACTGGTTGGCAAATGCTATGAAGGAGTTTGGCTTTGCTGGGTAATTTCCTTATGATTTATCATGTTTTTTCCTACAAAGCATTGGAAAAGATCACGCAGCCCCTGTTTACGCTTTTCTGCTGCAGCTCTAAAGTATTTCCACCTGAAAAATAAGCTGCTAAAAGATACTTTCCTTAATAAAAGCTGCAGCTCTAAAGTATTTCCACCTGAAAAATAAGCTGCTAAAAGATACTTTCCCTAATAAAAGCTGCAGCTCTAAAGTATTTCCACCTGAAAAATAAGCTGCTAAAAGATACTTTCCTTAATAAAAGCTGCAGCTCTAAAGTATTTCCACCTGAAAAATAAGCTGCTAAAAGATGCTTTCCCTAATAAAAGCTGCAGCTCTTGTAAACTGCTCATATTTGGACAGATGTTGCGACTCCTTTAGCATCTCCCTAAACCTTTATCCTCTGTTCTCCAGCATCAATGTGAAGGGCTTCATCAACAATGTGAAAACTGCTCTGGGAGCCACCAACCCTGCAGTGCGGACGGCCGCCATCGCCCTGCTGGGCGTGATGTACCTCTACATGGGAGCGCCGCTTCGCATGTTCTTTGAGGACGAGAAGCCGGCTCTCCTCGCGCAGATAGATGCCGAGTTTGAGAAGGTACAGATCCTTTTCCGACCCGTTTGTAACCGTGACGTCACGTTTCTGTTCGGGGTGAATTAGAAATGTTCGACTCGCTCACAGATGCAGGGTCAGTCTCCTCCAGCTGCGAAGAGGTTCACTAAGAAGGCGGCAGCAGAGGACGTGGGAGATGAGGGCGACGAGGCGGATGAAGAAGGAGGGGCGGGGCACGACATCATGGACTTACTGCCACGAACAGATATCGGGTAAGAAAAGCCACAAAGCTTTTATTCTTCTGAAATAAAATGATAAACTTTATCTATTTAAAAAAATAACATTTTTAGCTTCTTCTCAGTCGTGTTCAATGATTTAATGATTGTTGGTAAGTTTTTAATCCCGTTAACTGGTTTTAAATGTGATTTCCTGTTATAATGTCTTCAGTTTAATTTGAACCAGAAACCCTGAACAAAAAAACATCAGTTTGACTGTGAAATATCCGTTTTTCTCCTGCCTTTTTTCCAAAGTGACAAGATCACGTCCGACCTGGTGTCTAAGATCGAGGACAAGAACTGGAAGATCAGGAAGGAAGGTCTGGACGAGGCTGCGGCCATCATCTCTGAGGCCAAGTTCATCACAGCCAACATTGGAGAGCTGCCTCTGGCCCTGAAAGGCCGACTGAGCGACTCCAACAAGATCCTGGTGAGAGGCTTGTCCTGGTCTCATTTGGGCTTGTACTGAGATGGAAGTGGGAGCCGTAACTTGACTGACAGCCACTTGGTGTTTGTGTCTGCAGGTGCAGCAGACTCTGACCATTCTGCAGCAGCTGGCTACAGCAATGGGACCTGGACTCAAGCAGCACATTAAAGCTCTGGGAATCCCCATCATCACCGTTCTGGGAGACAGCAAGGTACTCACAGCAGTAACTTTCAAAAACCCCGAAGATTTCAGTGTACAGATGAACTGCTTGGTAATGAGACGTGTGCTTCGGTCCCTCTGCAGCTTAACGTGAGGTCGGCTGCCCTGGCCACTCTGCAGGCTTGGGTGGAGCAGACTGGGATGAAGGACTGGCTGGAGGGAGAGGACCTCGCTGACGAGCTGAAAAGGGAGAATCCCTTCCTCAGACAGGAGGTATGCAAATGCTCGTTCTGAGGGGGAAATTATTCAATGTTTTATTTAACTCCCAACATGGTCCCCCTGTTTCACACGGACAGTTATTACTGTCGCACAACGTGCGCACGTTCTGCGTTTGTAGCAGCTTGATTTGATGGAGGAAACCGGAGAAAACAACAAGGAGCAGAATTGGAGAAAAAGAGGAAAATGTCTAAAGTTTGGGAGCATTTCAAGAAAATATTGAACAGTGTGTCCATTGTAAAAGACAATTAGCTTAGCATGATAGCACAATATCAATGCTACAGCATCTCAGAAGAAAACAGCCAGTTCATACATCAAATCCAATGAGCGGAACAAACACAAGGGAACATTTCACGTTAGCATTTTAATGGAAATCAGTCGGCTTGTTAGCTCAGAAGGGAGCTAGCGGAGAACAGAAGGGAAGCTATCGGAGAACAGAAGGGAAGCTATCGGAGAACAGAAGGGAAGCTATCGGAGAACAGAGGGGAAGCTAGCGGAGAACAGAAGGGAAGCTAGCGGAGAACAGAAGGGAAGCTAGCGGAGAACAGAAGGGAAGCTAGCGGAGAACAGAAGGGAAGCTATCGGAGAACAGAGGGGAAGCTATCGGAGAACAGAGGGGAAGCTATCGGAGAACAGAGGGGGAGCTATCGGAGAACAGAGGGGGAGCTATCGGAGAACAGAGGGGGAGCTATCGGAGAACAGAGGGGGAGCTATCGGAGAACAGAGGGGGAGCTATCGGAGAACAGAGGGGGAGCTATCGGAGAACAGAGGGGGAGCTATCGGAGAACAGAGGGGGAGCTATCGGAGAACAGAGGGGGAGCTATCGGAGAACAGAGGGGGAGCTATCGGAGAACAGAGGGGGAGCTATCGGAGAACAGAGGGGGAGCTATCGGAGAACAGAGGGGGAGCTATCGGAGAACAGAGGGGGAGCTATCGGAGAACAGAGGGGGAGCTATCGGAGAACAGAGGGGGAGCTATCGGAGAACAGAGGGGGAGCTATCGGAGAACAGAGGGGGAGCTATCGGAGAACAGAGGGGGAGCTATCGGAGAACAGAGGGGGAGCTATCGGAGAACAGAGGGGGAGCTATCGGAGAACAGAGGGGGAGCTATCGGAGAACAGAGGGGGAGCTATCGGAGAACAGAGGGGGAGCTATCGGAGAACAGAGGGGGAGCTATCGGAGAACAGAGGGGGAGCTATCGGAGAACAGAGGGGGAGCTATCGGAGAACAGAGGGGGAGCTATCGGAGAACAGAGGGGGAGCTATCGGAGAACAGAGGGGGAGCTATCGGAGAACAGAGGGGGAGCTATCGGAGAACAGAGGGGGAGCTATCGGAGAACAGAGGGGGAGCTATCGGAGAACAGAGGGGGAGCTATCGGAGAACAGAGGGGGAGCTATCGGAGAACAGAGGGGGAGCTATCGGAGAACAGAGGGGGAGCTATCGGAGAACAGAGGGGGAGCTATCGGAGAACAGAGGGGGAGCTATCGGAGAACAGAGGGGGAGCTATCGGAGAACAGAGGGGGAGCTATCGGAGAACAGAGGGGGAGCTATCGGAGAACAGAGGGGGAGCTATCGGAGAACAGAGGGGGAGCTATCGGAGAACAGAGGGGGAGCTATCGGAGAACAGAGGGGGAGCTATCGGAGAACAGAGGGGGAGCTATCGGAGAACAGAGGGGGAGCTATCGGAGAACAGAGGGGGAGCTATCGGAGAACAGAGGGGGAGCTATCGGAGAACAGAGGGGGAGCTATCGGAGAACAGAGGGGGAGCTATCGGAGAACAGAGGGGGAGCTATCGGAGAACAGAGGGGGAGCTATCGGAGAACAGAGGGGGAGCTATCGGAGAACAGAGGGGGAGCTATCGGAGAACAGAGGGGGAGCTATCGGAGAACAGAGGGGGAGCTATCGGAGAACAGAGGGGGAGCTATCGGAGAACAGAGGGGGAGCTATCGGAGAACAGAGGGGGAGCTATCGGAGAACAGAGGGGGAGCTATCGGAGAACAGAGGGGGAGCTATCGGAGAACAGAGGGGGAGCTATCGGAGAACAGAGGGACGCTCTGTGCCTCTGCCCATCAGAGCAGCTTCAGCCTGTTAATGTGAACTAATGTTCTGAGTCACATCAAAGTCCAACCAGAATAAAACCAGCTAATTTTATCAGATCGTGTTGTATCTGTAACATCAGAGGCTGCTGGTTAAGGTGTCGTGTTAACTGCGGTTATTCTGAGTCACTGACTAGACAATAAAACAGGAAACAAGAGACTTTGTTAGGATTTCAGCTGCATTAAAACACAGTTTATGAAAGCAGAGACAGTAGAAGAGAAGCTAACAGATGTTACCACAGCTGGATGTTAGCTAGAAAGCTAATAGCTGCTGTTCTATAGTCCTGTTATCAGGAGGAGGAATATTAGAAAAATAAGGTAGTTATTGCCCTTTTAATATGGCACAATTATTTCCTAAATGATTAAATAGTTTGATATTCCAGGTGTTGGTAACTCTGAGCTGAAACACGTCAGATTGACTCTCTTCATCATTAGGTGCTCGGCTGGTTGGCAGAGAAGCTGCCCACCCTGAGGACCGCCCCCGGGGATCTGATGCTGTGCATCCCTCAGCTCTACGCCTGCCTGGAGGACAGAAACGGAGATGTGAGGAAGAAGGCTCAGGACGCCTTGCCCACCTTCATGATGCATCTGGGCTACGACAAGATGAACAAAGCAACGGGAAAACTCAAGGTACAGCACCAGCTCGTAACCAGCAGGCGTTTTCAGGGTTTGCCTTCAGGAGGTTTGACGTGTTCCTGTCCTCTTCTCCCTCCAGCCGGCCTCTAAGGATCAGGTGGTAGCCATGTTGGAAAAGGCCAGAGCAGTGATGCCAGCTAAACCTGCAGCACCGGCCAAAGCAGGGAAAGGTTCTGCAGAGCCGAGCAGAGCTGCCTCCGGTGGGTGTGGCTTCACGGTGATATTTTAACCACAAAGTGCAAAGATCATTGCAGTTATGTGTGGAGAGTCTGTTTCCTGTCAGCGTTTTGGGAAATGGTTCAATTACAAAGTCACGGGAGCTTTTATTTACTTAGTTTGGAAGCAAATTCTGAAACTGTGTGTAAAGACGCACGAGTTACACCAGCATCTGTGTGTTTTTAAGGAAACGTTCACACTGATCGCACCAAAATGACCACTTTTCACCTGCTTCCTCTGAATTTTTCATCAAACCTCTTTTAAAAGTGAAGAACTCCTCAAAAACCATTGTTAAATGATCCAATCGTCTCATTTGTGAGTCACAGCTTTTCTTTTTACCAGAGACGGCTGCAGCGTTTAGCTGATGACTCCCAGCCTTTGTTCAGGGATTCAAAGCTTTCTTCCATCTGGACAAAGCCTTTTGTTCCTGCTGCTGTCGCTGAACTGAACGAGCTGTCGCTTATCTGCACACAAGTTCTTTAATTTGCTTTATAATCGTGTTTTATTCGGTTTTTATGATTTTACTGATTATTTATACATGTCCTGATTTTTGTGGATCCAACGCACTTTAATACTGTAGCAATAACTAATGTCACGATACGATTTAATACACATAATTTTCTGAAAGACTTTAAAGGAACTGTGTGATTTGAGATGAATCGTCGCTGATTGGACTGTTGGTCCGACCTTTGAACCGGAAGGACAACGGAAACAAACAACCGTGTCTTCAGACTCATGTTTATGGTGTGAATATTACATCATCAACCTGCTTGTTTTACTTGCTAAATACCATGAACACAAATCCAAATTCTCTAATCGCAAACCATCTTTATTAATTTTTGAGAAGGAGCTCAAACAATAAATTACAACAATCCTACATTCTATAAACGGAAAAGCCATCAAAACCGCTGAGCTATGCACTTTATATAACATTTTTATGAACTAATTTATCACAGTTTTGCATAACGTGACACACACCCCCCCCCCCCCCCCCCCCGGCATTGTTTTGTATTATGTTAATTTTCTGTGTTTTTGCTAATTGTAACGTCTGACTTTTCAATAAAGTTTGCTTTAAAAAAAAATAAAAATAAAAAAAAGATACTTTCGGCTGTAAAAATCGATACTTTATCGGAAGCAAAATATCTATGTATCGATAAAATCGCTCGGCCCTATTTAATACTCCAAATATCAGTAAAATGATTCTAATTTTAACTTTTTTATCATTAGGTTTTAACTAAAGAAATGAACCTGGTCCAGTAGATTTAACTGTGACTTCCGTGTTGTTTGCAGCTTCCAGGTCTGGTGCAGGTGGGGAGGACTTCCCCGAGAGTAAAGCTGAGGTGAAGAAGGTGCGAGGAGGAGGAGGAGCGGCTGCGAGGAAGGTGCGTCGGGTTGGATGATTTTTAATGTGCGCACAGGAACAGAAAGTTAGGTTTAGTCTTTGTGCTGCTGGGAAAAGAAATGAATGGCTGTCTGGAGTCAAATTAATTTATTTTTGGGTACAAATGGAGTCAAATTAATTTATTTTTGGGTTCAAATGGAGTCAAATTAATTTATTTTTGGGTTCAAATGGAGTCAAATTAATTTATTTTTGGGTTCAAATGGAGTCAAATTAATTTATTTTTGGGTTCAAATGGAGTCAAATTAATTTATTTTTGGGTTCAAATGGAGTCAAATTAATTTATTTTTGGGTTCAAATGGAGTCAAATTAATTTATTTTTGGGTTCAAATGGAGTCAAATTAATTTATTTTGGGGTTCAAATGGAGTCAAATTAATTTATTTTGGGGTTCAAATGGAGTCAAATTAATTTATTTTGGGGTTCAAATGGAGTCAAATTAATTTATTTTGGGGTTCAAATGGAGTCAAATTAATTTATTTTGGGGTTCAAATGGAGTCAAATTAATTTATTTTGGGGTTCAAATGGAGTCAAATTAATTTATTTTGGGGTTCAAATGGAGTCAAATTCATTTATTTTTGGGTTCAAATGGAGCCCGAGTCCAGCGTCTGATACGTTTTTATTTTACAACACTTTTGTCACTTTTCAGCCATGAATACAAACATGATGTGGTTGTTTTTTCTCACCTCACCCAGCCTCCCTCCCCTCCCGAGGATCCCTCCCCTCCCCTTCCCTCCAAGGACAAGGAGTGTAATGGTAGTAAAAAGCCCCCCGGCAAAGGGAAGGCTGGTGGCAGTCAGCAGGTAGATGTGATGGTGTCCTGGTGATGAAACTCTGCCGTCATCTGGACAGATGTTAACCTCTGTCCAGCTTCTCTAACCCTGTTTCTAACCACTAATCCTGCCTCAGAGTCTGATAATCAGCTGTGAGGTGAAACTGTAGCTGTATGTTCACAGGTGAAACGGAGAGGTCACATGACGCATGAGTGTGTGTCCGATATCAGTGTTTCTTCACCTCTTTGTGTGTGATAACCTGCTCCGAGAGCTTTCAGTAGAACTCCTCCTTTAGCTCCTGTTTTCCACGCTTTCATCTAAATTCACCCTGTTATGCAACACGATGACATGACCACAGAGAGCACAGCGCTTCACTCACTGTGATGTCACTTCCTCCTCTGTCAGGGTCCGGCTGCCAAGAAGCCTGCAGGCAAAGGCCAGAAGGAGGATGAAGACAAGTCTGGACCCATCTTTGTGCTCATCCCCAATGCCAAGGAGCAGAGGATCAAAGAGGAGAAGCAGCTGAAGGTACCTGATGGCAGGAAAACGGGCCTCTGCATGGGGTCTGTGGCTCGGGTTTTAACTGACTGATGTTAAACGGGCCGCTGTGGTTTGTAGCTCAGTCGGGTTTCTGCAGATTTAAGCCACTGTCATTGCAGTCGGATGCTGCTGTGCTGTAGATAACCAGTTCCCCAGTAAAATAACATTAGTGGGGTGCTGGATGGCTCCAGGTGTGCAAAGGCTTCGGGTCAGAACCAGAAGGCTTCATTAATCCAGAGGAAACTGCTTAAAATGAACTTCTTTTCACACAATAATGCATCTGTAGCACAATAATTCAGTTAAATTGATGGACTTCAGCTCATATATTTAAGTTTAGCCTCCCTGCTTCGTCCGCTGTGCATATTAAGTCTCTTTAAAGTTTCACGGGTTAGGAAATGTGCAGCTTGACTGGTTGTCTGGTCCCAGCTCGGCCCCTTTTGCTTGAATGAGCAGAACCTTTGTGTTGTAGATACTGAAGTGGAACTTCATGACGCCCCGGGATGAATACGTGGAGCAGCTGAAAACTCAGATGTCCACCTGTTTTGCAAAGTGGCTTCAGGACGAGCTGTTTCACTTTGACTTCCAGAGACACGTGAAGGCCATCGGAGTCATGATTGAGGTATCGGTCGTTCTGGTTTCTGCAGGCTCGGTTCTTTGGGTTCAGTGTCAGTAACAGTCTGTGTCTCACAGAGGTTGGAGAGCGAGAGTGAGGCCACCATCGGCTGTCTGGACCTGATCCTGAAGTGGTTCACCCTGCGCTTCTTTGACACCAACACCACGGTTCTGATGAAGGTCCTGGAGTACCTGAAGCTGCTGTTCACCATGCTGAACAGGGAGAACTACCACCTGACAGAATACGAGGCCAACTCCTTCGTCCCCTACCTCATTCTGAAGGTGAGCCCCCGGCATGCTCTGCTTCTTCGGAGCTTTGGTTTGATCAGCTGCTCAGTTCTTTTCCTCGCCTTCAGGTCGGAGAATCTAAAGATGTGGTTCGCAAAGATGTTCGGGCCATCCTGACCATGCTGTGTAAAGTTTACCCGGCATCTAAAGTCTTCCCTTTCCTCATGGAGGGAACAAAGTCCAAGAACTCCAAACAGCGAGCGGGTAGGTTCCTCTTAAAGGTTAAAGAGCGCTTCTGAAAGACTGCTTTTAAAAAGTCTGTTTCTAAACTACTGAAATGTGATGACTGCTTGTTAAGAGGAGCAAATTAGAGAAAAGTTTATCATCCTTAACATTTATCTGTGATTCTGTGGTTTACAATCCAATGAAAAGTATCTCCATAACTACCCCAAAGGGTATTTCCTTTTAAAGGTGACATATTATGGCTTTTTTTTTAACAATTTCACACCATTTTGAGGTGTTATTGAGGCTTTGGTTAAAATAACTGTTTGTTTAAGCACAGTGTCGACAAAAAGGGGTTCAAACAAGGCTCCTTTTTCAGGGTGGAGACTTGAGAAAGTGCTCAACCCGCCCTTTTGTGCTCAGAGACCTACATCTTTATCAGAAACATGCCAATAAAGTCTTATGTTATGTTAACACCAAGAGAGTGAGGAGAGGACCGGTGTTGTGTTGAAAATGCAGCTAAGCAGAGGAGGTGGAGTCAATTTAAGGAGTGATGTACTTTTATAGATATAAATCAGAACTTAAACTTAAACAAATAGAATAAAATACCAGGGTTTTCTACTAAATTACTACTCTAATTTATGCTCCTGGGAACAGGAAGAATCTGTTTGTTCACTCTCACCAGTAGGGGGCAGCAGGGAGCCATTATTTTTAGCCAGGCTTGGTTTAACAACAGAGGAACAGGCATCAGTTACTATAAAATAAAGGAGCTGCAGTGGCTCCTCATTTAAAAAGTTGGTCATTTGAATACTGGAAGCTTTTCGATATTCGCATGAGGAGACGTTCTGCTTTCTATCTACAGTCAGAAGTTAGGTTAAAAAGTAGCTGCTGGTCTGGTCTCACTTATTTTTATTAAAATTGATGTTTAGTTTTAATTAAGAATGATTAAGGCCTTGTTTTTAACTGCATTCATGGTCTAAAGTTTAAGAATTAAATGCGTGCCGTCATCCAGCCGGATAAATCCTCCCGTGGCTTTCTGACCTTTTCCCCTTGTCCTGTTCAGTATTATGGCAGCAGAATTGTAGTCTGAATACCTTTGATGCCAAACAGATTTGCTTTGCCAAGGGAAGTTTTATAAATGTAAAGCTCCCCTTGATGCCCATTTATTTATTTTTGTTTACAATATATGACATGTAATAGAACTGAACCGGACCGGGGGACAAGGAAAGAAGAAGAAAGAAGAGGAAACAGAACAAAAATAGAAACAAAAACCAGACAACCAGCTGCTACACCTGTAAAAACATAACAGACAACAATCCATGGCCTCTGAGGGGAATCCAGCCTCCAGGAGCTCCTGAAAGCAGACAAGCAGAGAAAAAACAAACAAAAACAAGCACAAGTAGCAGCAATCGCACACAACACAGCTGTGGATATAGATGAGCTGAAACCACAGGATAACACATCAACTGCTTAGCTTGTCAGAAACGTAACGTGACTTTGAGCGTCTGTTGGTTGGTGTCGATTCACACTGTGGCTGCACCATTCTGGACAGAATAATAATCCTGAAGTTTTTATTCCACTTCTCTGTAAACTGACCTCCGAGGGTTAAAAAACACGCCATAAAGGCTCGTCTGTCTTTGTTTGCTCTCAGAGTGTCTGGAGGAGTTGGGCTGTTTGATCGAGGGCTACGGGATGAACGTCTGCCAGCCCACTCCGGCCAAGTCTCTGAAGGAGATCGCCGTCCACATCGGCGACAGAGACACGTCTGTCCGCAACGCCGCCCTGAACACGGTGGTGGCCGTCTACAACGTCTGTGGCGAGCAGGTCTACAAGCTGATTGGAAATGTAAGCTGGAGACGTGGCGTTCAGTGTGAATCCTGACCTGAAACCTGCTCCGGGACGTTCACCTTTCTGCCTGATTTCCAGCTGTCGGAGAAGGACATGAGCATGTTGGAGGAGAGGATCAAGCGATCGGCGAAGAAGACCGCTGCGGCGCCGGCCAAGCCGAGCGCCACCGAGAAGTCTCAGAGAGAACACCCGGCGAACCCCAACGCCACCTTCCTCCGCAAGCCGGCTCAGGAGGACCCCAACAAGCTCAAGTAGGTCCTGAAGCTGGGTTAGCGCGTTTGAATCTGCCTCACCTGATTTATTAAATATCTCAGAGGAACATGACGTCACAGTAAAGTAATGCTGCTCACTAACTATCAGAGAGGAACTAAATGAAGATGTTTTCTATACATTTTTGGACTTTAGGATCCTGGATTTGAGCCGTTTTTATTGCTGTGTTTTCAGTTTGAGTGTCAGGTGTGAGATGTCCTCCAGCTGTTGTTACTGAGCATGTTTCCCATCAGCCTCTTTTCTCTGTGGGATCATCTGTTGCCTGCAGTTGGATTCATCCTCCTGTTGGACTGTTTGCTCTCACTAATCTGTCTCTGCTCACCCTGAGTCTTTGCATGTTGGGTTGCTCTCACAGGCACCGGTTCAGCCTGTGAAACCAACCCGTCTCTGAGCCGTCTCTGTTTCTTAACCCTTCATCTTTCTTCCTGTGTGATCTCTCTCTGCTCTGCCTGCCTTCCTTTACGGAGCAGAATAATGTATCGCACGTATAGGATGTGAGTACAACTCCTGCTCCCCTGTGTTCTGCGTCGTCATCGTAGGAGCTCCCCTGAACTCACTCCTAACACCCGTCATTCATGATGCTAATGAGCAAACGCTCGCTGTGGCGTTTTCCAGCTTTAGACGTGCTTCTTCTCCTGGTGGGAGGGGAACTCCTGCAGTCACCCGACAGGAGATGAAGCACCAGACTAATGTTAAACGCCATTCATCCTCCCCTGCCACCCCTCTGTTCTCCTGTGTTTGTCAGTCAGATTAATGTCTGCTGCTTGGTGTCGAGGAGTCAGGCTTTTTATTTAGCTGTGACGGTAAAAGAAGTTGTTGCATCCGGTGAGGATGTGTCAGAAAGGACGTGGAACAGAGACTCCGATGAAATCAGGCTGAAGACTCGGCGTATCTGAGGATAATCTTTGCTCTAAAGCAGTTGTCACACACGCACTGCAGCTCCACTTTCCCACACATGTCCTGAGAGGCAGTTTCTGCTGATAACTGCAGGACTGTGACAGCGAGGAATCCTCCGGAGAAGTCAGAGTTTCTGCTTCTCGCTCTTTTCTGTTGACCGGCATGCTGCTTCTGTCCTTGATCTGCTGTGATTGCCTCATCCTTCCACCCTGGCGGCACTCCGGAGTATTTCCAGCTGTGAAAAACCCATTTAGACCGGCACAGCTCCATTAATCTGGCGCCATGTCTGAGAGGTGCGACTCCTTCAGTGATTTCAGACATGAATGTTACGCATTTCCTGTCTGAAAAAGGCTCAAAAAGAGTCTTCTGCTGTAAAGTGAACAACTGTGACACGATTCTGTGCTCAAACTCCTGAAATTTACTGCCGTTGACTTAGTTTCCAAACAGTCGCTGTCTGTTTGAGGCGTTTGACTGGTTTTAGTGTAGTTTTGTGGGCAGATTGTGCTTTTAGTCGGTTTTAAAACGTTCATTAAAGCTGATTAGTTCTCCATCTGCAGGAAAAGCTCAGAGTTGTTGTCCTTGTTGCTCGTTCTGTCCTCCTCAGAGGATACAAACATGTTGTTGTGTGATCAGTGCTGATCAGCTCCAGTTCGGTCCAGCTCACCTGGAGAAGAAGGGGAAAAAAAGCTCATTAACACCTAAAAATGAAGTATTTTAAATGTAAAAGTCCACACACACATTTACACGGTCTCATAAAGTCCAACAGAAGGTGTGCTGGTCGGGACTGGAGCTCAAGCGGCACTGATCAATCACACTCTGGACTAAATGGATCCTGTCCCTCTTTGTCCAGTCAAGCCCGTCAGAACGCGCAGCACAGCGAGCCGTCCCACCCGTCCATCCCCAAGGAGTTCCAGTTGGACCTGGACATGATCGAGAAGGACCAGAGCCGAGTGTGCGAGCTGCCGGACCTGGTCCAGCACAAGCTGGACGAGCTGCTGGAGCCCATCATGATACCGGAGCCAAAGTAAACTCACTCGGATCAGAACGTAAGCAGGTCTGCAGGAGCTCAGAATCCGTCTAATATCTGGTTGTTATGGTTACAGGATGCGCGCCGTGTCGCCGCACTTTGACGACCTTCACAACAGCACGGCCTCCACCATCAACTTCGTCATCTCTCAGGTGGCGAGCGGCGACATCAACACCAGCATACAGGCGCTGGCACAGGTGCGGCGGCAGTTTTCTGACCCGACCCGAGTCATTAAAGACGCCAGCGTTTCTACTCCAGCCTCAGACTGAAGCAGGTGTGTTTTGACCTCCACAGATCGACGAGGTTCTGCGACAGGAGGACAAAGCGGACGTCATGTCGGGTCACATCGACCAGCTGCTCATCGCCACCATCATGCAGCTGCGGCTCATCAACAGCACGCACTTGGCTGACGACCGTGTGGACAAGACGGACATCTTCAAACTGTACAGCTGCATCATTGGGAACATGCTGTCTGTGAGTAGACTGGTGCTGAGGCGCTCCAGGTGAGGATGAGCAGCCGCCGACCTCCTTTTAACGCGGTCTCCTCCCTCAGCTCTTCTCTATGGAGGCGCTGGCCAGAGAGGCGTCTATGGGCGTCCTGAAGGACCTGATGCACGGTCTGATCACCCTGATGCTGGACAGCAGAGTGGAGGACGTGGAAGATGGAACTCAGGTCATCAGGTCTGTCAACCTGCTGGTGATCCGAGTTCTGGAGAACTCTGACCAGACCAACATGATCAGGTCAGTAAGAAACGCTTCAGATGTGGTTCTGCTCCAGATTCAGTCGGTTCAACATTACTGCTGGTTACCTGAAGCATATCTGGGACGTGATGGTCAGATTCCACCCGGACTTTAGGATGAAAAAGATGCTTCTCACCACCGTTCAGAACTTTATTAAAACACAAAACAGAGAGAAACTCAAACATAAAACAGGATTGTTTTTAAAATGAAGGGAGGGAGGGAGGGAGGGAGGGAGGGAGCTAGCAGAGGACGGAGGGAGGGAGGGAGGGAGGGAGGAAGCTAGCAGAGGACGGAGGGAGGGAGCTAGCAGAGGACGGAGGGAGGGAGGGAGGAAGCTAGCAGAGAACAGGGGGGAGGGAGGGAGGGAGGAAGCTAGCAGAGAACAGGGGGGAGGGAGGAAGCTGAGACTCCTAATTGTCCTTAATGTGCCCATCAGAGCAGCTTCAGCCTGTTAATGTTCTGAGTCACATCATCTGGATTGTTTAAAAATCTTTGCATAAAGCTGAAATTTGACTGCTTCCATCCTGCTGCTGCAGTGCTCTGCTGGTGCTGCTTCAGGACACTTTGGTGTCGACGGCCGGTTCCCCCAGTGTCTCTGAGCTGGTGATGAAGGTAAGACCCGGCACCTGACGCCGCTGCCGAGCCCGCGGCCCTCTGACTGACCGAGCCCTGTTTGTGTGCCTCAGTGTCTGTGGAGGATGATCCGCTTCCTGCCAGAAACCATCAACAACATCAACCTGGACCGGATCCTGCTGGACGTCCACAACTTCATGAAGGTTTTCCCCAAAGAGAAACTCAAGCAGCTGAAGAGCGACGTCCCACACCGGACCCTCAAGACCCTGCTCCACACACTGTGCAAGCTCACCGGAGCCAAGGTAACCCCAGCTTTAGCGCTGGAGTTTATGTTTAAACTAGTTTTTTTTCTTTTGAGTCCTGCTGAAATCCAGTTAAATGTCTGTTTATTCTTCTCGTGTCGAGCAGATCTTGGACCACCTGTCGATGATTGAGAATCGTAACGAGTCCGAGTTGGAGGCCCATCTGAGGCGGGTGGTCAAACACTCTGGAAATCTGTCGGGATTTAAGAACGATCGAGGCAACGAGAAGACCGGCCTGCACATGGTGAGTGGGGCACCATGACCGCCTGACCGGACCTGAGGAGAACCACCAGCTGCTGAAGGCTGGGTTTCTGCAGAGGGTTTTCTGCTCCGTCCCTGCAGGAGTCGGTTAATAAAACGTTCTGTATGAAACTGTGAGGCCGACCAGAGGAATGTTTCGGGGAGATTTGCTTCAACTTCTTCTGTTTTTGAGCCCATTCAGGGTTCTGATTAATTTTTATGGTTGAATTCTCTTTAATTTGGTTTCTTGTTGAACTTTTTACATGCGAGTTGTTGTTCTTCAGCATCTTTACGATGACTGTAAACCTGTTGAATTCCTTCTTTTCAGGATGATCGCATGTCGAAGGCGAAGGTCAGTGACATTCTGTCTGAGATCTTCAAGAAAATCGGCTCCAAGGAGAACACTAAAGAGGTCAGCTGAGCTCTGATATTCATGTTTCACTTTAAAACCCAACTAAACCCGTTTTATGGGAGCCTGGGGAAGGTTTTAAGCTCCTGGGATCTTCTGCTCAGGGTCTGACGGAGTTGTACGAGTACAAGCTGAAGTACTCGGACGCAGATCTGGAGCCCTTCCTCAAAAACGCGTCTCAGTTCTTCCAGAGCTACGTGGAGCGAGGCCTTCGCATGATCGAGTCCGACAGGGAGGGCAAGACTCGCAACCAGACCTCAGCAGGTAGGCTGCGGGGCTGCCGGTGCTCTGTGGTCAGGATTGGTCGGCGGGTTGTGGTTTCACCGAGTGTTCGTGTCTCCGCAGGAACGCCTCAGCATGGCGTCGACTCCAGTCCCAGCAGCAACAACGAAGAGCTGAAACCAGCCGTCTACTACGAGAGACTCAAGATCCTCCGACAGAGACAGGGCCTGGAAAACACCTCCAGGGTTAGTTTGTTTTACCCCCCCCCCCCAAACCTAAATCTGATTCTGAGCCGGAAGGAGAAGCTTTCAGGTTCCTGCTCCATCTTTGTTCCAACCCTCACCTGAGCTCACAGATCTGGGTTCTGACCCAAAGAATGAGGTCCTGGATACAAGCGGCTGAAATGGGTTTCCTTCAGAGGGGGGCGGGGCTCAGACTTAGAGATAGGGGGAGGAGCTCCACCATTCATAGGGGGAGGAGCTCCACCATTCATAGGGGGAGGAGCTCCGCCATTCATAGGGGGAGGAGCTCCGCCATTCAAGGGGGAGGAGCTCAGAGTAGAGCCGCTGCTCCTCCACATAGAAAGGAGTCAGCTGAGGTGGTTCCTCTGGTTAGATGCCTCCTGGGAGGAGGCCCCGGGTCAGAACCAGAACTCTCTGGAGGGATTATATATCCCATCTGGTCTGGGAACGCCTCAGGACCCCCCAGGAGGAGCTGGAGAGGGAAGGACAACTGACAGAAATGGCATAGCCGTGTAAATGTGACACAGATCCTGTGAGAATATGAGCAGCTTTTATACAAACAGGGTTTAGTTGGTTTTTATTAAAGTATCTTCCAACTTTCCTTTTAATTAAGTGCAGAATTTGGACGATAAAGTCATAAAAAGTCTAATTTATCATCATCATCATCCCCTAAATAACCTTATTTTTAAGCTGTTTTCTTCAGTGTTTGTTCTGATGTCCACTGAAGAAGTGAATTAAATTAAGGTTTGAAATGATTGATCAGGTTTAAAAGTGAAGCTGGCTTCCTGACTGCAGCTAACCTCCACCCTCCTCTTCCTCCACCCTCCTCTTCCTCCAGCAGCAGCAGGTCGGAGGAAGCGAGGACGAGCCTCAGCAGCGACCCGCCATCTCCCTGCTGTCCTCGAAGCCGTCCGTGGCGTCCTCCACAGACATGCTCCACAGCAAGCTGTCGCAGCTCAAAGAGTCGCGGGAGCTGTACCAGCAGGAGCACAACACACACTCCCCGACACACACCCGCTCGGCCTCGCCCGCCGCCAACCTGGACGACCTGAAGAAGCGTCTGGAGCGGATAAAGAGCAACCGGCAGTGAGGCTGCAGCTCCTCCTCTTCTCCACACAGCTGCCGCCTTTGTTGCCCACTCGTCTTCATGTTCACGTTCCGCTTTTCAGCCTGAAGGGACGCCTCCACCCTCGGACTGAACCTGACTCCACCCACTGTGCCTGTACGTCGTTAGAAATCAAACACACCCAGTTAAACGTGTCATCAGGGTGAGGATGAGCCGCTGTGTAGAGGAGGATTCTGTCCCGTCTCCCCCTGTCCTCTCGCCCCTTTTTAATCCGTTTGTACATATTTAACCGCTTCGTCGTCTCGTGTGGCTGCAGGAAGACGACGAACGTCAGGAAACGGCGTCGCTCTTCCGCTTTCACTGCGACGCCACAGCAGCTGCACAGAAACACAAACGAGTTAACGGTGCGGCTGCAGGGAGATGAGCGCCCCCCTGTGGCCGCACACTGATGTAGCAGCTTCACCTCCCTGCACCAACGCCATCTACTCGCCGTCTGCCGCCTCGGCAGGTTTTCACCTCAGAGATACTTTGACGCACTCGCTCTCTGTGCTCGTTTTAACTCCAGCTCCTAATTTATTCAGAAGAGTCCGCTGACCTTCAGCTTCATGAGAGGAGCTGAAGGTCGAACCTGAACGCACCGTCAGTTGTGTTGGGTTCAGGTGGAGCTTCTCTGGTTTTATGAAGGTGCAGAAACCCTCCAGATGGTCCCGTTCTCTCAGTCAGCAGCGATTAAAAGCATTAACTCTGCGTCTTCTTCTTCTGTGACGTCGGATTCTCTCCCGTAGGCGGGCTGGTGGGGGCTGTAAATATGTATGTAAAGTCCTCATTAACACGCTCCCTCACTTATTTAACAGCGGGAGCGCCGAGCCAACATGGCCGCCTCCGGAGAGCTCGCCATCCTGTTCGTAGGCTTGTTGAAGAGCATGGCATGACGTCAGTGACTGTTTTTATTTTCTCCTGTAAATAAAGTTTGCTTTAATAAAACTGCTGTTTAATGACATCACTGTTTCTGTGGAGGAAGGCGGTCCGTCACTCATCTGTTCTGGACCTGAATGTCGAGTGAGAAGAATGAATAACATGTTTTTTTGTATTTAATTCAGTGCTGAAGTAGTCTTATTGTTGCTCTCCTTGTATAATCCATCGTGGAATATGGCAATAAAGTCTTTGTTTCTCTTTTTTTAACAATCCATCCGAGTTTATTTTCTGTGAAAGTCAAAGTTCTCGGGTTTAAAGAGTTCTGGATCAGCTTTTAGGATTTCTGACCCGGTAAGTCCTGGAATTATCCGCTGCCTTCAGTTCTTTGGTTTGTTTTGGTCGGTAAATGATTGGAATTAGTTTAAATGTTTTGAGGTAAAAACTTCACAGAATTTAGTCTTTCTGCGACTGTTTCTGTTCCACTTTGTAATAATTAAATGTTTGAGCTGTTAAACTGAAGGAAGGAGGAGGTTGAAATTCAGTTTTATTTATAAAGCGCCAGATTATCATCTCAAGGCACTTAAATAATAAAGTCCAATTCAAGCCAATTGGAATTAAATTAATTGTAATTATAATCCAATGAATTCATATGGAGCCAATTCAAAAATAATATCCGAGCTAAGGAAACCAACAGATTGGACCGAAACTTGTCTTCAGTCCAATCTCCCGTCCTGAGCCTGAGGGACTGTGGAAAGGAACGACTCCCTTTAACAGGAAGAAACCTCTGGCAGAACCAGAACCAGGAAGAAACCTCTGGCAGAACCAGAACCAGGAAGAAACCTCTGGCAGAACCAGAACCAGGAAGAAACCTCTGGCAGAACCAGAACCAGGAAGAAACCTCTGGCAGAACCAGAACCAGGAAGAAACCTCTGACAGAACCAGAACCAGGAAGAAACCTCTGGCAGAACCAGAACCAGGAAGAAACCTCTGGCAGATCCGCCTGGACCAGCTGGGGTTTGAGAAGACAGAAAAGAGGGAAAAGAGGGGGGAAAAACACCATAACACCATTCAAAGGATACCTGCTGGAACAGGGAAACACAAGTTAAGAACCACAATAATGTCACATGGACATAATATCATTTGAGAAATTAAACAGGGGGAAAAGAGAGCAAAGTGAGGAAAGGTGTGACAGATGAGGTCCCCCAGCAGGCTGGGCCTATAGCAGCAGAACTATGGGATGTTTCAGGCTCACCTGAGCCACCCCTAACTATAAGCTTTATCAGAAAGGAAAGTTTCAGCCTGATCTTAAAGGTAGAGAGGGTGTCTGCTTCCTGAAGCCAAACTGGCAGCTGGTTCCACAGAGAGGGGCCTGATAACTGAAGGCTCTGCCTCCCATTCTGCTTTTAGGGGCCTGATAACTGAAGGCTCTGCCTCCCATTCTGCTTTTAGGGGCCTGATAACTGAAGGCTCTGCCTCCCATTCTGCTTTTAGGGGCCTGATAACTGAAGGCTCTGCCTCCCATTCTGCTTTTAGGGGCCTGATAACTGAAGGCTCTGCCTCCCATTCTGCTTTTAGGGGCCTGATAACTGAAGGCTCTGCCTCCCGTTCTGCTTTTAGGGGCCTGATAACTGAAGGCTCTGCCTCCCGTTCTGCTTTTAGGGGCCTGATAACTGAAGGCTCTGCCTCCCGTTCTGCTTTTAGGGGCCTGATAACTGAAGGCTCTGCCTCCCATTCTGCTTTTAGGGGCCTGATAACTGAAGGCTCTGCCTCCCATTCTGCTTTTAGGGGCCTGATAACTGAAGGCTCTGCCTCCCATTCTGCTTTTAGGGGCCTGATAACTGAAGGCTCTGCCTCCCATTCTGCTTTTAGGGGCCTGATAACTGAAGGCTCTGCCTCCCATTCTGCTTTTAGGGGCCTGATAACTGAAGGCTCTGCCTCCCATTCTGCTTTTAGAAACTCTGGGAACCACAAGGAAACCTGCAGCCTGAGAGCAAAGTGCTCTGTTGGGGAAATATCCAACTGTGAGATCTTTAAGATGTGATGGAGCTCGGTCATTAAGAGCTTTTTATGTGAGGAGAAGAATCTTAAATTCTACTCTGAATCTAACAGGGAGTCAATGAAGCACAACTTAATCACCTCGGACTGTTCTGGATGTGGACGGAGCCTCAGTTTTAAAGAGAATTATTCAACTTGCAGTTCATCTGAGAAATTCTGCAAACTTCATTCATAAGAAACATCTTCTGAGTTTATAATTAATTAACAAAGACTTTATGGTTTAACTGTTGCAGCAAAGCTTCAGTTGTGTCATCTTTTTGAACTAGAGGAACCTTTTATGTCCCAGTTTACCAGGAGATGAGCATCGAAGCAGTTTATCTGCTTTATGTTGAGCTCCAGAACACTTTCAGTTCTTTTATCTGCTTAATTTCACATAAAATTAAACCCAAATGTGGGAGAAAAGAATAGATTTTGTTGTGTTGTTGGACACTGGGGGAGCTCAGAAAGTCAATTCTACGGTAGCCTGAGAGGGACAAACACTCAATTTAGCTGCAGTTTTGTGTTTTACCACAAGATGTCACCGAGTCCCGCAAACTGAACTGCAGGAAAATGCTCAGGATGTCCCGGTTCTGTTCTGTTTGGGTTATTTCTTCACCTGATCGGAGGTTTCTGTGAGGCTGGTGTTACCCGCCATCATGATTTAACTCTGGGGGCTTGAAGTGGAGATTGGGGCCAGCAGGAGACCCCGCAGCCGGGTCATGGGAAGCTGCGTCCGGACCGTTCTGGTGGCGTTTCGTAACCCCTGATCCGCTGGTTCAGTTCAGTTTGAGTTCCTTTAACGTGACATAATGCAGACTTACAGCTCAAAGCCGGTTCATCCGCAGCTTTAAAGTGCACAGAAAAGACTTTCTGCTGTAAGCAGCTCAGAGCTCCAATCCTGCCAAACATGCGAGAGGCGCAGTGAAGGATCACTTGAAGACGTCGACCACACACTCTGCCCTCTGTCGAAGTCTGCAAACACCCTGAAAAGCCGCTCCTCTTACTTCTCTTCTACCAGTTTTCGCTTTTTTTCTAATCTCCTCATCAAATGTGCCAAAAGCTCCCCAAAGAATCCGCGCGTCTGAATCTCGGCGCGGAGAGAATGGCGTCATTAAAAGGCTTTGATTTGCGGCGCAGCCGCTTTGTTTGCGCTTCTCAGAGCATTTGAAAAGATAAACATAATTCCAGCGATCATGGACCCGGCTGAGAGCTCAAGTGTTATTACAAAAGATTAATGCAAGTGCTTGGAAATGTAGGTGCACAGATTCCAAAGTCCTGCCGGGATCTCACGGGAGCGCTTAACGGCCACCGTCTCATTTCATTTTGATTGATTTCTGCAGCAAAAAGTGCCGCTTTCCTCTTTTTGTGTTGTGGAACTTTTATGGAGCTCTTTTATGGATGATTATCAGTTTTTTACAACACAACCAAACGCGCACTGACGGGATCTCTGGTCCGCACGTGATAAATTGCATCTTCAGGCACTGAAGCGAGTCTCTGATTGGACAGAGCAGAGTTTGACAGGAAAACGTCTCAAAAACACTCAAACTGATTAAAAATGGACTTCAAAGGAAATCTTCTGTCTGCGGGAACTTAATCATTATTTTTTAATCTTTATCTTGAATCTGGCAGATGTCAGGGATGCTGAGAGGTTCCTAAAAGAAAGAACTTTTTAATCCTCGCCATCATCTGACGGCTCCAAACGGTTCACTCCAGCAGTGAATGGCGTCCAGGCCTTTCAAGGAAAACATGTTAACGTTGTCCAGTATAAAGCTATAAAGCTAGTATAAAGCACCTGTTAATATCTGCGCGCTTCTGGTGTAATTATGATAATAAAGATAATATTTTAGGTTATTCTCCCTATAAGATTTAGTCTCGCTGCACAGCTAAACACAATTAAAAGTAATATAAAAAGCTTATAAAGAAGCAAACTGACACATTTAAGAAGCTGAGATAATAAATATTTGATCATCATCTGATCAGTTTAATGTGGTTAAAAAATGTCATTTTTAATAAACTGAAGATTAGAAATAAATTGGGTAGAAATTTATCTCCGAAACGTTTTGGAGGAGAAGGGAACTTTCCGCATGTTACACTCTGTTTTCTGGAAGTATGTGTGCGCGTGTGCGTGTGTGGTTCCCTCTCATTGTTCGTGCGCGCTCCGTTTGATTGGCAGCCGGTCGGCCCTCCTCGCTGGGCGCTGCAGCCGACTGACCACTACCATATGGAGGCCTTTATTCCTGCACACTGACCGGGACACACACTGCTGACTCCGGACAGCGCATTTTAACCCGTTTAACACGCCGGGACAAAGGACGCGGACCCCCGTGCACGCAGCGTGGAATTTAACCAGCTCTCTGTGCCCCCTGAAAGCAGGAAGAGGCAGAAATGTGCTTCAACGTCCATTTTACCCGTCCAACACAGATTCAGTTAATCTGCGCCTCAGAGTGGCTCTGAAGCACTTGAATGATTCATTTCAATGGAAACACATGAGTTTGAATGGACAATTTTCACTCTGAACTCACTGATCATTATAAAACTTTTTACTTTCCTGTGAAGAGTTCAAGTTGAAGTTTATCTGAACGTATAATAAAAAGTAGTCAGAAGGATTTCTGAGTCATTAAACATCAGCGGGAGTTATAATTGTTCTGCATTTGTAGCCTTTAAATGGATAATAACAGTAAAATGTGCATTTTTTCATGAGCCAGATCTTAGTTTTGTTTTGTTTTTTTCATGGAAACAAACATTATATTTCTGTTCATTTCTTAATTGATCTGTTTTTGTTGTATTTATCTTTAATAATTAATGTATGTTATAACAGTTTCAGAAAAGGTTCAGATTTACACAGAAACACTTTAATTAAAACGGACATTTATCCCAAAAAAAAGAGGTTGTAAATGCAACTTTCAGAGATGCTGCAGCTGAGATTTCTTGTTTCCCACTCGGATCTGGACCGTCCTTCCTCCTCCTTCCTCCTCCTTCCTCTTCCTCCTCCTTCCTCTCCGCCCAGCTGAATAACCACTAAAGGTAATTAGATCATAATGACCCTGCACCATCCATACAAAACCTGATTAGCCACGCTACCCTCTGCCTAATGAGCTGAAAAACTGCTGTGTGAGTGTGTGTGTGAAATGTCTGTATTTTGCTCCTTTCGTCACAGCTCTGTGTGGCATCTGACACACTGACGTTGGCCTCCATGTAAACACAGCAGAAACCTGAGCGGGTTTGTCCACCAGGAGGCAGAGCTACCTGAAGACGTGGCCCAACAGAACAGCATCATTCGATTCGGAGGATTTGTCTATGAGAGAAGGTAAAATGCAGACAGAGACTGCAGACAGAGCGCTAACAGTAAAGGAGGAGGATCACAGAGCTGGTTAACAACAGATGGTGGAATCCTGGACCTGGCTGCAGGAACAACTCTAACAGCTCTCTGCTCAGCTTTAAGACTATCCGGGCAGACAGAGACTGCAGACAGAGCGCTAACAGTAAAGGAGGAGGATCACAGAGCTGGTTAACAACAGATGGTGGAATCCTGGACCTGGCTGCAGGAACAGCTCTAACAGCTCTCTGCTCAGCTTTAAGACTATCCGGGCAGACAGAGACTGCAGACAGAGCGCTAACAGTAAAGGAGGAGGATCACAGAGCTGGTTAACAACAGATGGTGGAATCCTGGACCTGGCTGCAGGAACAGCTCTAACAGCTCTCTGCTCAGCTTTAAGACTATCCGGGCAGACAGAGACTGCAGACAGAGCGCTAACAGTAAAGGAGGAGGATCACAGAGCTGGTTAACAACAGATGGTGGAATCCTGGACCTGGCTGCAGGAACAACTCTAACAGCTCTCTGCTCAGCTTTAAGACTATCCGGGCAGACAGAGACTGCAGACAGAGCACTAACAATAAAGGAGGAGGATCACAGAGCTGGTTAACAACAGATGGTGGAATCCTGGACCTGGCTGCAGGAACAACAACAGCTCTCTGCTCAGCTTTAAGACTATCCGGGCAGACAGAGACTGCAGACAGAGCACTAACAATAAAGGAGGAGGATCACAGAGCTGGTTAACAACAGATGGTGGAATCCTGGACCTGGCTGCAGGAACAACTCTAACAGCTCTCTGCTCAGCTTTAAGACTATCCGGGCAGACAGAGACTGCAGACAGAGCGCTAACAGTAAAGGAGGAGGATCACAGAGCTGGTTAACAACAGATGGTGGAATCCTGGAGCGTCTCTGCAGCCCAGATGTTGAACTGCTGGCTGTGAGTTTCTGTCTCAGTTCACCTGAGTTACCTGCTGACGCTGTGTGTGACATCATCAGCTGAGTTGTTGCTAAGCTACAGAAACAACAGCCCAACCCACTGATGGAGACCTCTGAAGGTTTCTACCACACCTTCCTCTCTGCTGCACTTCAGCTGATTTATATTTTATTATCTATCCATAACAACGGCATATTTTAATGATAATTAATGCTGCACTTTAATTTGCTTTTGGGGATCAATAAGTATTACAGAATCAAATTGAATTGGTGTGAAAACAGTAAAATGAAAAATAAAAATAGGGCAAATCTACACACAAATACACCAGTGAATCAAACTTAATTTCTGCAGCACTTTTCATCCAAATTAAATGTTGCACATTTATCACCCCCCCGCCCCTGCTCCAACACAGTAAAGGCTGCTGGTACACTGAATATAACTGAGGAAACTCAAATCTGTCAGTTTAAAGAAGGAAATAAGAGTCCCCAAATACAAAAAGACTGATTAAGATTAAATTCAGAGACACACCAACTAGTGAAAGTCGGTAGGGTCACAGTGTGGTTCTGCTGGACCTCAGTGGACAAAAAAGCATCTTTATTAATGGGATTCTGGATTTTGTAGGGGTTTCCTGTACTGTTTTAGACAGGAGCAGAAAATTCAGTGCATCAGAGACTATGGTTATATCATGTGGCATCCCTCAGGGTTCTGTTCTGGGCCCAGTGCTGTTCTTGCTATCTAGATCAGATCAGTTTAGTAATATCTCACACCACAAGACTGAGATCTTGGCAACTTTCACTACAAGCTTCAAGTTTTCTTTTCGGTTATTCTACTGTATGAAAGTAAAAGTACAGAGTAAAGTCGTGGTCTTATTGCACCAATCCACAGGGCGGTTATTGGTGTAGACCTGCAGCAGACTCCATGATGGCGTTATCTCCGCTTTGACCTACCTGTGAGGAGTTTACCTGTTCTCCCTGTGCCGGGGTGACTTTCTCCCACCGTTAATTGTTGATTCTGAATGAACTCAAAGAGTTACTGTGTGTAGAAAAATCAATAGACCTGCTTATCCAATAGAAAGAGGAGGTGGGAAATGGTTTGTGGCGAATGAAACATTTAGCATTCATACCATTGCTCACAGGTGATGTGTCCGTAGCTTTCTCAGGTGTTTGTCGTATGAATAAATGAAATCATTTCATTCTGATTTGCTCTGATGAAGGTGGGAGTTACATTAATGGGATTTAGGCCTCCGGCTGCTGTTTTATTTCAACCTGTCTCTATACTCTGTTGAAGTTTTAATTCTCTGTGGAAACCTATTTACACCTTCTGTCTCCCCCCCCCCCCTCGCCTTTCCTCGGTGATAATGAACTGCCTGTCTTGCCTCTGTGAATCTGTTCAGATTGTGTGAATGATAGACTAACCCCTTTCTGAATTATAGACTCCCAGGGGTCACCGTGCAGCCCGGGGGCCCATTGTTGCGAGCCCTCTCACAGCCCCTCTCAGCTGCACTTGACAGCCCTCTGGTATGATGTTAGTGTGTGTTTCCTCTCAGGTAGAAGGAGCAGCAGATCACTCCCTGCCCTCCACTATGCCTCACTGGCTCTTTTATAGACTCACTCTTTCTGCCTGAAAGGAGGCTGGATTCTTAAATCCAGCTGCCACCAACTTTCCATCTCGGCACATTTTCCAAAGAAGTGAGCAGCAAAATCAGAGTGTGTGTGTGTGTGTGGATTAAAATAAAATAATTACAGCAGCTAATGCTGTGAATAAATATGTAGAAACATGTTGACATCAGACTGAATGGCTGCAGAACACAAACCTCATCTTGTATTTATGACCTTTGTATCTCATCATTTATACAACTTTGAGCCTCTTATGCTTTAATTTCATGATTAATAACATTTTCAGGGTCGTTGTAACCTCTTTATTGCAGTTGCCACACATGTAGAGCTAAAAGGGAGGTAGTTTATTGTAAAACTTTCATCCTGAGTGGTGAAAAAATGTGAAAAACACAACAAAAAGGAAAACGGGTTCAGTGAAGTATTTTAGAAAACAGACAGAAATGCTTCACTATTAAGAATGATTTAGAAAACTAAATAAACCAGAAAACAACCACCTTAAAAACTAAACATTTTCAAAAGAACAACATAATAAATAAACATTTTAGACTAAAAAACACATTTTATAAAACACGATATTGTGAAAATGCTTAAATAAAATTCAGTTAAATTCAATAAAACCATTTCATTCACTCCCTCTGCTACACTTTAATTTACTGTAAATTAGTAATAAAAGGCAGAGAAATAAAATATTACTGAATTTTATAGAAAATTGAATTGAAAACATCAGATCTGTCCTGATGTTTTTATTAGTTTCTGATCTGTTTGAGCTCTTCAACCATATCACAAACATCTAAACTATTCCTTTAAAAGATATAAAAAATCTAATTAAATGTAATAATGTCCAAACGGAGATTATACCAAAGCAGCATTCATTAGTATTAAAGATCAGACAGATAATGAAAATAAAATATAAACCAGCTGAAGTGTAGCAGAGAGGAAGGTGTGGTAGAAACCTTCAGAGGTCTCCATCAGTGGGTTGGGCTGTTGTTTCTGTTGCTTAGCAACAGCTCAGCTGATGATGTCACACACAGCGTCAGCAGGTAACTCAGGTGAACTCTCAGCAGACAACATGGACAGAAACTCACAGCCAGCAGTTCAACATCTGGGCTGCAGAGACGCTCCAGGATTCCACCATCTGTTGTTAACCAGCTCTGTGATCCTCCTCCTTTACTGTTAGCGCTCTGTCTGCAGTCTCTGTCTGCCCGGATAGTCTTAAAGCTGAGCAGAGAGCTGTTAGAGTTGTTCCTGCAGCCAGGTCCAGGATTCCACCATCTGTTGTTAACCAGCTCTGTGATCCTCCTCCTTTACTGTTAGCGCTCCGTCTGCAGTCTCTGTCTGCCCGGATAGTCTTAAAGCTGAGCAGAGAGCTGTTAGAGTTGTTCCTGCAGCCAGGTCCAGGATTCCACCATCTGTTGTTAACCAGCTCTGTGATCCTCCTCCTTTACTGTTAGCGCTCTGTCTGCAGTCTCTGTCTGCCCGGATAGTCTTAAAGCTGAGCAGAGAGCTGTTAGAGTTGTTCCTGCAGCCAGGTCCAGGATTCCACCATCTGTTGTTAACCAGCTCTGTGATCCTCCTCCTTTACTGTTAGCGCTCTGTCTGCAGTCTCTGTCTGCCCGGATAGTCTTAAAGCTGAACAGAGAGCTGTTAGAGTTGTTCCTGCAGCCAGGTCCAGGATTCCACCATCTGTTGTTAACCAGCTCTGTGATCCTCCTCCTTTACTGTTAGCGCTCTGTCTGCAGTCTCTGTCTGCCCGGATAGTCTTAAAGCTGAGCAGAGAGCTGTTAGAGTTGTTCCTGCAGCCAGGTCCAGGATTCCACCATCTGTTGTTAACCAGCTCTGTGATCCTCCTCCTTTACTGTTAGCGCTCTGTCTGCAGTCTCTGTCTGCCCGGATAGTCTTAAAGCTGAGCAGAGAGCTGTTAGAGTTGTTCCAAACACATTCACACAGCCCGGTTCATAAAGTTAGGTGTACAGTATATCATAGTTTCAGGGATGAGAAAAGTCTAAACTGGATCATTTGGATTCTTTCAGCTTTGACTTTCAGTCCTAAAATCACCACATTGGACTTTGATTATCTCAGTTATGTTCTGTGTTTCTCTTACTTTCTTTTCATGTTTTCTTCACCTTTAAAGTTTTCTGATGAAGCCTCTTTTTGGGGTTCATTGCAGCTCTACTTCTCCGTAAGAATTAAAGTTATTTCCGGGTGTCAGTGCTGTCACTCAAGCTTAAGTCATTAGATAAATTGTCTCATTTCAAAAGGAAAAGCAAATTTAAGGGCCTGAAAGAGAGAAAAATACTTTGAGCAGGCTCACGGCTCTCAGCACAACTCTGGGTGTCCGTCTCAAAGCTCCCATGGCCTTCAAACCAAGAGTTAATTAGTCTTTTCATTATCCATGAATGAGTTAATTGATTAACGGGAGCTGTTAATGGATTTATCCGTAAACAGCCTCTCTTCGGCTCCTCTCTCGTCCGCAGGTTTCCAGCCCTGAGACGAGAGGCTCGTTCACAATTCCTCGTTTTAATTAAAAACTCAAGAATCTTCGCCTCGGTCGTCTCACGCCAACCTCCTCCTGGGCCACTTCTCCTCTTCAGAGTGGCAGAAGGATCGGCCCTCGCCCTCCTCCTCAGCTCCCTTATGTCCTGACTGCTCTCACAATAAGAGCCATTAAATACAATGACAGACAAAGATGGCGCCCTAATTCAAAGCCCCTCCTCCTCTGCCTCTTTACATCATTAGGGTATTAGTCATGAGCGGGACAGAGACACTGATGGAGGAGAAAGAGATGGATGAATGTGGGACTTCAAAGTGCGGCAGCGGCTCTTGAGGGGAATAATCAGCCGGCTCAGTGTGGCTTAGCAGGACTTCCAGCTTTCTATAAAAACCTTCATCAAAAGTTCATCAAACCAGAGCCGAAAGCAGAGTGAAATTAAGACGTGGGTTTCATTGCAGCTTTTACAGCGAGTTGAGTAAAATCCTCCCTCTTCATTCTGCTTCTCAATAAAGGAACGGTCCCACAACCCGAGGTATCTTTTTATGTTTTTGTAGCCGTGTTTGTGAGTTAAAAAGTGAGGTCTGCGCAGCCTCTGAAGCAGCTGGACGACATCTGATCACAACCCGGTCATTTGGCTGCACTGCAGGTTAAAATCAAAGTAACTGCATATTAAATTAAAATGGACACAGTTTATGCGACAGTGGCTTCAAGAACTATTCAACCCTCTGAGTTACAACATAAAACAAAGTGTTTTGGGGGGATTCTGGGTAATAAAAAATGTTTATTAAAAGTTCATGAATCTCTATTAATCCCATTTGCTGTGCAGCCCTCAGATAAGACACTTAAAGGAGAAACGTAATCAGTTAAATAAGTTCCACCTGTTCTGAAAGGCCCAGAGTCGGCCACAGGCTCCAGAAAGACCAAGAAGCTCTCCAAACAGGTCCCAGATCAGGGTTGGGTTATTAAAAATAACATCCGAAGCTTTGATAATCCCACGGAGAATCATTAAATCCATACACTGTGTGATTCTGTCACATGTTCAAGACTAAAAAACACGATTTCAATCATATTCAAACACTGACAACTTCCCTTTATTCCCTTTATAATTAAAGAATGACAGGTTCAGTGACTGTTTGAATGCTCACAGCCACCATACATACCGTGTTTACTTTTTCTAGTATTGTTTTGTTGTTTTTTTGCAGTATAAATACTCTAAATAGATGAAAAATTATTATAATTTTTCCTCATACTGTAAATGTCCATAACTCAACTAAATTCAACTCTGCAGTGATATCGTTCCCAACTTAGAGCTCAGATTTCCGAGGCAAATTAAACGCAGCATTAATCTGAACTTCAGGCCACACAAAGCAAAGCTCCAGAAAGTGTTTCCCACATCGAGTGTTTGAGCTTTAAGGAGAAGCCCAACAGACGGAGAGATGGATAAACAGTTAAAAATGTGTTCGATCAAACCGCCACAATGCGATTAAATGCTTAATAAAACTCACTTCACATGCTCGGGCTCCGGCTCTCAGGGGACATAGAGATGAGGATGTCAAAATGCAATTGGTCACGTAGGATTGCCCTCTATCCCTTTCTGTTGTTTTCAGGAGAAAAGCAGCAATTATAACGACACAAAAAGGCTTGAATGGAGGAATTGGTTGGAGTGATATTAAAGAGGCGGCTGTTAAGTAAATGATGAGAATGATAATTTGAGGAGAAAGCAGCTCTATCGGACATATGGCCAAGTGCCGCAGGGTGGAGGGCTTTTCATGATCTTCACTCTATTAAAGGGATTAGAGTGGATGCCGTGCGCACACACACACACACACGTAATGTGCTCTGTTGTTCTCTAGCCCAGCTTCCATAACCTACCTTAAACCTTATTCTAGTTTTTACTCTCCAACCAAACGTTATCCCTGAAAAATGTGAATTTTGTCCCTGCATTGACTCATGTCCCCATAATTTGGTCCCCATAAAGCTGTCTAAACATGAACAAACACACATTAACCACATATATATTATACATTTATAATATTTTAGTCCAGAGGGCCACTTTGAAAGTGTTTAATCTCTTTTATATCCTCTGTACGGTGGCCCTGAAGGTCAAAACAATGTCATTTATTTCTTTTGACTTTTTACTGCATAGAACCCAAACCTTTTGCTTCATATTGATATAATTTCCTGTTTCATCTGTGTCCTCAAAATTAAAACACTTGCTGCTTTCATTGAGCTGTTTTCATTCCTGCCCGCTCCACACAGCAACATAAAGCCAAGTTTTGCTTCTCAATCGGCAGTTAAAGGAGGCATTTCCATGCTTTTTGGAGATCTAGATCATTTTACATCATGTTCAGATGAAAAACCTGTTTCACAAACCTTATCTTCACACACTAACAGGAGGATCAGACACACACATCCAGCTGGCAGAATCAGCTGAGTAATGACAGCACTGCTGGTTCGGCTGCTCTCTCACAGATATGTTGCGTTAACGCTTCATGCTAATGCTAATCTGTTAGCCAGGGTGGCTCATGTTCACGTGCTGCACCAGAGGTCCTGGTCGCAGTCCCTAAACGTCCCAATATGAGAATAAACTCTGATCATGAAGAACCAGGTGATTGCCACTGATATAATCCTCCATTTTTCTCATAAACGTGATCTGATTGGCTTACACCTGCAGTGCTGCTTCGAAAGTTCAGTTTTTCTCAATTTTCCAAAGCGTGACGTCACCTCCGCTCAAAATGACCGACAGGTGTGACCGTTTTACTTTAGTTAGAAGTAATAAATGCATGGAGCAGTTTATCTGCATCACTCTGAGACAGGATGTTCCTGATTTTTACAATATTACAAAGGTGAAAGAAGGCAGTCCTAGTTTTATATGTGATTATCTTAGAAAATCTCGCTTTTTGCCTCTCATTAATTTAATTTAAACCAAATATTTCTATGCTTGCTGTTAGTTAAAAGGCAACTTTGTGAAGAATTCCTGTTGAGTCGGCTGTTTTTACCATCTTTTTACATCTTTGTTCCAATCTAAATGCAGACAGATCTCTTTATCAAGTGCAGTTTTTTTCCATGGATCCCTTTTGGGTTATTTTGCTTTTATTTAAAGGGCAACTCCGGTATTTTTAAACCTAGACCTTATTTCTGGCATGAAATACGCTCATCTACTCACCGAGAACAGTTTGGTGAAAGTCGGCTGCTGTTATGTGGCTACTTGCAGCTATAGGAGAGCTAACGGAGGGATTTCTACACAGGCACTCTACTGGGACCACTTCATCCACACGCCCCCCTGCAGCACAGCTTATTCACTCCGTGCTCTGTGACAGTCGGCTAACTTCACACAGAGTTTGCTGCTGATAGTTTTGTGCAACATGGCAGGATATTTATCAGATTTTGACAATGTGAACGACGACTTTGAGTGAGATGGACGTTCTTACCGGAGTAAATAAACTGTGCTGCAGGGGGGTGTGTGGATGAAGTGGTCCCAGTAGAGTGCCTGTGTAGAAATCCCTCCGTTAGCTCTCCTATAGCTGCAAGTAGCCACATAACAGCAGCTATGAGCTAACAGAGCTATAGTACACGTTCATTCATTCATTCTTCTTAAAGTATTGGTGAAATAAAGACAGATAATGCCTTATTTAGAGGCTGCATCCTCTAAGCCCCGTTCACTCCGTTATATGGATCTCCAGTTATCTAAATATCTTCTGAAGGACGCCGACTTTCACCAAACTGTTCTCTGTGAGTAGATGAACGTATTTCATGCCAGAAATAAGGTCCAGGTTTAAAAATACCGGAGTTCCCCTTTAAGGACATCGCAGGCCGGATGGAAGTGGTCCAGTGGTTGCATCTGGTACCCACATCATATGTTACCCGTATATGTATAGAGACTTAAACATGTTACACAACAGGACTTAAAACTGGTCTCTACCTGGATTTTTGTCCCCACATTGAATAATAGACACTGGAAAATACGTTTCATGTCTTACATATTTAGACATGATGCTAATAAACACAAATACATTAATACATACAATCACAACACAGAGACTCATACACAAAAAATGTTCATTTGACTTGTTTCCATCATCTGGTTGGAGAGAATAAACCAGTGTTTGTAGTGAGGTCAGTAGGAGGAGCTGTAATAATCAGAGTAGAAGTCGTTGCCTTGGTCAAATACGAGAGAAATATGGCAAGAAGTCTTCATCTTTGTCTCTTTACCTTTCAGCTCCTCCAGTGGAGTGAGGTCTTTGGTGGTTATGTAATAAAAACAGACAGGTGGAAGCACAGAAATAATAATCCAGTTTGATGCTCGCGGTCGACTTTGACGAGCGTTGGAGCGAAGCAGCACCTGGACCTGGCAGGGAGGCAGGGATTTACACATTAGCTTTCCTCCTTTCTCAGGACGGACCCCCATGAAATCACCCTTTTAACTGAGGGATCACTCACCATGTGTGTGTGTTCATGCTGGTAATGCCCATGGTAAATTGAAACCATTACTGTCTGGTTGTGAAAAGGCAGAACTAAAGACCATCCTGTGTCCCACCACTCGCTGCTGACTTTCTAACACAGCAGCTGTGTGTGTGTCTGTGTATGTGCTCGTGTAGAGGAAGTACTCGCCTCCTTTTCTAAAGTAAAAGTACCACACGGTGAAAATCCTGCAATACAGCTGAAAGTCCTGCATTGAGAAGTTTATTAGAATATTAAAAGTAGTGTGAAAATGATGTCTAAACCAGATGAATCCAGACATTTTAATCTTTGGATAATGTTGACTGTAACATATTAAGTAGTCAGATTACTTGCTGAACCAAGACTTTACCAACTTATTTAATTGTATTTAATGATCTAAAGGGGCAAGTAGTGTATTTATTGGGCAGTTAACCCTTTATCACAACACTTAAAGCCGTTCTGACTCTGAGGAAACCAGGTGATGTAGAGTTCCAGCTGTTATTTTGTCCCATTCTGCCTGCAAACAGGTCTTAAGGTGTGCAGCAGTGCGGGGGGGTGGTTGTATGTGTTGATTTTCAGCCTTTACTCATTCTGTCAACCCCATAAACAGACTAAACTGATCAGTTTTACATGTTATTACATTCCTAAAAGGCTTAAAATAACTTTTACAGCCACAAATTGGAAAAACTTGGGATAGTTTTCTGCAAAAAACGTTATTTTGATGTTTTCTCTTACTTTTACTTCCTGTCAGACAGTCTGAACTCAACAGATTTCCTGTTCAGCTTCATTTAATCTGGTAACAAACATCATTTCTACACCTCAGACCTGCAACATCCCATAAAAGATCAGAAAACAGTGAATCTTTTCCCACTTTGTTTCCTTCTGCCAACACTTAAAGCCGTTCTGACTCTGAGGAAACCAGGTGATGCAGAGTTCCAGCTGTTATTTTGTCCCATTCTTCCTTAAACAGGTCTTAAGGTGTGCAGCAGTGCGGGGGGGTGGTTGTTTCTCTGCTGGGGACAGGTCAGGACTGCAGGCAGCCAGTCCAGCACCCGTACCTCTTCTTCCTCAGCCAGGCCTTTGGACTGTGGCAGAATGTGGTTTTCCATGGTCTGCTTGAACAATGCTGGGACGTCCCAGGAAAAGATGTGGCCTTGAAGGCAGCATATGTTGCTGTAAAATCTCAGTGAGCTTTTCTGCATTAATGCTGCCGTCACAGAAGTGGAAATGAGCTTTGCCCCCTGATCCAACCCCATACCATCACAGAGCCTGGCTGCAGGGACTGGTTGCTGACAGCAGGCTGGATGCTGCTTTTGCTCTTTGCTCCATTTCTTCCAGCAAAGATGTGGAATACTGATGGGTCTGACCACAGCACACGTTTCCACCGTGTGACGGTCCATCCCAGACGCCTCCGAGCCCAGAGAAGTGGACGAGGTTAACATCAGGCTTCTTTTCTGTACAGTAAAGCTTGTGAATGGAACTCTGTATTGTGGTGCTGGACAAAGGTTTCCACAGTAATCCCTTGTCCATGTGCTTCTATCAGCTGCTGATGAATGACGGTTCTTGATGTAGCGTCTGAGGGGTCAGAGGTCACGGTGTTCAGCTTAGACTTGCTCCCTTGTCCTTTACTCACTCAATAACAGGTGCAGTTTGGTATAAGTATATCCACGAGAGTGGATGAGGAGGCCTGAGGAGGTGGTGTGTACTGGAATTAGAAGGAGTCCCAGCATTGAGCCGTGAGGTATCCCTGTGGAGAGGTAAGTGGATTTTCATTAGTTGGAGATCAGAAAACAGTCCCCCTCCTTTTCCTGGCTCACTGGAGGTAAGACACAGTGAGTAGAAAGCAGAGGGAGCCGCAGTGTTTTCAGATTTGAGCCACCTTCGGTAACCGATTATGAGCAAAGGTTTAATAAACTCTGCAAAACCTGAAGGTGAAACTAAGCTTTGTTTGATTTTCTATGCCTTCCTCTGTGATATTCTAAAGACCAGATAATAATATACTCCATCACATTGTTCTGGCTTTTTGGGCCTAAAGTTTTTCCCTCCAAAGTTTGGATTCCTTCACACCTTCGTGCTGTTACTTCTATTCCCTCCATGTCTTCTCCCTCCTTCTTTTAAAGTCCCGTATCTCGTGTTTTGACTGGATTTTCTGTTACATTTTGGGTTCCATGTCTTTACAAACGAACCTGCTTCGCCCCTGTTTCCTCCTCCCGGGCCCCCCCACACTCGACCCCTCCTGTCCCGGCTCTCGGACCCAGCCATCTATGACAGATATGGTTGATTGTGAGCAGATCAGAGCAGATCATTGAG